>NW_019211457.1:38761413-38965735 GCF_002443255.2 Varroa destructor
AAGATTTGCAACATTTCAGATGTTGCAGGATTTCAGAGTGAATATTATATAATACTGTATTATTAAATAAATCAGCTATGTTTCAAGTTCGCAAAGAGAACCAGCGAAGAAGGGATAGGCGTACCGTTGTTTAAGGAACGTACGTTGAGGAACAATACTGTTCCCTGACCGGGAACAGTAAGACCAACGGCTATACTAGTTGTGGTAGCCGTACAACTTCCTCCTAATACGACGATACTATTTGTCACATTCGTAACAAGTTAACATTGAGTACCATATTTTAATTTTAAAAAAACCTTTAAGTGAGATATTTGAAAGCTTGCCTATCTTGAATATACGTATACTTACTTGTCTTGCAAACCTATGTAGTTTCCTGTCTAGACGTACGTACCTAGATGCAGGATTAATTCCATACCGGCGCCGCATTCTACGAAACAGACTGCAAGCAAGTCTGACTGGCTGCGCTGACTGCGATATGTGGTCATTTGTTCTTATTGTTTTCTTCCTGAAATAACTTCTACTATGTTGACACGTAGTGTATGTGACCAGACAGGCGTCGCCATCCTATCTCGATTGTTTCCCAATTTTTATATTCAATCGATATTCCGTGCTACAATGCTTAAGTATCTGACTACTTGACATCACAGCACAACATATATCAGGGAGGTGATTATTTTGTTGGGGTTTTCCTGTTCATTTCGTTGTCTGTCTTGTTGATTTTTTCCGTGTTCCGAACCTTATAGTTATCAGATAATAAATAAAAGTGCGAGTGACTGTTCGAAGTAGTATTCCCTTTTCTTTTCAGCTGCTCCTTGGAAAAGGTGTCTGTCCGCCGCTGTAGATTTGCGCCTAATCGGAAACAATGCCATACTCTACACCACCGTATTATGTTTCGAGTTCTACGGTATCGTCGTTCCTTAATGCCACTCCCTGCCATCATGACACGCTGTGTGCCTATGCCCGGATTCGAACCTACGCTGCAACGCATCCCTAATTTTAGCAGGCAAATGTGCCAGCCACTACGTTGTTTTGGACTTCAATTCAGTTCATGCTTGCGTTCCTATATTCTTAAGTTTTGCTAACTAGACATTTCGATTCGAGATAAGAAATGTTTGCTTTTTTTTGTGACATTTCGTAGCCAACTTCGGTCATTTCATAACCCCACATGTGGGGGTCATCAGCACTCACAAGAAAGACCTCGGGCAAAATTACTATTAGGAACTTTTGCAATCAGACGCAGTTTTTTTTAGTTACATCTCTCCCTATTTCTGTCGCCTGGTGACTTTTGGCTTTCGTTATTTTAAAAAAAAAATGTTGATGATCCTGTGTAGAAGCCGATGGCCTTGCTGTAGCGTGGTGAGGAGTCCTCACAAATTGGACGACACGCTAGTTCCAACGAGCTCAGTTCACTGATGCCATGGAAACGGCACCGTATTAATGTAATTAGGAACGCATTTTCTAACGACGGCATATTCAGAAACAAGCATTTCACATGCTGCTCCCGCTGGCCCTGATCCTGCATCAGTGCAAGCGTGTTACTGATGGAAGTAGCAAAAAACAGAATTGTACAATCCTGCCACTGGCATCCATGTCCGCGACTCATTTAACCAACTCTGGCGCGTCCAGTCTGTATCGGTGGCTGTCACTGAATCCACTAATAAATGGACACTGACGAGCACCTACTGTCCAACGCGGTCGAACCTCGACGTCGTTGCTGCTCTGCCGACTGGAGCCACTTTCCATCCGCCAGAAAATCTAGTTCAGTAACGCTGCCAGGCGCTCCCGCTGTAACCACAAGCAGAGAGACGATCGCTGACGGTCCAGCTGAAGTAGGCCCGGTCGTTTGGTCGATCGGTCCGTCCGTCCGTCCGTCCGTCCGTCCGTCCGTCCATCCCCCGGGTAATTGCCTGGCTAAGCCGTCGTTCTCATGGTTATTGTTTGGGGAGGCAGGAGCGGCGGCAGTGGCAGGCAGCGAAACAATGTATTGCTCTTGGTGTCGCTGTAGCTGTCGCCATCGCTAAAAGAACGGCCGTAACGCAATCCCAGATTTGGCAGAGCGGCATTGAAAGTTTATATATATATATATAAACTAGTATAACTTGTGTGTGATGTTGTAGTAGTCTGCAAGGCTTATCATAGGGCCGTGTGCTTTCTGTGAAGCATACGAGCGGCGTCGCGTCGCTTGTAGGATCGTAGTTCGTTTGCAAGTCGCGTCTCGACAACAAGTTCTATCTAACTGGGAACGTAGTTCTTGTATGGGTGAGAACGAACAATATAGTTCGTTTTCGTATGCATATATGTCTAGACACGACAGAGCGTCAAACAGTATCGTGTCGTCACACCCGGAGAAATATCTGCGAGTATCTGTTGCGTAAAGGATGGCCGCATAGGTTAGCCAGATGAAATCTGCGTGAGCTTTTCGTGGGGCAGGATAATAACACCCACCAAGTTACTAGTCGCATAGAATGTTTCAAAAACGTTCTTCAGTCGGAAATGCATTTAAACAGTTAACTTAATTCGGACTGTTATAGAATCACGTATAGGGTCGCAAATATCATATTCTAAGTACTGCTCGCTAGCAGCGAAGAAGACGAAATGGGCTACCCAATTAGCACTCAGTTTCGCGGTTTATAGGACGGCTGTTCTCTGCGCCGCTTCCCTACACGTATTATATTCGGGATGTATTGTCGTTAGGGTGAGTTGGCATATGTTCGAGTAGTATTTGAGACCACTAATTAAGGTTACAGCTTCAATTATTCTAAATCAGAGCATGGGTACCTTAAAAAGAAAAGTTGGTCATTTCGACAACACTCGAAAATAGATACAACCCCTTCGTTGACGATTTAAGGCCTGTAACAGGCGCCCTTCCACACGGTTAAAAAGGTCGAAATCGTTTAAACAGGATCAGTCGTGCTGTATTCAGGAGAAATTCAAATAGGCGTATCTATAATGCCAACCAAATCTAGGCACGACGTCTTGAGACGTCGATAAACCTATAACCCCGGGTTTATTGTACGATCATAGTGCGCCTACGCATTTCTCAATCAGCAATCAATCGATCGATCGATCGATCAGCGAAAATGCTTATGTTGAAACAAGCTACATATATTGTGATGCAGTATTTCAGCAATCAATCATACAGAATATAAGATTATGTCAGTGGCAATGCAAGATGTATAATTATGTAACTAATCTTAATGGTAATACGAGTGAAGCAAATTCCTACTTAAATAGTCACCTCTTATCAGCTTGATTGTTTTATATCCGGACTTGTATCTAGTGGACATTTTTAAGCGACAACTAGTGTTATCGAAGAGTTTGTTTCGTTGTTTGCTTTGCAAAAAAAAAAAAAAGGGATCAGTACAAAGCTATTTTCTCATGCACACAAACAAACGTCAATTAGAAACGTTCTCTATCCGAAAGTGCTCCGACAAACATCAGCGTTATTATTCCATTATGGGGAATCTTATCAATGACTATGGTGCGTCTACAAAAGCTGCGTTGAAACAGCCTTGATCGGGACAAAAATTTACTTTATGGATATTTGCCCACGGCCATTGTTCGTTAAAGGCTATTTACCCACGCATACATGCCCTACTAGGCACGTGTAGTTGTAGCATTCCTATTTGCACCGTAATGTATTTGCAGCCGAATTTACGATGTAATGGAACGTCGTGCTGCGATCATTTGCCAATCAATAACAAAGACAGTGGCACCATCTAAAAAAATACTGCGGATACTTGTGGCTCGCTGCTACTGCTGCTGCTGCTACTACTGTCGTCGTCGCGGTTATCGTTAAAATCGCTTACCCTGAGACGAGTGAAGTATTTGTACCATTGACTCGTTGGTGTGGAGGGAGTCGACTGGCTATCGACGAACCAGTCGGGCGCCAGAGACAGACGCAGACAGAGGTAACGTTTTCTGGTTTAACTTGCCGCTGTTGTGCAGTCCGGCTGTCGTGGCTCTTTCTGGCAGCTTATGTCTGTCCGCAGGTCCCCCGGCTTCGAAACAGTCGCGGACGCGAAACAATCATCCAATTCGACCACAGCATTTACGATGACAATGACGTCTGCGGTCCATTCGGCAGGCGAGTAAACGATGTAAGACAGAATGATTACTAGGAGAGAGAGAAAATTATTGTGGGGTGGAGTAGCATATCATCATGGGGGTACGAAAAGTTCCCGCTGGGAATTGTTTCGTTCGAAGTTTGTTGCTGTGCTGACCGAGTCACTGTTACCGTTCGGGTTACTGTTGGCCGAGGCTATCGCTGTTTCTGAAGCGATTGCCTTTACGACAGCGTTCTCGCCTCTGTTCTGAAAGCTAGATTTTTGCAAGCCTCTCAATATAGGCAAAGATAACAGTAGTAATCAGGAGTGAATAGTAAACGATGGAAAGCTGTTAGCGTAACGCTGTCTGTCTGCCTGCCTGCCTGCCTGCCTGTCTGATCATTATCTGCATCACATGATAAATTTCCATTTGCCTTGCATTCATAAAGTATACGATGTTTATCCCTTGATTACTATTTCTACTGCGTACGCGTTCAACCCATTCAAAGAGACCTCTTGATGAAATATAATAGAATTGCTCGCTCCATCTGTGCATCGTTTGCTCTCTCGTTCTGCGGCTAGGTTAGGCTTCATCTAAAGCGACTTATGTACTGTCATAGAACCTATTAGGCAAAAACGGCTCGCGCGTTTCTTCTGTCACTCTGATCCACATGGCTGAGTCTGCGATGCATGTGATTAATTAGATAAACGCCTAGAGCTTATAAATAGACTAGGAAGCATCACTGATAATGCGCCTCATCTGTGCCAACATTGTGTTGGGCCTGGTCTCGGTCCGTCAAAGCTAGCAAAGGGATATTTTGACTAAGAAGACTCAGCACGGTTCTTCACGTTACCAACAATCGTTTCAGTGCACAGTCTTCAGACTGTGTATCAGCTGCTTACCCCCGTTTCGCTGTAGGTACCCAGTGTCATTGTAACGGCCGCATGACTAACAAAAATACTGCTCACTAGTCAAATTGGAACGAAACTTAAACTGGTCCTATCTGACCCTGAAGGGGACGAAAAGCGGATAATTTGTTCTAAGAAACTTCCAGTGATTGCTAAACAACTTTTTTTGCGTTAAAATGTTTTTACCACGTTTATTGCGCAGTTTAAAGGTCGGCGGTAAATTCAGTTAAATAAAAATTCTATGCGAAAAAGGAAACATAATGCAAACCTTATTTTTCCCTTGGACAAATGTATGTGTTCTCAGCGATAGTTGAAAAGCAGAATTGAATGGGTTCACTTAATTATGTAATGACAGTGCAAAAAACTGCGTGCTTATCCGTTTCGCAGAAAACGGGAAGCTGTTATGATCATCATTCACACTGGGGGCATTTGTTGAAGGTCTCTACCGCTAGGTTAGATTGTGAGTTAAATTCAGTAATGTATTTGAAAGCTTTTTAGGGTTGGCCGCGCCCACTGCTACCTACAGTCGTAGCATAAAAATCTATATTTGGAAATCTTCTGCAAACACTGTCCAAATGCAAAACTGATGTCTGCTTTTTAATAAGATTGCAACACCCCATTAAAATGCATGGAAATACTGATTCACGATACTGTAGAGACAGCAATGGACAAAGTTACACGGAAATCGCAAAAGCTATGTTTCTGCATTTTTACAAAGACATATGCTTACATCTATTTTACCACCTGCTGGAAATATATGTAATTTTTGTTTGAAGATATGAGTATAATGATTGTATCTGTATCTAATTTTATACCATAAATAATTTTTGATCGTTGAATGGTTTCTAGACTTAGGTCGTCAAGCAATCCTTTCCATACTTATGAGCCAAAAACCTCAGATCTGGATGCTACCTAAATATATACATAGTGCTCTGTCTGCTGGCAAACCATTCGTTGAATTAGGACGCAAGCGTAAATGCAGGCGCAAATTTAAGGCCCGTTTTCTCATTTCGGAGATGAACAAAAGCACTTATAAGGCCTTTACGCCCTGTCATCATATTTTGCACATCGCTATACTTGAATGTTTGATTTCTCGTTCGCAAGCAGAGTAGATGCGTACATTGGCTATGGCACCTCCCAGAATGCGGAAAAAAACCTGAGAACTAGACCTCAAGCACATCCAACATTCAGTGTTTCACTAAATTCAACAACTGCACTAACACCGTTGATGTAATAGAGACTGAATGAATAGAACAAAGAGTGATTCTAACCTGTACTTGCAGGGCTTCTTTCGGAACATTTTCGGATTCGTTGTTGTCAACGTTCGGTCTCTCAGCCGCGACTACCCTAGATACCTTACACCCAACTACAAGTTCGTATACGAACGGCGTCTTTATCCTTCACATACGGCCGCATATGACCACATACGTTCATGCGTCTTGTCCGAGCTAGAATTTCCGTTCAAGTTCAGCGATATTCGTGACGCTAGTTCGACTGGAAACTTTTTACTAAACGTTTACCGTTTACAGAACAAAAATACGAGCCTCAGAGTTGCTGTTCGCTCTCATTTGTTTCGGACTCTTCTCATCTATATGATTTCAATATCTCTGCCGTTACTCGTTTTAGGGTTTCTACATTACTCGTTTTCAGGTGCTGATTTAGTATAGACGATTTGGATAACGTTAATTGTCACAATCTAGCTCGTGTTCTTATTTCGAGTCAGCCGTACTACGCCGCTGTCGAACGCCGCGGATGATGACGGAGTTTCAGTGCAGCTGATGTTGTTCAGTCCTTCCGCGCACCACGGACACAAGGGCAAGACCACTGAAACTGATACCCCACTGCCAGTTATGACTGACACAGGCGACGTGACACGCGTTGCTGCTTCTCGCGGTGGCAGTGGACCGGTCCGCCGTCACAGGCGGCACAGGCCTTCTGCAAGAGGACGACTGCTGTTTGACGTTTTTGGAAAGGGAGAAGAGAGACTCGTGCGGTAAGAACGGACCAACGCTTGCTAAACTGCCATTTGCCAAAGCTTTGTCTCCATGGGGCTGGGAGGCAAGGCAGCACCGACTTGAAACTAGCTGGCGGTGGAGTAACCCAGAATGACAACAATCACATCAACCAGAACAGCGAAAACAACAACGAAAGTAAAATAACAGACACGACAAGTAACAAGAGCTAGATATTTAATGGTAAACGGGAGCGAAACAGAGTCGGCAATGTTTCCTGAATCGACTGAAAACACAAACCGGCAACTTAACAGGGACAAACGCCTCCACTGACATATATAGCATCAAAATCAGACATAGGCAAATGTAAGTCATACACTGAAATTAGTATTTCATGCGGTTCCGCCGATTTTCAACCCGAAGCTGAATGATAGTTTACGCATCAAAGTCGAGCACTATAATCGCTGAGCCAAACGAGACTCATGCTACCAGATCAATAACTTATAGATATTAGTCTACCTTGAACTTAGTCTGATCGTAGTCCGCAATGAAAATACAATAGTGAAAGCGCTTTACTTGCGCCTGGACAATCACTTCAGATGTTAAGGGCCCTTCTGTGAGGTATGTGGCAAAAGTTATATAATCTCGAATCATATAAGGGGCGTATACATATAATATACATGATATAAACATTTATATCAGTTAATTACAATGCAAGTACCTTGCTTCTTTCAGACCGCTCGGAAACAAACAATCATTTACACATTTCCTAGCAATGATCTAGAACTGAGACGTTTTGTTAAATGGTCGTATTCGAGTCGTACGATCAGTGAACCCCACTTTCATCCCAACTACAGATAGTACGAGCGCTAAACTGGACGAAAACGCTACAAAACGGATAACAATGGTCTAAACACGAACAATCTCTGTCTCTTTAGATGTAAAGTTACAATAGTTTATAGTAATAAGTAGTTTTTCAATCTAATTTAACTTATATCATTTGTTACTGGGTGATACAAGCGAGCTTGTTCGGTATCATTAGCTTAATGCTAAAATGTAATTAATGAAATTGTTAGCTTACTTTAGCAGCTTCTCTATCCGGTATGTTTATTCAGCAAAATGGCTACGTTTCTAATGTCAACAATCAAAATGGCCATCTATGAACAAGCCTACTCAGCCATATTTCAATCAAATGAAGTGCTTCATTTATCAAATGGCTTTAATCGTAAGTGAATCTGCGGAGCGACACGGTAGTTTTGTCGTCATCATCATCTGATTTACCTATCTCCGTTCATCTCGAGAGTGGTAGCTACATATAACAGATGTTGTCATGCAAGCACCGTCCTTCAATTATTAACAATGCGAGCTTCAAAACTACCAGATCGTATTTGAAGCATCCTGAACCGCAGCTCTGGCAACGTCATCAACCTTGATCAACAATTCGTGAAGCTGACAGTGACCGTGTACGTTTTACGTAAAGTTTTACGATCTTCTGCCTCAAGAAAAACGTCAGGATGAGCTACTTCATTCCGAAACATCGCGTTCCATGTAACACATCATTAACGCTTAGCGAAGGACACTTACCCACCGTGGTTGACGAAGTACGTTATTCAACGGGTATTTAAAATTGCATAGTTCTTGAAGGTGCGCATAGGTCGGGTCACATAGCTAAAGGCGAATATGGCCTTACTGAGCTCAAGACGTATTGCCGTCACGGTACATGCGCAACTTAAATTCAATGATGACCAATAGATTTGTGAAAGCAAGTACCAAGGCAATTATTTAAATATATTTTGCTGTTGTTTAGTTTTATACAGGCGTTACAGAACGGTAAACACTGTTTTGAGCTGGACGGGAAAAAAGCACGGTGTTAACGTAGCGACATCTATTACTGAAAAGAGATGTAATTGCATCATTCAACTTGATTGAAAAGTTCAATCAAGCTACAGCCGAATATGAAGTATTACTAGAAACTGTTTGAAGATGCTGTAGAGGAAGTATTTGTACTGTATCTGTCTGGTAACTTATGATACCTTTCTATGAGCACACTGTTAGATGAAGATGCTGTCCCATTAGGAATTGTGGATCGGTAATTTTTTCGGATACAGTCATCTTTATCTTGCTCTACTATGTGAAGTTCAATTAAATAACAAATTACGTATCTAATTTGATACATTGCACTAGGTTAAACTGTCAAAACGTTTGTACGCTAGCTAAAATTCGTTAAATAGAATAATAATTACTAAAATTTCATTAATAATGCTTTGACCTTGTTTTTTTTCTATTCACTTCTTCAATGGATCTAGTTCATGCCGTTCTGTTATGTAGAACGCTTTGCTGAAAAAGGAACAGCTGATATTTGGGGAATCTCCACTGAGTTAATTTTCAACGGAGCACAGTATGCCAGACTCAAGTAAGAACTTTTCTAATAAACCCATTCTGCATTTTATTTGTATGTAGCGAAATTTTGCAAAACATTTAAACAGGAACTGCTTCTACTCAGCTTCATCACCCGCCCCAGGGGGGATAACAATAGACGCAGAAATTACGGGACCGTTAGAAAATATCTGCGAAAATATGTAACTCGGAAGAGTAAATAAAAGATTTTAGTTTTTGCGTATCTTGCAAGTCAATATACATGTAAATTGATCGTTTCGCAGAGAAAAAAAATGTCGTTGGACAAAAGACCGACGTGTCGTATCCACCTAAAAATACATAATCTTTCTGAAGGTCTACTTGTATGGTATTGTATCGTGATGAAAATCTCCTGAATCGGTAAGAAGAGATGTGATCCGGTAATAAAGAGAGTATGTATTTTAGAGTGAGTCTCGTGAACGAGAAGAATGTTGGAGCTGGCAAATCCATTGGAAATGGTTCGTTTCCCCCGGAGAGCGCTTTTGGGCTTCTCGAAAACGCGGTACGTTAGCCAACTTGGCCTCAATGACTTTTATGGATCCGCATATTTTAATACGTCTAACGGAAAGCGACTAATAGTATAATAATACATCGCCAATAATTAACCGCAGGCAAAAACTGTTGTCAACAAATCAAAAATGATTTCAACAAGCTATAAGTACCAATAAAATACCAGATAATGTGAAATACTGGTAAAGTGCGTTTTTGCATCGTTATAGGGAGCTATAGCTTACGCCAATCCTGGGATAGCAGAGCTGGAACGATTCGCCGTAGCCGACCCAATGGAAATCCTCGTAACTTTTTTCACGCTGCTCACCTGGAAACCCCAGAACCTGATAAATCCGTTTGCTTTCGTTCTTGCCTTTACATCGGGCGTCTGGCTTGTATTCGGTATCACATTAGTCTTTTTAGCTGCACTATCAGCTTTCGCTGACCGATTTCTCACTCCATGGAAAAGTCCTTCACAAAATTATGGGTTTGGTTTCTACTTGTGGGACTTCTTCAGCCGACTCTTTCCTCGAGGTACGAGATATATGTATTAAATGCTCGAATACACCGCTTTCTGATATATTCACAACCTGTCCCACCGTAGAGGCACGACGATAGATTCAGAAATTTATCAGTGATATGAGAGGCGCAACCATCGCATCGCATCGAAGCGGTTTCTTAAAACCGACTGCATGGTTGATGAGTTATTTATTTTTAGGGCAAATGCGACGTCGGGATACGTGGATTCGAATAATTATGGCGAGCTTCGTGCTACCCCTATCCGTATTGTTCATGACGATATTGAATAGTGAGCTCACATCAACGATGCTCATCACGAAGACCACGCCTACCGTCAACAGTTACGAAGATATTCTTCTCTTTAAAAATGTCAAAATCTATACTGAAAAAAACACGGTGCTTCATACCATGCTTTCGGTAGGAACATTGTTTGGCTTTGATTTTTTCAAAATTAATACCAAGTCGCATAGATAAAATTGTTGTAGATAGAAAGTAATCCCAGGATGATAAGCAGCATGGCTTAATACACAGCCAAACTCGATGTGCGTCTTGTCTGTTTTTTTTTTTTTGTTAATTAAATTGTAATTAGTTAAAAAGCTTAAATATTTTAGCTGCGAAATGGTGAAGCTTATAGATACAGCACTCTTCTTCTGTTTCGTTAGGAGGCGCGTTCGGAACTTTTTCAGCGGTTAAAACCGCGCGTGGCGCCTGTTGAAGGTATATTCATCCAAACGCCTAATACATACAAGTTACTAAGGTGAGCAATGACGTAGCATAATATCCGAACCCACAATACGAATCATTCGATTACCACTGTGGATTTTATCGCCTCATTAAGTGAGCTTCTTTTAAAAGTGTCGTATACTTAAAGCTATAGCATCACATAAATTTGTATCGCTTCTACAATCTGTGTAGTAAATGTACAGCTGATTTCCTTCGAGCACGTAAAGAAACATTGCTAGTTGACAAATCTGGCGATGGATTGGATGGAAAGAGTTGTTTAATTGAAATTTACACCACTTCTGGAAACTGCAATCTATACTGATCATTTAGCGCTGTGGAGCAACAAAGGGGCGTGATTGTGGTAAACGTCGATATGGCGCACAATTTAATTGTAACGGCGCATAGAAAATGGCATCGCTGTCCGCATCTACAAGTAGCACGCGAACAAGCCGGTTTACTTCTAGCTAACGTATTTCTCAGCCGAAAAATTCCTGACCGGACTAGACGGAAATTACGGAAGGGGTATGTGCGTCTGAGAGAGTAGATGTTTGTTATGCTCTTTTACCATACGATATAGCTACTACTAAAGTTTGGCTAGGAAAAAGATAACCATACGTCATCCCACTTCGAGATACACGACGTGATCACCCTTTGTTTCTCACTAATGAAACAAAATCAGTGACCAATCGAGATTTTGTTTATTACTTTTTCGTATGGTCCAGACACAGATGGTCGTGCAAGCGGTTTTAGGGTGCTGTTGTCCCGACAACGGGCCCAATGAAAGGCCCGGCTTGCGGTGTGCCGCGTACCTAACATGAAAAAAAGCGTTTAGAGCTGGCATACTAGCTATAACAGCAGTTGAAAGGCCGTGATTCGATCCCTATGTTGAGCTCATTTTTTCCATTGAGTGCCTTCAAATTAATCTAAATTTATTAGATGAATTAGGTTTTGCTATCGTACTTCACGGCGTCGTTTTAGCATGCACAACTAGTACATGTAATCCTCACAAAAAATATTAGCCTTTTTTTTTTATATTTGAAGACCATTTAATACATAGAATAGATACACGCAATGCATGCGGCATAACGATCTCATTATTGTCATGTTTCGCAGGTTTCGAGCAACCCACGAAGGTGGCTTCCTCACAAAAGCTCTAGAATGGACGCGTCGTGATTCGAGCGCATGCTTGAGTCGTTCTGATAATGAATTAAAGCCAATGACCTTTAACCAATTGGAAGGGTCCTTTATGGTTTTGGCGATCGGTGGTGTGTCGAGCCTTTTGTCCTTGCTCATTGAAGTGGCATGGGCGAAAGACTTGCATAGATCCTGTTGCTCCTCGCGATCTGGCCGTGTCTTATGCCGAGCGCTAGCGAAGGCAAACATCTCGCGACTTAATACTTTAAAATGATATATATATATATATATATATATGGATGACTACTCTGAATTACATGATTCACTGAATACAAGTTGGTATCATTAAACAATTAAACAGCTGCTGTCGATAAAAATGCGGTTTCTAATAATAGTGATATAACAAAAAAACGTAATGGAAATTATTATTTTCACGTTTTTATTGGTACGATGTAATGGTATTCTATTGACTGAACATGATTGCTAATGTTGCTTAATACTTATATAAATGTAATGAAATTTTACGGAATAAATCTTAATATCTATCAATGTATATGTAAACTTTTGAAGAAAAATTGAATTTGAAAAAACAAACACCTAACTATTGTCGATTGAAATGACTCTTGATAGAGCGAAAAATTAACGTTTTAGCTTTCTGTTCAATGTGTACTTGCCTTCATCGTTTTTGAAGTCATCTTTGGAGTCGCCACCGACCTAGCTAACGACAATTGCCCTTATTTCTTTGAAAAGGCGACGCCAACGCCATTTATTTATCCA
Organism: Varroa destructor; assembly: GCF_002443255.2. Classification (NCBI taxonomy): domain Eukaryota; kingdom Metazoa; phylum Arthropoda; class Arachnida; order Mesostigmata; family Varroidae; genus Varroa; species Varroa destructor. The sequence continues at coordinate 38,774,378 of NW_019211457.1, forward strand.
TCAAATGATCAAAGTTGCCCCGGTATGTCCTGAGATTGTGATAAGTTGAAAGCACTGTATTCTCTTAATTTACTCATTGCCGAAACTGGCCAATAGTAGATATTGTATAGACAATGCACTTCCCAGATGAACACTTGCAAATATTTACCATCTCTGCCTTCAGGAGTAATGTTGTGCATTATGAAACGATACATTCATGCATTGTACGCTGGAGCCGGTTAGAAGTAGACTTCACTTTTGCTCCAATAGGTTGAAAGTGTTTCATTTGACTATTGCTTTGCCTATGTTGATTAAGCCTTAGTTCTTCGTTACATTAAGGGTAGAGGTGATTACATGTATGCATGCATGTTGTCACTTAATGTTCCTATCTTGAGCCATCTATTCAGAACTTTGAAAAAAGGTAACTAATAACTTAACAATCTCCTCAACTGTACTGACCATACCTACCGAATTTACCCTTGTTCAAATTAGAAAATTATTCAAAATCTGGCGGTCAGATTAGGATGCAAGCGTATGATTCTCTAAGTCTTGATGACGCTAGAATATGGCTCTATTGTACAGGTAATGAGAATTCTTCTTTATGTAATATGTATAAACGCGTGAACCTTCTGAATGATTAAATCAATACCACAGACATCTTGCGCCCATTAGGAATGCGACCATAATAGACCTTTGTCAGGTCCAACATAATGCTAGATGTCATGAACTTCGTCGCGCCTCAGCTTATTCCTTCGATTTGAAGAAACGTGTGAGTGATACGACGAGCAGTTAGTTGTGCATACGATTCTTAATTTTTGAGAATGCGCTCATAGCTTCTTTGATCGTTTTCGGTTATATTGTGCTTGAGGTCTTGGTTTTCTCCGCGAAGGTAGGTAGTAAAGAGCATCAAAATTATAAGGTCGAGGGCATGCGATCAGTCTTTCCAAATGTTTGCCATATTGCTTTTTCTTCTTTAAACCACACGGCCAAAGTATCCGTGTGAAGGGTAAACTTGTGATTCGCTACGGAGTGAAGTAACGAACACGTCTTTGTTTCTCTGAGGATACGAATCTTCACTATTAGCCATTTTCTGAAACGAAGCTTCGTACCAATCTACGATTCGCTAACTGTCTATAATGGGTATCTGTCGATTATTATTAATATAAGGTTTCCAAGCCTATCTTGTAAGGTTGGATAGATTTTGTAAACGTAAATGGTTAGTAAAACGTGCATTTAGAAATAATTTTACGGAGATTGTACAGTTATTTTTGAAAATCGCTGTTTAAACTTATTTGCCTATGATAGTGTTCCCTATGGTCACGTGGTGACTTTGACGAAAATTAGAGAGCACCGCCATCTCGTACGAACTAAACAACTTATAATATATAAAAAAGGAAAAACTAATTTTGGTATAGGTTGATCAAATTTTAAACGACGAGGAACATCGAAACGTTAAACTTTGCTACTAATAAATAACTTTTCTTTAGCGCTAAACTAACGTCACCCATGTAATCTACTAGAAGAGATCTAGATAGCTACTCTAAATTCATGTTAATGTTCAATAAAAATCTTTCTTCAAATGTCACACTTAACTATTGAAGCTTTTTTAGCTACCAGTTATACCAATTTAGCTACTAAACTATGGTGTACTGCAGGTCGAGCCCTATGGCCGTATGACACGCCACAAAGACAGGACCTGCAGCCTATAAAGCCCAGTGTCATATGATTCTAAACACAGCTAAAGTGGACAGACTTCGGTAAGCACGAAATAAAGATGAATAAAGTATTTTCTGCTCGCATTGTGAAAAAAGATTGCGCAAAGAAATCTCTTTTGTCAAATCCTGCAGAAAAACTGCTAGCTATACAATAATCATTATCGTGCAAAATAATAGAGGTTCTTAACATTATAGGAGTGTCGTGATTACGGTCTCACAGCACTGGTATGGTAGCATCTTTCTTAAGTTCTGACTTTTGACCAGGCTCCGAAGTGACATTCGAAATCATTCTGGTAGAATAACTAGTAAAGACGTTTTGGTCTACTCGTTATATTAGGTTGATTGTGTAGGGTCTTTATACTACATCACTACCATATGCGTTTCCCACAATAACTAATATCAAACGCTTTATGCTCGCAGTGGGGTGAGCCCAAAAAATCTTTCTTACGTAATCGGTACACTGATGGAGAATTCCAAATCGCCATTGCCTTCCACTACCTTTAGTTATCGGTAAGTAACTACTGATTACAATAACATACAATTTGTGTGCACTTCCTTATTTGATGTACCTAGTAAATGAGTGGAAGTCCGCTTTTTTGTGTTTACAAATACATCGTAGCATAGCGGAGGTTTAAACCGCCAATGGCTCTTATGTGCCTGAAAAATGTATTGTAACTATTTTCAGTCGTCTTTCATTACAAGTGAGCTCAAATAGACTTCGGTCCCAATAAATCCATAAATAGAAGTGGGAGTACCTTTGCTAGGTCTTCGCAATAAGGAAAAATTATTCAAAGACTTAGATTAGCAGGTGTCATGGCGGATCCGGCCAATTCCAGAACAGCGTCTGCAAACAACTCTAGAATCGAGTGCTTATAATGATGCTGAGGCAACAAACTGTTCGTCAGTAAAGATTCTAATATGTTACAGGTCGCGTTGGTCTTCGTCAGCCCTGTTGTCGCGGAGGTGGATAAATGGATCGATGGAGACCCTATGGTAGTCCTTATAGAGAGGTGCTTATTGGTAACGTGGATTTCTCAAAAGCAGGTGGACAGGTTTCAGCTGTACGGGTGCCTTGACCCGAGCGTGTGGTGTATCTTAGTTTTCTTTGTAATTGCTTTAGCTTCTTCTCGCTTAGCCGTGGAGATCGCATTAAAGCAATTTGGACTTGAACTGAAGTCTTTTTTCAGTTTCCCCTGCACAGAGTGTTCCCACAAAGTAACGTAGTCGCGTAAGCAAATTAAACTAGGCCTACATGACACATGCATCATCAGTCACTAAATTTACGTTTAGAATTGCATGTGCTTCGAAGGACCTAAAAAAGAACTAATAATTATGTGGTGGGATACAGTAGCAGCATTTAGGAATCCTGCCATAAGTGCAAGAAACTGTCTCAGCTGTTTGTTACGCCTCTTACGCCGAGTTCATATAATTTTTCTAATATGACAATTATCTCTCAATTTAAAAGCTACATTTGACTTATAGCAAATGGCATTAAATTACCTGTAATGTTGTCCGTGTGCAGGAATACAGGGTATCCCGGTGGTTGGCGTCCAGTTGTGAAGAGGTAACTGCTTCCTAATGAGTTCATATGTGCTAGTCTACTTTGCATATTGTCTATGTTTGATCTTCCTGTGCCGATATTTTTTCAGTGACGGTACGATTGAATTTTATGGCTGTTCTCAGTAGCGTACTGACGTCAACTCTGCTTGTTCGGAATAGTTCAGAACCACTGAATAATTACCAAGATATTTTACTGTTTCCCAGGGTGCGCGTCTTGACTGAAGCCAAAGCGGCTTTTCACATCATTTTTGTGATACGAATATATTGCAAGCCGTAGTAATATTGCGTCTAATTCAGATAATTCGCAGATATTAAATTAGAAGGACCGTGCAAACTGCTTCCGGTAAATGTTCGGTTTTATGAATATTTTTTTACACAAGCACCATATGACGGATTCAGCAGCAGTTTTTGCCAAGTGTCTTGTATCTATTTCTCGCATGGTACTTGTAAAGTCCATCCTAAGTTTTTGAAACAACAATGGAAAACGTAAGTTTCTCTTGCATACGTCTTGAAACGCGCGTAATGACGTGTTAAATCGATATTCTTCTTAGTGAATTTGATCCTCTAGGTAGGTTACTGCTAAGAAACACGTATTGTCTATAATAGAATAAGAAACTCGCTCTAAAACAGCTCCTAGTGAATTTCACTTGACTTTCGTGTTATCGTTTTCTGCCTGATTAACTATTCTAACGACGTAAAATTTCGAATATAATGTATCTAAGAATCGAAAACGACTCCGTCACCCCACTAGGCATCACCTATAAGCGTGCTATGTAGTCGCGTATAGGTAGTGTAAATATGGTGACTTGCCTTACAATTAATTTGCTCGAAATTATCCACTTTATTTAAGTGGGCATTTGAAAATGGGTTGTCTTTTTCCGGGGATCTAGAACAGCTTTGTTCACTCAGTTGGCCCCTCGCGTAATCCCTGTACGAAGCTTATTCAACCTAATTTTTAAAATTTTCAGTCCACTCCCGATTTGCTTGTGCTAATGTCGCGAGTCAATATCGTTCGACTTACAGTAAGTAGAGTTCTACTTACTGCCAATGTCTTCTAAAGTTGAAACACACCAGGTCGTATCCAAAGAAGACTGCGTAAAGGTTAAACCATAGCTTTCGTAATTTCCTGATGACCTGATGACGGTGGACAAATGAGTTATTACAGTTTCGCTATTGATATCTTTGACTCGATTTTTAGTGACTGAAGTCTAAAAACCACCGAAGCAATGATCTGGATGTGAACCCAGTGTGCATAATGCACTTTTTAGTTGCCTAAGAAAAAAACTATTCCATGAAAGAAGGAAACATGTCGTCTAAGCCTCTGTGCTTTTACAGATAATATTAACAACTTTTTTTTAAGTAGAATTATGCATTTGTTCCTATGACATACCGAATCTAGTAGTCCTTATAGCAGCAGCGCAAGGTGCCTTAAAAACATTGACTATTTAACAAAGTGACAAACGTGTTCCTGTAATTACATCGTTCAACTGCTTTGACAGACAGAACGCGTCGGACAGCGGAAGCGCATCTGTATGGAAAGGCCATCGAACGACTAACACGCGACAGCATTGAGTATCTCATGCCTCGACACAACAAACTGCATTCGCTAACTCACGAGGGACTCGCAGGCCATTTGTGTTGCTAATGGAGAAATACGTCATGGCCACCATAGTTTACCCGGTCGAAACTATTGGAGATCGCTTGAAAAGCAATTATCTTACTTATTGCTGCTTGATTTTTATACGTGATATGATATTTAAACGTAAATAATGAGGAGTTGCCGATTTATTTTTTAAACTCGGACAAGATACTTGCAGCGTCGTTAATAATGCTAAGAGTAACTTCTTTTAATCTATATAGACCAGGCTACACTAGACAGATGTTTCTAAATCTCTGCTCTCACTATATTACAAATAGTAAAATCATGGTAACTACTCATTTTTAAAATATCTTTATTTGATTATATTTAATTTTTTTTCTTTCTCGTTATTTATACTATGTACATTTTATACAGAGAGGGCATGCCACGCACAGCCATGTGAAATACTATTACAGAAATGTATTGTTGTAGTTGTTGTGTGGATGCAGTTGTGGTTGTTAGTTCATTTCGATATTGTGGTCACTGGAGATACACTTCCTGAGCGGACTTCTGGCCATGGTTTTGATCTATAGCAGCTTGCTCTATTCAAAAAGCAAGAGACACACACACATATATATGTATGTATGTATATATGTAATATATCTATCTTTTTTATAATTGCTTGCTAATCATCGCTTTGTTATTGTTGTTGTGTGCGAATGTGTATGCATGAGCTCATTGTAAAAGCAAGACGTAGTGCCTCTCTATCTATAACCTGTGTCTCTTTCATTTTACGTTTTGACACTACATGCTATTAATTAAAGTTATTCCATATCATTTTTACATATTCTCGTTTCATCTTGCAATTAAGCCTTTTTTTTAGAGTGTCTGAGATTAGCCAAAAGTAGGTCTACGAATGGGGCCGAAGCGTACTAATTTACAGTTACCTATTTATTCATCGACGAATACCGCATTTGCAATCGTAAAGCTGCCATAGCCCAACTGTAGATCTGTTATCTTTATCGTCGAACCTGTGCACAAATATGTGCGTATTTCATACAGTTTCTCGTGTCTTTCTTTGTGAATGACCACCGTCATGTCGTCGAAGTCTGCACTCTTTGTAGAGTTTTATGAGTCAATCAGTCAATGAAACAGTCTATCCGAATAGGTGTTGCGTATTGCGTTCATGAGGGGAATTTCTAAAATACATATTATGGTTGTTTATTGCCGCTGCGATGGTGACCGTATGGTGGTTGCTTACATACTATTCCGCACAAACACATACACATATCTACGGCTACTGTTTTTCTACTGGAACAGAGCTGTTAATTATTTCGCTTCTATAATACGTCACTACTACACGTACTAATAAACACAACTAGGCAATTATGATGGCAAGCTACAAAATAGAACAAATCACAATTGTTTGTTGGCTACTTTGTAATCACACACTACAGTAATAATACTGTTATTACTGCTAGAGCTACCAATTGTGACCGCGTTCATGTTGGCCCTCGTAGCTACTCGCTGTGAGCTACCTCTTGCAGATAAATAAGAACAAAACTAACCATAAAATTGCCTGGAATAAAAATTCCGAGCTGATAGGAGAAAATCGTGATACAGCATTGGCATGCATTTGAGGGTTTCTTTCGTAAAAAAATAAACAAACATTATAATGAGATCCAAAGCTACAGTTGTAAATTATTATGCAATATTTACTGTCGCATGTATATGTAATTTGTATTCATGTGCCGCCCAGACTTGGCTCCAGGAATTAACCTGACCAGAAATGAATCTACCTTATTCCAGGCAAGAATAGGAATTATCCTACTATTCCTTGAGTAGCAAACAAGACAGCGAGGCAACTCAATCTTCTCCTAGTAGTTTGTTTCTGTTGCTATATTCCGATGCATCTATGTACTCTTCCATTATTTTTTGACAATTATTTTATCTATACAGCTATTGGTATGGTGTCCACTGGTATTTTTCGTTCAGCATCGCTGCTCCATCAACATGCTTGCAAATATTTCTCACCGATACACCAGCAGAGTAATCGTGGAAACACACTTTGTCTGCCGGTAACATTTTTTTTTCTTAGTGTACAAGATTTTTTCAGCAACGTACCTCTAATGTCGTCCACTTCTCGATATTGTTATATGGTTTAAGACTGTTTTGGATCGTAGCAGTGCGTTCTTTGTATATGGCTTATTTATAAGAATGTAGCGACATCTTTATCTGTGTGTCACATATCTTTGCTAAGCTGTTAGATCCATTCACTTCGATTTACTGCTAACTATACACAGGCTTTGCACTTTCTATGAACTATTAATTACATACATATATAAATTAGTCCGTCTGGGATCATCAACCATGCATTTCTGATAGTAACGGTACTAATTAACGGCGTATGACTTTTTTCTCGTGGGTACCACTCTCTTTCAGCTACAGGCAGATATTCGCATTCTCCTGAAGTGGTTACAGATGTGAAACAATGCTGGCTTCATTTTTGCTACCAGATCGGCATCATTTTGACTGTCGCTTGTATCACTGATAAATTGGACCAGCACCAATTTTTCCCTAATATTTTCTCACTAATTATTTGTTAAATTTAGCACTCTTTTCTTGCCTAGGCGCCTGATCGTTAGTCGCCGATAGGGCCTTTGGCTGTCGTTTCATTATAGCTAATGTACCTGAATTTATTTTTAATATTGCTACCAACATTATTACTAGAATTATTTTCATACCGTGTAAATCATTACATTCATCGTCAACATCTCGAACTCAATGTTCCTCGGATCGATGTGAGAGCACTTCCTATGCAGAGGTGCACCGGAGCTCCAGTACCGCCCGGCAGATGAACAAGCATTGTAGTCACAGCTGCTTGGCCATCAGCGGTTGGTTCAACCGATACGGGCCGATATACGCCTCCCGGCAAACTAATGCTAGGGGCACAATTGCCGCTCTCGAAAGCTCGGGCAGCTTTTGGCGCATTTGGAACCAAATGCACCTGACTCTTGCTTTTACGTTTTGATTTTGACGACAACGGAGACAGCTCAACGAATCCCAATTCGTCACCGTCTTCCAGCGGGTACATTGTCGAAAATATGTGTGAGAATGGACGATTAGCCATGTGCTGCATCTCGGCGGCCTGTAGGCGTCTGGCGCGCCGCAGGTCCATGCCCTGTTTAAGTTTCCAGATTACGACGCACATTGACAGAAATAGAAAAAAACATGAGAAGAACACGGAAAAAAAAACAAATAAGTCAATTCGAGTTTGATCCTGTCGGAAGAACAGACTGCCGACACTGGTTTCAGACACACCGCTCACCACCAGATAGAGTCGAGTACTCCGTAGATCGTAAACGTTCTGTAAAGGTGCCGAAACATGACGAATTTAATGTAAAAAGTTGATAAAAGTAAGAAAATGTAGTGTATGTCTGACACACGGGTAGATTACTTGTATTAAGCGATTATTACTCATTATTCAATATCAATGGCTGAATATTACATCAAAATGAGAACTCTAGTGCGTACCTGTGGAATGGTGAGTACGAGTCGGTTGCGTAAGCTGCTAACAACGAGAAAATGGTGCGCCCTTTCCACCTCGACATAGGTAGTCAATCCACGAGCCTCTCGCTTCACGAGTCGGAGTATCTGCCGGGTCCCACCGGTGACTTCGAGCTGCGCGTTGGGATATTTGGCGAAGCCGGGAGTGTCCCGATGCACCGAATTGGCCCGAGGCGTTTCTCGCCGATGGTGAGCTGTCGCGGGTTTGATGAACTTCATGGTGGCAAATGACATATTTCCTGGTGCTGCGATTGGCGAAGGTCTAAACGATTCCTCACGAATCACGTCATAGCGAGGGTCAACGGCGACCTCGTGTATTCCGGTAGATTTATTGTATGTCACGACAAAAGTATCTTCTTTTGCTGCGAGGTAAAGGTCAACTTCGCCGATGGCTACATCGACCACGATCCGTATGTTGACATTCATATATCGTGGCTGAACTACAAAAAACATGGTCCGGCCCTGTGGCAAAGGAAAGGGTTCAGAATTGCATTCTCCTTGGTTTTCAGGGTCGAGGCAATAGTCCTGCTCGAGACGCATGTGCCGATAGCATTGGTGACCATTAATCGGGATGCCTTGAAAGTTATCCTTGCACTTTGCGCACTGCAGGCTCCAGCATGATGAATGCTTTGTGCGCGAATTTGGGTTGCAGCTACGATCCGTCTCGGTATTGTTTCGGCATTGGCAACTTTCGCCCGTCAGCTTATCACATGTATCACCATGGCCATGGCACTCACAGGGTCGACAGCCGTTCCGGATATCGCCGTCACGGACAAAATAGCCGTCCCTACAGGTATCACAGGTGTTGCCTGTCGTATTGTTGCTGCAGTTAAGGCACACAGCCGTCTCGAGCGGGCCCGGATGGTTCAGGCCGATTTTGATCATGCTCTCGTAGTCAGCTGAAGCGTTGTAGACCTTCTCATCGACGCAGTACATCGAATGCCTTCAAATGCAAATGGTACGGGCATCATTAAACATAATAAATGAACTGTGTAATCGTGGAGATTTACGAAAAAAAAAAATGATAGTCACAGTTCTGGCTTGGCCAATAGCTATTTACAGGTATTACATATTTAGTAGAGTTTAATCAATTCTTCGTAAAAACTTCTTCCTATCTTATAAAAAATTCTTATCGTGCCAAAATAGGAACGCTAGAAAATATTGCTAAACATTTTGCATTATTACCTGTGACAGTAGTTGAAACACGAGACACATTTGGCTCCATTCGATGGATCGCCCACAAATCCACTCATACATTCACTGCATTGAGGACCTTGTGTGTTGTTGCGACATTCGATACATTCCGATAGTTTGTCCGAACCCGCACAATCTGAGTGACCGTTGCAATCACATGGAATACTGCAGTTAGCGCCGACGTAACCGAAATTACATTTACAGTCATTAGGTCGCACGCATTGTCCGTGAAAGCATCCTTGGCTGCATTCCGGTGTGCACATCTTTTCTTTGTCAAGCGTATACCCCTTCTGACAAATACATTCATAACCATTCTCTTTATCAACACACTGCTCCCTTTCTGAGTCACAGTCGTGATGTCCATTGCTACACTCGTTTTCCATAGGTCTTTTGAAGTAGTACCAGCCGACGTTGCTACCATGCGTTTGCAGCCACTTAGGTACATCACCAGGTAGCGGATGACCATGAAGGAATACAGTTCCATTTTGACAACTACCTCCTGTAGGGCCCTTCTTTCCTCCTTCCATACACAATCCTTGACCGTTAGCACCCAGTAGCGCACACCAGCCACAACGAGGATCAGCGAGGCAAAGTTTCGATTGTAAGTGATAGTGGCAAGGTGGTGAACAGATGTGCGAGGCTCCCTGAAGTAACGGACCACACATGCCTCCTTCGCATCGGATAGGGGCATAGCTCGGCGAAATGCACTGGCCTAAAGCAGATGCCCACACGCACTGATGCCAACCCCCTTCACCTCCGCTACTATCAAGACACGTAGTGCAGTTGTTGTACGAACCGCATCTTCTCGGACAAGCTCTGGGTGGATTCGATTCAACCGGATGGTTTACCTGATCTTTGATCGTCCTCCGTACACAGGTCCAATCATAGGTGGGTGTCTGACTGACGACGTGACGAAGTTCCCCGCTTCGCAACACCTGCCTCGTCCACATACATTTACCAAGGTCGCGGCATTTCTCACATTCAGAAGCAACACAGCTTCGCTGGGGACATTGTTCTGGTAGGGTAACAAGAGACAATTCGTGCTGATTATGGCAGTCAGGTGCTGTCTGTATTGGGCAGGAATCACCCAATGGGATGCATCTTCCGCGCTGGCAGTCTGGGCACCACTGACAGACAGCCGACTGTAGGCCAGCCTTATCGCCTGGCCAACGTGCCACACAGTCGACGCAGTTCTCGAATTGGTGACAGGTTCGATTCTGCAACCAACTGATACTGCACCATCTACCAGGCTGTATACTCGAGTTAGGCGTCTCCGTACAACTATAAAGAGAATAGACAGAAAGAACTATACATAGTTAATGGAATACATTTACGAAAATTATATAGTATCACATCTTAGTGCAGATACACGTAGAACAATTTAACCTGGAAATGATAGTATCAGCGTTTGAGTGAAGTACGTTATATGCTGCTGCATTTTTAGAATACAAATTTAAAAGAAATAAAACCTACATATTGGTTTCGCCGGTTTTGAAACAAAACTGGTCATTCTTTTGTGGAGGATATGTATTGGTAGCATTCATTATGTAGCAATAGGAACATCCGGGGTGGTCAAGACAGGCTATTCGCGCATTGTAATATAGCTTGCAAACGTCAGCAGGAATTGCGATCTGGAAAACAATAACCAGACGAAACGTCAAAATTCATTAGCATATCTTTCTTTGTAGACCTCAAAATATAGGCCCAGGAGTATAAGCATTGACGTCAACTTCGGCGAGTGATTTTAAAATATAAGCTACTAGCTGGGAAGAAAAGACTTATACTTAGAAAATAGCTGCAGGTCTAGGTCCGATACTACCCTTTTGTATACATTTTCGAAAGCTTTGACTGACTTGGATTGCTTAAAAAAGAATATGGATTGTATACTCGAGAAAAACGGGTAACTTGAGTTTTGGATTTTTACCCTTTTAAACGCATTAGACCAGCAAATTCCAGAAATTGAAAAATAACGGGCACTGCTTTCTACTCGTATGACAAGTACACATCTGTAGTATATCATAACTGTATTAGTTCACGAGGTTATCCTATATGTGTATGAGATAAAACTATAATAGATCATATTTGATTAAAGAAAAAAATCACAGTTTTGATTTTCGGATGTTTTCGGCCTTCAGCTAATATGTTCATACGATTTTATTCATCATTTCTCTGCTTACTTTGTACAAGAAACCCTGTGGTTGACTAGTTGATCCTCCGTAGAGATAGATTTCCCCGTTCAGATTAACAGCGCTTGCGCTGCTGAATGCTGTTGGTGGCGTCCCGTCCACTCGAACATCTGTTTCATAAAAAAACAGAGTTGCACGTACGACAATTCGGATAAGCAATTGAACGCACTTGGGCAATAATAAAAAATATTGTTTGGTCTAATTTAGTGCACCTATTGTGTGCATTTATTGTATACTCATTTATCAAAATGAAATCAATTTATCATCTATGCGAGCCAGCCACCGTAGCGACAAATTAGTTTCCAATAATAAGGCTATACTTACAATAGCCTTCAAGCTGCATCCACGAGTTGCAATTGATATTATAAACGTAACTTTCGACTGTGGCTTCAGTAGAAAGGTTTCGTCCTCCGACAATTAACATAAGATCACCAACCAGGGCAGATGAATGAAAGTATCGAGGCGACAAATGCGAATGTGGAGCTACCCGTTCATCTCCAGGAATCCTCGTCCATATACGCGTGCCTACATGGAGCGCAAATAAAGTGGATGATGGGGCAGGACCGTCTAAAAAAAAAGAGGTATAGGGACAAGTGAGCTTCTTGGAAGGTTTGATTAGAAAGCACTCACTAAGGCTAAGTGCAGCTATGTGAAACAGGAATCCGCTACTATATTCTACTTAGCACACGCGGCGGATTTCTTGCAAAATCTATTCAAACTAAGGAAATGAATATGTATGAACTTCTTACCTGCTTCATAGAGAATTCCACCAAAAATATAAATGCTGTCTGTTGGAGCGTGATATTCTGCCGAATGCCCATAGATACCTTCGGGCGAAGCGCCTGTTGTATTAAATACCTTGAACGTTGTATCTTGAATCGTATAGACCAGCGTCTTATCTTGAAATCCATTCTCCGGAGAGTAGCCCCCAACCATTAACAAACGCTTATTTTGAACATTAGTCAAAGTGCATCCAACGAGCGGAGGTACATCGGGGCTTGTCTGCAAAGCCAATAGGAATGTTCCATATTATTCGTACTGTTTTATTACCAAAAAATTTGAACGCCGTAGAATGAACATAGAGAGTAACAGTTATCTTAAGATCTTATCATAAAGCATCTCGTGTAACAGGAACAGCATTCCCGATAGAACCACATTTTTATAGAAAGTCTTAAACAGAACTACTTGTATATATATATTGCAGCGCTCCTTCTCACCCTATATAAGCATTTGGCTAATGCACGAAAGGTTCATTTCAATTTGTTTTATGTTCATTTTGAAAATCGATTCCTCCAACCTTATATATATGCCGTGACACTTTACAGACATATAAAACATGAGTATTATGCACTTAAGCATCTTTGCATAGGCTCACTTAATGATTCTAGGAACAAAGTTAACATACCGAGATAGTTGTCCACGTGCGGAGTTCTGTGGCGAATTTCCAGAAGTCACCCATTGCAGAGAACTGGCGATTCATTCCACCATAAACGTACATATCCATGCCGACCATAGTAGCGCAATGATGTCTTCGTGGTGATGGCATTTTGCTCTCGTCATGCGATACGTTAACCTTCTTCCATCGACTGAAATGGCGATCGTAAATGTACAATCGATTGCTATCCTGGTCCATTTGTGAAACGCCTCCGAACAACCATAGATGACGATCTGGCTCACTAAGAAGTAGGGAGTGACCAAACTGCACGTCAGGCGGACTGTCCGTAGCGAAGTCAGCCACTTGTAACGACGGGAGCGTATCAGCCGAAAATACACGTTCAACGTCGTAGAGTAACGTCCATACGACGCTTGCATTGGTGTCGAGACTTACGTCGCAGGCATCGCCACCCAGATTTCCACTACATCGACAAAGCGAATATGCCTAAGGGAAGAAGAAATACAAAGTCAAGTACACGATGTGAAAAACCACAAATATTATCATCAATACACAAAAAAAACCTGGTTATCCTGATTAGGAACGTCGCTCTTTTGTAATTATAATCTGTTACAACTATAATTAAACAAAAATCGAAAATAGATGTTTGTACAACAGTGCCCTGACTACCTGTCGAACCTAGTAAACGGTGAAGGCTAATATAAGGTAACATCTAGACACTTACGCCATCGCACCCTCCTGACGGTTCAAGATGTTTCCGTGACAGGAGTGAGTTCGCTGAACACCCTTTCGGGCAGAGTTGTACCTCGCACGTAGGTCCGCTAAAACCTGGGCGGCAGATGCACAAGCCATCTTGACACACTCTGTTCTTGCCTAAGCAACCTTCAGGACACCACATTTGACGATATGTTGCGTTAAAGCCTTCGCCCATTTTTGAGCGGCGATAGTATACTGACAGTTGGTTAGTTTTAGAAGCAATTACGATCGGCTTATTGAGTTGGGTACCACAGAATGAACCAAGCAATTGCCCCGGAGAGTTGGTACTAAAGAGGCCCTCATAAACGTAAACGTGATTTGCTGGACACTTGATGTGTAGAGTCGCTCCGATCGTTAGCTGTATAGTGCTATGTTGCTGACCTTGCACGATCCATAGGCAGTGCTGAGGCAATAGTGCTGATCCCTTGCGAGAGCCTAGTGCGCCAAATTGCTCTGTAAGGAAAGGCTTATGATCGGTGCAGTCCTTGTAGCAAGTGCCGTTCTTCCTCGGGTCGCCATAGTAGCCAAGCGTGCATCGTTCGCATAGCCGACCTTCCGTGTTATGTATGCAATGGCAGTCACCGGAAATCGGATCGCAAAAGTTCTTATCGGGATCGCCATGACCGTTGCACTCACAGGGGGTACATCCCTCAGGTCTTGTGGCCTTGCCAAAGGCTCCCTTCACACAGCGATCGCACCGTGGTCCCGATGTGTGATGCCGACATTCATCGCATTTGTTTAGACCCTGACTACACTTCGAGTGGAAATTGCAGCCGCAATCATCTTCACAGAATTCTCCGGTCCAACCAATTTTGCAGAGGCATTTATAGTCCGGTGCTTCGGAACACAAACCATGATTGCAGTCTTCGGCGCATGTTTTAACACACTCTGTTTTACCGTCTCCCTTGTAGCCTTTGTTACAGACACATATATAAGAATCATTTGTATCCCGACACGTAGCGTTGTAATGACAACTTGCCAATCCTAAACGGCACTCGTCTACGTTTGGACACTTGTCATAGGACCAAGCTGCGGGCCCGCCCTCATCAACCACCTCATTGGCTTCGGCGACAATATCTGTACATGTCGAATTATACGGCCCAGAGAAGTCGCCAGCCGAGCACATTCCTATATTGGGATTATCGATATTCCCACACCAACCGCAGCCTAACTGGCTCAAGCAGCTCTTGCAATCAGCATGTCGACCGCAGTCCGGACACTGAATAGGTCCGCTGCGGGTGTTACCCTTCCGGACGACTGGCGGCAGATCTTCGTCAACCCACTCCCGACAGCCTCCGTACATGAATGAAGTGATATAGGTTGAGAACAGAAAGCATTGCTGCGTTTGCTGACACCACGCGCAGCGGCCTGGGTCCCCTAGGCAGGACTGGCAGCCTCTACGTTCGTGGCACGGCACCGGGCACGCCGAGCGGTCTTTGAGCGCAAGAGGGTTTACTCCTCGACGCACACACGCTACGTCCTCGGGCAGCCACTCGCAGTTCTCATCGTCAAGGCACGTCTCGCAGTAGATATTGTAGTTGCAGGCTTTGCACATAGGCGTCTCAAGAACGAGCAGTTCCCCATCCTTGACAGCGGGACACTCCTCTTCGTCACCGGATCTCGCTACGCACACATGCTTCGACGAGCACCAGCCGCATGCTGAATCGATTAGACACGCATAACAGCTAGCACGCCGCCGGCAATCCGTGCCGTTTTTATACGGTTCGAGATACTTTATAGGAATAAGCGATAGCTGTTGGCATGGCTTGGGCTGGGGGCACCACTTGATCTCGCTGAAATGCTCACAGGCGTTGGCTCGTGACTGGCGTACTTCACACGTGAGCTCGTAGGTAACATTAAGCAGGTAGCGTGCGCCCTTGCCCGTTATTGGTATAAGTTTGCTACCCGAAGGCCGCACGGCCTCCGTCAAATTTACGTTGTGACCGGTGTGCCGAACAACTAACTCTAGGTTCGCTTCTTTATCGTCCGAACTCAGTGAGAGTTCCGCGTTAAATCCGCTTCGTAAGTAAATCTTAGGACTACTAGCTGGCTCGAGCGCCACCCCGGTGGGATGAAGATAGCCCAGAATGACAGCCTTACCCGGACTCCTGTTACCGCCACTTTTGCCTCCACCGCCGCTGCCTTTGACGGCCCCGCTTACGTTGATCCGCGCTGCTGAGCTATTCATCATGTTGACCTCATCGGGCAACGAGTCATTGATCGGTGGATTGTACTGTACGTACGTCAGACCCGGTTTATAGTTATGACTACGGCATTCTGGCAAATTGGTGACGACATAGCCGTGGTTGCCCCAATACCCTTCGCTTGCGCCTTCAGACTTATTCTCAGATGTGCGGCATAGCAGCGGCGGGTCATTGAGAGAATGGCACTGAGAGCTAGAGACGCACCAGCCGCACGATCGCGGCATAAACCCACCGACGTCAACCATTACGTGATTCGTAATTTCCTGTCCTTCCCCCCAAGCCATACAGCTCTGGCAATCCTGCAGAGCCGGACAGAGTGATGGACATAAGCCCATAGAGAACTGGGCCCCGCAATCCGCCTTCTTATTGCGATCCATACACATTGACAAATTTGTACACCATCCGCACGCGGGGTTCTCCTTACACGCCGCCTCAGAAAAATTGTGATGGCCACAGAGAACCGGCGCGGTTTCTGACGTCACATGAGTGATCGTCTCAGGCAATTGGAGAGCTCGAAGATCGCCTCGCATATAGCCGCTGTAGCCGCCCAAAATGAGAAGGGTGCTGCCTCGACGCAGGGCCATGGCATGTGAATACACGCCAGAATTGTGCGGTCGTCGGCGTTCTTTAGGGAGTCCGTTTCCGTTCGATGTGAGAACGTCGTAGCTAACCCATTTATAGCACTTGAGGTGGTACAGGTATACCTCATCGTCATAACACTTTTCCTCAACGTTGTGGCGATGCATATATCTGAAATTAATTTAGGATAATAACGTCAAGACAGAATGGGAATTGTTGAATTACTGCTTAAAAAAAGTATAACCATATCGTCAGACAGGAGAGCGCTTTGTAGTTATGCCGCTAGGTTATGCTTTCACAATACCGGTATTGTGCAAACAATAAGAGCAACGAAATTACCTAACTCTATTAATACGAAATTATAAATATTGAGTATTTCTAATAAAGCACAAATATGTAATGATACACACCCTCCGAAAACAACGAGATAGTTTCCAGCAATAGTTGCCGTGTGGAATGCCCTTTCGAGAGGATAATCTTGCGGCTTATGATGATGAGGTCTACCAGATGATGCATGTGTTGTCGCGCTACTTCCCGATGTAAAGTGTAGTTGTGTCCAATGTCGTTTCTCCATATTGAACGCGTACAGATGCGAACTGAGTTTGGAAAACCGAGCCATATCGGCGACTACTCCACCGTATACAAGAATGCTTTTTGACTCTGCATGGAATGTCGCCGTGTGACCTACAACTCGAATTGGACTACCCGCCGATGGTTTAACTAGTTCCCACTTTGGCTTCCATCCAAGTAAGTTCATTTTGTAGATTCGATTTGAAAAACGACCACCCTCAATACGGCCCCCGAAAACAACAAACGTCTTTTGTTCGATCATCGTCAAGGAATGGAATGCCACGCGAGGTGCATCCACTCCAGATGGGTCAGCTTCTTCAAGAGTCCACTCCTGCTTTTGCACATTGTACACCCAAAATTCGTTGCTTAAATCTCCGGTAACTAATTCTCCTCCAAACATCACGATTGTGTCGGCGTGATGCGCCATAGCATGACCCCACCGTGCGGCAGGTATGATTTTGCTTTCGAGACCCGCCCGGGTCCATCTGGATGCCGTAAAGTCGTATACGAGCAGTTCGTCGAACACGTGACTGAAGTTGCGCCCGCCAAACGTGTAAAGCTGATCGGTGAAAGGTAGGTAAGCGGCGGCATGGCCCGATCGAGGGTGGAACAGATCGCCACGGCCATCCCGACCAGTAGCTAACAAATGCCAACCGACAAGTTGTGGATCACTGGCCGACGGCAAACTGCAACTCTGGCCTGAGAAACCTGGCAGGCACACACAGCCATCTGGTCCGCTGCATTTTCCCTGCGGGTGACCGATTGTCGAGCTGCAATTTTTCGGACAATTCTCAAACTGACAGGCGTCGCCGGCGAAGCCGGTGTTACATAGACACTGGCCGGCGACGCAGCCGCCTCGATTTGTACAGTTTTTAGGGCATTCATCCATTGAATAGTTAGCGGAAAAGCCTTCGAGTACGTAATTGGTATCCGAATAGAAGAGGATAAGCATTGCGCCTGAGCTCGCCGTGAAATGCGGTGGATGATCGTTGCGGCCAGACAGAGAGGCCAATAGTGGAGCTGAATACGAGTCTCCATCGTAGATAAATAGATGATCGAAAGCACACTCAGTATGTAAGGAAGTTATAGTTAATGTAATGTACAGACTTGGGTTACTAGGTGGAGCTGCAAGAAAGATCGCAAAAAAACAATAACATGAATAAGCCGTCACTGATGTTTAAAGTAAAATTATTAGACAAAAGAGAACCAATTCTACTAAAATAAAAAGGAATTTCTATGCATGGTGAATTACGGCTATCGTGAGGTAAAATTCCTAGATTGACCTGAAATTTGTTTCAAAACGATTGTTTAGGTATTCAAGCATGATACATACTGTATCTATGTGGTTCGGCCAAATCTAATAAAACCTTAGCAGGCTATTAATCGTCGCAAGCATGTGTTCATTCAGTATCCTTCACACCAGGCAAAGGTCAGTTTTCTCTAGAACAAAATAAGAAGCGTATAATTGCTAAAACAGCGCACTACTTTCGCAATTTAAATAAAGATTATTTATTATCTGATCTCTTTGCACTGGGCAAATCTTCTCGAAAATTAGAAACTTATTATTCGTACGAAATTAATAGCCCAGGTTACTGCCAATTTTCATGCAGCTTCTGAAAAATCTGATAGATCTTTATGAGACACACCAGATACATCTCAATAAGCTTTATATTTAGAAAATTTACCAAATGGCTGGAGAAGCCATTTTTAATACACCTGGATTCTTATACAGAATGATGACCATTTTGGAGAGGAGAATATGTACTGCCAATTGGTGTGTATATATTTTGCGTTATGATCAATTAGTCACCTTTAATAAGCCATTCGCAGTGACTATTGTTGTGGTATTTCCCAGGCCCGTCCGTAATTCGGCCGTAAGGATCGGTTAGTAGCTTTCTGTCGCGATTGCACGTGTTCGGCCTCGACGCAGCGTCTGCCCAGCTGCCCGGACTCGTTGAGGAGCCAAAAAACGCTAGCGCCCCTAGAACCGCCATAGCCAGTTGCCATAGCTGGTTCCAGGAAGCAGCCGGCAACTGTACTGCCATCCCAGGGACACCAAGCACCAGGTACAGCGTCCAGGTAGTTGTACCTGTTGGCGTTGCTGCGACGACAACACCTGCTGCAGCCGATGCAGCCGCGGGCGTAGAGTTCACCAACGAACGTGAAACGCATCACAAGCCGAGCGCGAACGGGAAAAGGGCGAGCAGCCTTCGAGACAATACACCGCCCCGAGCGCACTTCCATTGCGCACACTCCATTGAACAACGCTAAGCAGCAGCGGTGACGACAGCGGCAACTGCGCTTTCGACAGGAGTTGAGGCAAATTTGCGGATGGCTGTCGCATACGCCGATAATGATAAAGAAGAAAGAGGACACAACACGCACGACGATAACTTCCACGAGAACAGGACTCGGATCTCAAGCCACAGCATTATTGCCACCCTTCGTTTCGACAAACTCCTACTCATGGATGTTGTGCCATCTGAAACAGAGAAATCAAACAAACTTGTATCAGAAGTTATTATAGATAGGCTTGTACTAAATTAAATGCGGTCCATGATGGATGGTTAATCTAAAATATTAGTTTTACAGCCAATATTACAACCGTGTTAAGAATATTACATTTATATACTATAAATGTAGTATTAATAATAGAATAATTTCCGAAAAAAAAAGCATTACACTAATGCTTTTTTTTCGGAAATTATTGTTCCACTGCACTTTTTTAATAGTGTTCAAAAACAAAGCATAGCAATAAGCGCTTGTACAGGCTATCTTTTAGACAGCGGTAGCAGACTTCTATTGTAACCTTGAAGATCTTCACTCCCATCAGACGTCAGGAATAACGAATGAAGCACTGCCGCAGGTAATGACGTCCGACTGAGCAGGATTATAGAAGAGATAACAATGGAAATAGCTGCTATTGTTCGTAATGCGTTGCGAATGTCCTACACGCAAATCTAGTACATAGATTATTGTACGACTGCAAAAGCCGTCTATCGGCAGTTTTAACTTACGGCACAAACTAACTCTATAACACATGTACAATACATAGGTGCTCCTTAAACCCAATTTGAAAGTCTGCAGCATCATGCATACTGACGCTCACGCTGCTTCAACGGGATACAAATGTGGCAAGACATTGCGAACAGACGGAGGAAATAGACCGATTCGAACAAATCCATACGCACTGTTTATTGCATAACGGAAAGCTTGACTATTTCTTGCCATGCAATAATAAATAATTATTATTACGTTACGAAAAGCTTTTCGAGAAGATGGTGCTGCCCGCGAACAATCAAACGGGTACATCTACATTACAAATAATAAGAAAGCGACTATCTCTGAAACAGTGCGAAAAGAAGGAGACACAAAGATGAACAGGCACTTACCATGCAACGATTCTGACTAAAGATGCTGCCGAAATTGTTATAAAATCAGCATAAAGTGCTATATAAGGAATACAGTACAATCTGGTTCGTATTGCATGAGTGTGTTTTTATTACGGTTGATTATTATCGGCGAGGCGACATGCTGGAAAGCGTTAACCGATTGGCAGTTCGAGGGAATAGTTGTATGAACGGCGTTTGCCAGTTCGACTATCTCACTGCTCTTCTTCGGTGGTTTCTGCCTGCTCCCGCTGGCTTGCTTGTTGCATACGTGTTGTAGTAGTATGATAATGGCGGCACCCAAATGAGCGATGCGGTGTTTTGCTACAGGCGGCAGTTTTGCCACAGTTCGTAGCTAGAGAAGCAATGATTGTCACAGATAATGACGGCAACGATAGAAAAAAAAATAGTTCAAATATATAAACAGAGAGCGCTCTGAGAGTTCGCCAGGTCTGCCGGTAAAGAATATATCGAGCCTGCCAGATTGTAACGTTGAACCTGAACGAGTCGCGAATCAAACGAGTCAACGAGCTAACTTCCTGGTCGGTTTCTTGTTATCCACAGAGCGGCGGCGACCCAGCCAGCGAATTGTGGGTTGCTCATGTCTACTACTCGCAGTGAATCATATTTTTTAGCATGGTCAGAGCTAAAAAGAGAAGGATTGTATAGCAGATGTTTTATTCCTATTTTGAACATTTAATAGCAGTGGTTAGAGAAAGTAACGTAAAGATTATATAAACTCATCGCGGAGCGGTGAAGACATTGGGCAAGGACGCCTTAAGGGAAGGCACAACACGTGCAAACGTTTCCGGAACAGAGACTAGAACGTTGAAATCAAGCGAGGAGGCGCCCAAATGTCGAGATCCAAAGAGCACGAACGCACTATCGCAATCGAAGAGGCTCTTTACGGAAGCAAAACTTTGAGTCTAAAGGCTTCGTCGGTTAAGTTCTACGAACCAAACAGAGGATATATGCAAGCTGAGTAAGAAAACTGAAGGAGTAAATTGATTTCAGGCCAATTGATAGTGCGTGTGAAGTTTGCGTAACTTCAATCAACAGGGAATCCGCCATAGACGAGCCATCGTTTTACCTCTACCACCAGGCGGAAAGGTATCAGACGACGAAATTGCTTCGTTTTAGAAAGAAATAGAAATCGATGGTAGTGTTGAGCAGATTCGAAACGCAAGATTATGGTAGTACTTGCAATGGACATTTGCTATTATGCGATACTCGCCAAAAATATATAATGGACGTAGCCCGCTATTTCGAGTTCCTGAAAAGACTCACGGGCCGTTGGCACGTTAGTTGATGACAACGCCAAACCGAACAGCCATGCCGCAATTAATTCACTGATTGAGCGAAGGAATACCTAACGTCTAAGTCATAATAACGGGGTCTTTCATGCCCTGAAAGGGGCAACCGGTGAATAAACATATACTATCGATTGAATTTGAAAGGCCACAGATAGGGAAAATATACACGGGTACACGAACGATAGGTATACGGCTGTTCAGAAGCGGTCAGAGCGCTGGTGCAAGTACACTAAATAATGAAGAGTATCATATGTTAAAAAAGCATAACCCCAGCCCTACTGATTTAGAAGCCATTCAACTTTATAGCCCACCGTATTCGCTTGTAACAATATACACATATATATATACGGGTGTATATATATATACTCATGCTCTTTAATGGCTTTGATTACTTTTGAGAGCTAACGGATATAACTGCATGATAGAACTTGCTAGAACAGGGAAACACCGAGCGGGATAAGTAGGAGAAGTCTAGCGCGTGTAAGTGACGTAGAAGAAGCAAGCTTTCAACCTTCCCCGAAGCTTCTTGGAACCGGCGATTTTTGTCCAATGTGAAAGTATACTAGAAACGATACAAAAGAACGTTGTTCATTACACGCACGTCAAGTATTCTCTACTCGCTGTTAAGCGGCTATACGACTAGAGATCACTCGTTGCTGTTTGTGCTGCTATATCCTATGTTTTTGTTTTTTCTTCATAATAGAGCGGGTCAGAACGGTGCGTACAAGTACAGTGTGAAGAATATTGAATACCGTCTGCGGCTTCTTTGACGGAGAAATATAGTTTGCTACTTCCATAATAATCGCTGCCACCGGGCAGGTAATGATAGTACTAGCCAAGCACTTCAAACTCTGACCAGCTCTGTATCTATATTGATCTATGGTACTCATTATAGAGAGGACCGACGTCTGGGCTAGCTGGCCAGCCATCGCCAATGGAAAGAGAGGCAAAACCTTATACGCTTTTTTATCAGCCATAACGGTAGCACGACTTGGCAATCTTTCCATATTTCCTACTACTGCTACTAACGTTATTGCGACCAGCACTGAACCTGTATTAAAGGATAAGTCCACAGCGAGTAAATCATGATGATTATCATCATTGTGCGGTAAGGGGCAAAACAGTGAAGCTGAAAAGAAAGAATTACATCAATAGACTCTATACTAAGTGGAGGGGGTAAATACGTCCACAATTCTACACTAGTTGCATACGTCTTCAAACTATTCAGAACGTCTGGTAAAATAGGAACGATCGTCGAGACCGCCCAACCGTTTCTTGCGAAAAACAATATGATGTAATCTATAATTGCAAGACGGGTGTGAAAAAGCCATAATAACAGGCACCTATATACATCCTACTTGCCAGCCCAATAACGGTGTGATCGGTCCACACAGAGCTTTGAGAAGGTGAGCGACCTTAGTCTCGGATAGTCTGCGTACTCTGGCTTCCTTCTCTGTCTCTGTTTAGTTCGAGATAAGACTTCTGACGAGTGGAGCACCATTACATAACGAATTAGAGAGTAATAATGAAAAAGAATACCTAAAACGAAGATCCTTGGTCACAATCCAGCGACGACCTCTCGTGGTCCGACCGATTGCACCGTCACTCCACTCTTCGTCCAACCCAGCGGCTCCGGGGTCGCTTAGTTATTCATAGTCTTCACGCTCTTCATCATATCAAATCCAATGTGGGGATTTTTCAGCTACACACTAGTGCACAAATTACATCTTCCCACAAAATACATAAAAGACGACGTACTCTCTACGATCTCGAACGAATCCCAGGGCCTGATGTTTGTTTCGCCTGTCGTCGTTTGAAGCAGTGCACAACGCTCACTCACCCTCACACACACACACGCTCAGAGCGATACTCAGACACTCATAGACTTCACTGACTATCCCTCTCTTCTCCTTCAATTCTCCATACAAAGAAGACCACTTGTGTTATCTGTTCCGTCGCATAAAGGTAAACAGGGCTTCCGACGATTAAGGAAACCAACAATGCCGCAAGATGTACAGGAACGTATCTGAATTTTTGAATTTGCGACGGCGGGATTGGTGCATCGCGGTCAATTACAAAAAAGCTTTTGCAAATTGTAGCAATACTTTCTCTCCTCTTTTCACTATAAAACACATATATCGTAATCGTTTTTATAAGTGAAATTTAACCGCTTAAATGGTGCGTTGTGGGATAGTTGGGGAAAATGCGGTACAACAAATTCGTAAAAGATCCCACTGAAAAGTACGCCACGGAAAACGTTTTGCAGGAAGAACGTTGTCACGTCAATCAGAACTCGAAAGGAGGTGTGTATTATAAAAAAATTAAGCGGACGCTCTGCAACCATAATATTGACGCATGAAGACTTCAGTAAATCATCACTAGTCACCTGTTATATATTTTTTTAATTTTGTAGAAATATAGAAAACTGGCTTGATCGAAGCTAGATGCAAAATTTTCCGACAATAGGATGTATTCGAAATAGATCACCATTGACTAATGTCTAGCTCATCAACTTCGTTTGATCGGTGTTTTGTTAAAAAAAAAAAAAAAAAAAATAGAAAAAAAGAAAAAACAGCATATAACTGACAAGAAAAGGTTTTTGTATTGTACAATTTACGTATAAATTGTAGTATGAGCTCGACAGGGAAACTGTTTTCGCCAACACAAGAAATAAGAAACGCTATATTTGAGCCTAGATAATAATCACTAAAGCCAAACCGCTATGAAAATAATCCAATGGAATTTCAAGCCAAATTATAAACATTTCGGTGATCATTTTTGCGAACTATACAGCCCTCCAGGAACGGAAATCCAAATGATCCCTTAATATCATTACTTCGGAATTAATTGCATTACTCTTTGTACGATGACAAACAAGTTTCGTTCAATTGAAGATAAGTAGGAAGAGACAATTTTACGCACGCGGACGATATTGATTTCAATCACTCGGTCAACTGAAAATTGAACTGAATTACATTGGTAACGGGGCTCCTAAAGTAACCCGTGGCAATAAAAAGTGTAAAAAAGGTATGCATTCATGTATTGCTGGTTGTAGGGTTGGGGTGCTACGGGGGAACGTGATTACGAGCGTATGGCAAGTGCCATTTGGTGTTTAGCACTGCTATAAAATTAAGTTATTATTATGTTTGCTCTAGTCCGATGGGACAAGGCCTCAAGTTCAGCGTTGGATTTAAACAACTACTGACACCATCGAAGACGTTCACCGCGCCATGATGCTTCATTTGTGTTCAATATTGCCTGGGCTGAACGCATGTTGTCAGAGAGAACACGGTATCGGTTATGCACGGTCCGCTTTTTAAGCTCATCTCAGGTATTCCTTGAAAAATTGAGGTTAGACATCTAGGATAGACGTAGCTTTTAGCTATAGTCAAACCAGCACGTTGTTTCGACAGCTACATATTTATATAGCGTAGCATAGAAATATTTGAAACGGGGATTACTCGCGAATACCGATTCCTTTAACTTCATGGGTTCAAGCCTCTTTTCGTTTGGCAGGCCTCTAAATATTAAGGAATGCTAAATAAAATAGGGCAGTTAAAAGGTTGAGTTAATTTGTTTTGGTTCCTATTTGATCATCATTTTCCCGAAGGGTGTACCTGCGACTGGACGTTCGCTATAAGCGCATTCAATTCTTTTTCGTATGCTTAACGATAAAGGCCATAGTGACGCAGATGAGATAAATGACCACATTTAATTGGGTCAAACACAATATCCATTTTAACTTTGTTTATCATTTTGATCATTAATGAGCATGGCATAAGTATATGGCACTAAATTTAGCCGAAAATATACCGAGTAAGGAAACCTTGGAGATGGTATAAGGCAATTTTCTAATTCGTGACCTCACAAACAAAAGATCTTTCTGACTATGTATCGATATGAAGAAAGGAAGAATAATCAAACAAAGGAGGATAAGTAATCATTCTGTACATACATACGCTCCAATATTTAAAGCCGTCGATATCTTCTAAGAAATCGTTGACGTAACAACAGGTATTCATTGACGACAACTAGATACTATTCCACGTCTAGTATCGCCAATAGGAATATCTTCTTCTTCTTCTTCACCCGATTTCGAATGTTACTACATCTACGTAATATACTACTAAAATAACAAGATCGTATTTCAATTTACATCGATTGAAATCGTAGACACAGTGAGGTAAGCAACAGCTTTTTAATCTATATTTTAATATACTGTCTAATGGCTCCCTGTTTTCTTCGTAACAACGACACCGTTCTGTCCTTAAAAATAAACATTGCCACATTTAGGGATGCTTGATACAATGCCTCGATCAGATGCGGCGCATATATATATATATATATCAATTGATAGATTCAAGATTGATTGATGGACAGACAGACAGATAGATAGATAGTGCAGCGTTGACTGTGGGTATCCGCCAGCGATGCCCACTCTTGTGACTATTACGATCGATCCCTTGATGTCACTCAGTCCTCTCTGTCAGCTTCATTACTCTACGCTAACCAATGTGCACCCTTAGTACGGATAAGAATATGGGCAGAGGTGAATGTGCAGTGTGAAGATACATTATTAATTGTTATTTAATTAAGTCTGCCCATAGTTCCGATGCGCCGCCACTCAACGATAGGGGAGAAACGAGAAGGTGTTGCTGAAGCCGACTGCCCCGAACCCCGATATGTACTCGGAATGCACACATGTATCGACCCACATATATACTGCACATTCATGTAGTCTGCCCGTTTTTATCTTGTTACCGTTATCTGAATTGAGTTTGCGTGTTCAGGCAGCACAAGCTTGTCGATATTTTGGTAAATCTGCCTAACCGGCTGTAGCTCGGTTTCCGTCAGCACCGGCCTGTTGTCTTTACGACCGAATCGTCGGCGCCGTCCGCGCACCGCAAGGACGGCGCAGATGGTCTAGTGCGGACAGAACCGCACTACAGTTTAATCGTACGATATTCCAATCGTAGTCGTAGCTTAGTCGGTGAAGTACTAACTACTGGTCGATTAGTAAAATATTTAGGATTGCACTGATCGTTCTATCGGACTATTCAGAATTCCGAAAAAAGCTCCAAGACTGTATAGGATTATAAGGGTAAAAGGAGCATTGTCGCCTGGCACTGAAAAGGCAGTAAGTAGTATTATTGATATTATAGGGTATGATAAGAGAACAGCAGTATGCGGCTATGCACTTCTAGCGGTCAAGTAAACGTATGGCCTCGCCTTATCTAGCTTCTAGCAACCGGTTTGGATAGCAGGCGATCCTATCAGTCCATTATTCATTTATGAATTCATTATTATCACGTAACAGGGTGGACGGCTCTCCGTCCAGCAGGAGAGCGGTTAAGTGCGGACGGTGTGGTCGTGAGGATCATTTATCGCGTTGGCTCGTAAAGTATCAAGCATAAGTGCATTAGATCAAATGGAAATCATGCAGCAGTTTAAGAGAGTCCTTAGATAGAGTATGGTTGGTAGGAAAGAAGCTACCGGAAAACCACACACAATATATAGAAGTTCTTTTAGAAATAAAAGCTTCGACATGTTTGACGTTTCTGCTGCAATTTTAATTTTATTA
Source organism: Varroa destructor (assembly GCF_002443255.2). Taxonomy (NCBI): domain Eukaryota; kingdom Metazoa; phylum Arthropoda; class Arachnida; order Mesostigmata; family Varroidae; genus Varroa; species Varroa destructor. The sequence continues at coordinate 38,801,943 of NW_019211457.1, forward strand.
GATTGAATCATTTAATTTAAGCTACTAGCATAAGCTCATGTTTTCTGCTCGAGGTTACAGATGTTCGGTAGATCATCAGTCATCATCACTTATGCTAACGTCCACATGGGAACTATGTGAATCGCGGTCCGAGACATCTCTGCAGTCCTAGTGTTAAATCTATGTATTTGAGCGAAACCGTAGCTGTTCTGATCATCTCTCGGAACGCTGAAAACCGACCTAGTGCCGAGCCCATTTTAAGTAGTGGCCTTATTGTCTATTGTCAGCAACAAATGCTGCTCTGTATTGAAGCTGTGACCAGATGACGGCAGTAGAGTCTAGGAAGCACGTATAGAAGCCAATCAAGTGAGAACATTGCGAAGATGTCAGGGAAGTACGAGTGCTTGACCCACGTATAGCGTCCGCTAAAAAATAGCACGTTGCATGCCCTTATGGAGCGGTCTGCGTCGGGCAATGCGGTACTGTTTCACGGTCGTATCGTGTCCGGCAACATTGGCACCGCTGGGCTGATGGAGGCCGCTAAGTACCGCCTCGTATCCCCCTCTCGTTGGTGTTATTATTATCAAAAATTATATCAACTTATCACAATGACTAGCAGTCCGCATAAAACCGCAGTCGTTGCCCGCAGTCAACAACGAACGCTGCAATTTATTTCCATATATACTTGTAAGCGCTCTAAAAGGACACCGTGGCAAATTTTGTCGTTGCGAGCATTCGGCGCTGTAACTTAAGTCGGATACTAGCCGCAACTAGAAATGATAATATTTTTTACTTCCCCAAAACTGGTTTTTCGTCAAATGCGATCGGGATTACTATTGCCGGTTTGTATCCTGTCTAGCTATGAATTTGGCATCTTTATTATAGATTATATCTGGGTGTATTTATTTTCATAACTAAAATAGCCACAAGATTGAATCTTGATAAAATTCTCTTTTAAATTATGAGGAATTTGCGGGTTTTTCGTACTGCGAGCGTATTCTTCGGCCACACAAGTAACTAATACGTACAACAGATAACCCTTGAAATGGCACGCGCAGACAAAATCATCAATACTACCTCTTGGAATCATAGCTAAGTATCTCAAACTAGTTATAAGCCTTGTTAATGACATACCTACCATAATATTTATTGTGCCTAAATAACATAAATAATAATAACGTACGATCTGTATATGATTCTTTTTTAAATAAGCAGCTTAAAAGTTTTCCTGCTAACAGATACATTCTATTGCCAAGTAAATCGTATCGAACACTTCTCGTATTTGGTCGCAAAGGCTAACATGATCTGATTTCCATTATTGATTGCGTATATCCCGTCAGTGTTACTCTTTATATTGCATAGGACGCTCACATCACCCAAATTGGATCGTCATATCAGACTTGTAGTTTTCTGGCTTCTATAGTCTGAAACACAGGATTTGAATTATTTCTATATACACCTTTCAAGTCGTGTATCCGTTATTGAGCCAAGTCAAGCTACTCCGTGCCGACTTTTTTTAGCAATGGAAAACATTTAGGAGCTCGTTGCAAGGACGTTGAAATCATCAAGCAACGCTGCGTCTTCTTCCGATAAGCCTCTTATACCTTCTCTCTTGCTGTCCCTGGTACGTCGTCGTTGGCTATGGGGCAGCTCCTTTCGAATCGCTTAATAGGAAATGTCATCAACGATTGGCCGGCGACGTCAGTGGATAACAGTGTACTGCGGTGTCAGCGTCCGGCTGGCTGACTTCGTTTCATTCCGTTACAGCAGCGACGACGTATCGTAACAATAAGAGAATGTTTTTGTCGTCGGTGGGTGTCCATCTGCTTTACTGGCCGGTCAATCACCGCCGGTAGTGCATTGAAGATGTGCCGCTACCCTGTGTGCATTCTTGTCGCTATCCTTGTCCTCCATGCGTTGGCTAGCGTCAGGGGCCTTTAATCATGTCCCGTTGACTAGAGTAGTGGGTAATGGCTTTAGACGCGGCGGCCGACCTGGTATCTATGTGGAAGGGTTTGTTGTCTGCAGTGTTTGTTAGCAGTCTTGTCCAGGTGATAGTGAAGGCAGAGGTCGGGGAACTGATTACTGGCAGAAAAGGATCAGCTCAGCATCTGCGGGCACTTGCACCTGCAGTCACCACCGTAGTAGCTGCTTGCTCCAGGGCCAGCACACCCTAGTAGAGTGTACAGCTGGATGTCTAGCCCTAGATGCCTGGCTAACCTTTAACAGCGTCTCATAACAACGGGCAAACGGCTGTGTTGAGATGTTGAGGGACTCTACTACTCCGAGCCTGTGGCCTCGTACGGCCCCGGACTCCCAGCGGCCCTGGTCATCAATCATTCGGCTGGAGCACAATAGACTGCCGACTTGCCGGCGGCGGGCGCGAGCTGCTGAACATCGATAGTAAGACGGTAAGAGATGGACGACGAATGCATGCTCGACTTGTACACAGCCAATCGCTAGCTCACTCGCAGACCTTCACTGGCATCCATAGAGACATACGCACACATTCATAAATACATTCGCGTCAACGCAGACCCTGTACAATACTACCATAGACATGAATCATTGCGCTGCCTCCGAAGGCTTCCCTAATAAGAAGGCCTATAGAGCCTGTCTTTTTTGCCCTATGTATTCTTTTAAACGACGACGATAGCGGCAACGGAACTGGCGACCGCTGTAGCAGCATCCTGATTGTAGAGATAGCAACGAACCATAGCGATCCCAACACGACGTGCAGCAATGGTGGCAGGCGTAGCAGCAACGGCAGCGGCGGCCACCGCCATGGAAATTTAACGACAAACTTGAGACGAGAACAACGCGGACATAAGAAAACGTACGAAACTGGGAGAATGCCAGGGGTATCGCTGTTGCCATCATGATGATACAATCAGAGCAACAACAACGACAGTTTTCACGATAATAACAACGTCATCGCTGAGACTAATGATAATAACTACGGCCGTTTTGTACAACTATGAGATCTCAACTTTCATAATGAGCAAATTTTATCATCTTTTTATTGTATAAGATGTAAAGGATCACGCTGAACCTAACCATGTTGCTATGCTAATATAGTTTTCACAGGATTATAAAATGTCATGGGTCTTGTTAATGAATCTTAAAGTAGACCTAAACCATTGAAGAAATATATTTTTTTTTTATCATATCATTCACTGTTAGCTCTTTCTTTACAATCGTATGAAGACTCTTATGTAGTATATCTTCCGAGATCTATACTAATGATTTTCTGGGATGGCCTGTTTTGGAAATAACTCAGGACATTAGATTAACTGATTTTTGCTTGGTAATCCCACAGCTGGTAGGCACAATCGATATGCATAAAAAAAGACAATAACGGGCTTCAGTAAAAATGAAAGCGGCGCACGTTTATAACTAACGAAATATAGCACAAAAAAATAGGTTAGAAAATAATCACAGTAGGCTCGTGCGTGTAAAGCGCATCGCTCCCAATTTGTCATTTACCTGAATAAGGTCCTTTGAGAACTGTCACCTTACTTCATTCATAACACTCAGTGTACCTTGAAATGAAAAAAGACTGTAAGATAATATGTGCCGATGGTGTTATTAGATACGTTAGTACATTATTCAAATACTTCTTGGGATATATTGACTTTAAGTTTTGAAGATCGTAGAAGAATATAGCTAGGTTACGCTTATATGATACGAACACTGCAGTGCCTGCGACAGCGGAAAACTCTTTCGGACGAATGATGCCGCCATAGACCTAGCGCCCATCCACAGCAGGACGCGTTGTGGCGGCCAAGAGGTTAAGTGATGCATCGACAATCACAACCGTTGAGACTGCTTGCCTCGCTTCTATTCTTTCTCTCGTTTCCTTTTCACCTCATTCTATACTGTGACTCTTTGTCAGGAAAGCAACCTGATTCAACTCGATCCAAAGTTTTTATCTCAGCATTCGTGTCCGTTGGGTGTCAGAAGTGTCACGGGAAGTCAGTCAGGAGTCAGGATAACTGGCCGGCCAGCGCGCTCAGCCGTGTTCTTCTCTTCTGTTGTATCCTCCTATGGGCTGAAGATGCCGAGGCCACCGTATCCTGACACTTCGAGGCAGTTCCAGAAGCAACGTTGGCAGGCAGCCGTTTACTCAAATGGCGCGGCGACGCTTCCACCGTTATCCCCTCACACTTCAGCCGCTCACTCACATAATAGCAGCTGCAGCAACGTCAACAAGCACACAGCCACAACTTAAAGATGGACACATTAAGTTACGGTGGTGCACACCGATCAGTCGAAGGGCCACCGAGAGTAATGGTATGGGGGCATGGGTTAGGCCGTTGTTGTACGAGGCTACCACTTTTGAAGGGTTAAGGGCGGTTTCGCGCGGGTAGCTGATGTAGTGACTTTCGTTGTGAAGCTTTCGATGAGCTAGTATTGAAAGCCCATTCAGAACCGGAAATTGAGGCGGAATTGAGCCTAGGGACGGATCAGTCATGTTGCCACGAGCGTCGAAGGAAGAATGCTGCCTCGGGCGGCGACAGCGTTAATAACATTGGTTGTCGAGTGCGCGACTCGCTATGCATGATCCATATGCATAGACAACGGAGTGAGCGCTTGAAAAAGTCCTTTGCTGTGCAGCCTAATGGGTGATTCACGATCAAAACGAAAGCCGAGTTTGCGCCAGATTTGCAATACATATCACACCTTTGAACAAGCAACGAGCCCAATAATTTTTCTGGGCATCTTACGGGCGATAGCAGGTGTTGAACTTCGAAGGCTACAGGCAAATTGGTAAAGCGTTTTGTTAGTGCGTAGTTCGAAGCTGTGTGATTTTCGCATTTCTATCGGGTGATTTACATTTCCAGCTAAATACGTCAAAATTACGGTTATAGTTATTCGGTGGCTTTATCACAACAGCCTTCCAATCCAAAAAATGCAAGATTTGGTGCCTGCACAGAGGTACCTTAGTCCAGGCCAGCACTCTAATCAACGTCCCTTTAAATCTTAGTGTTGGTAAACCAAAACTAAGGATTCATGAAAAAGGAAAATAAATTTAAATGGTCAGTCACTGCGGGAGCCACCAATATTGTTTCCCTGCCGCTTCATAAGTTTTATAAGGAAGCCTCAAGTAACTCCAAAAATAGCCGTTCTTGTAATCTTTCAAGTAATAATGGAGGGTAATTCCAAAGGGTCTAAATCTAGAAATAACTGGGGGTTAGTTCGAAATCAGATAAATGTTTCCTGCAATTTGGGGTAATTATTTATGAATTTTCAAATGTATATGTCAAAAAGTAGGCCACCTTAATACACTATGATATGCGAAAATCATTATTTTTTTAAAATTATTGCTATATATATATATATATATATATATAGTAATAATTCAATGTATGTAATGTAAGTATAAATGGCTGAAGAAAGAAAAGATGTTCGTCGAGTACCAGACCTGTCTGTGCAAAGTTGGGTAGTGCGCCTGGAAGATTTGAAAACCGAGATCACTTGGCTTTCCTAAATAACCATGAATATACCAGAAAGTAAAAAGGCATTTTTGAGATGAAGTTTTGATGCAATCAGTACCCTGAGTGTTTCCACAGCTTTCATCAGCTTCGGAAAGCTTGAACATGGCAGTTGTTTAGAACAATCCAGCTTTGATTCCGGCAATTTCGTTCTCTATCTTGATATACTACTGTTACTGGTCTACAGAGTGGGTGACTTCATGGAGGAAAAATACGATACAGGTGCATCGTACATGACATTCACACAAGCATAATGACGAAAACGTGATCCAGTAGATCACAACAAGGCCAACCTCGATTTTTCCTCGTTAATTAATGGTAATTTTTCTTAGTATTCAGTTTCCGTGCTAGGGAAACGCATCTAATTTGCCTGATAAAGAAATTCAAAATAGATGATAATTGACTTCAGTAAAGAAGTCGATTGAAGACGATGTTGTCGATGAACTCTATGGCTATAGCCAAAAGCGATTCCTGGATAGAACGAGCATTTTTCGTAGAGCTACAGTTAAACTGAGAGGGATTGTTTTTCTAACAGCAATTCATAAATATACCATACAAGACGTTGCATTGTGATAGAGTCATAGGGGACCACTTTTGTTGGGTCAATATTGCAATGCTATCATTACAATTTCTTTAAGAGTTATGTTGCTATTAAGCATTGACCAGATAGATGGAATGTTCCGGTTTTTGTTTTTTCTGCCAGCAAATTTTTTCAGCTATCCTCTGATGAAGAAACTCGTGTCGAGATGTTAAGTTCCGTCCACTAAAAAATGAAAACGCTACCGCTCGAGAAACTTTATAGAGCCCACGCTCTCTTAAAAGAGCAATTTCCGCTGCGCAGTAACTGAACCTACTTACCTGTTTTCTTAAATCCAGGCTAATTCACCCTAATTCACGGTTTCGAAACCCAATTGGACTAACCCAATCATACGATTTGTTACACAGCCCATAACAATATATTCAACAGCTAGTTTTACTCGTCCTCGAAGACCCTTATACATTTGGGCAACGCAATAGCTAGTTCGGCTTATTCCTTTTGTGGTTTTCGCGCTTGGGGCTCCCCTTGCCCCAGAGGCAGTTGCCATCGCAGTTCATGACACTGTCATGGAAACGTACTCATGTGTGTGCCTTAGAGCAAAACTTGCACTCGGCTCCACTAAGTTTGCGCTGGTTAGCGCCACAATGCATCTTACATCTATTGGCCGGTAGTAAGTCTTGCACGAGAGCAGCCCACGGAATAGTGGCCTGCGCTCTCTGGTCTGTCCTATCACGCTTCCCTGCCTTTTCTTGCGTCCTCTTCTGTGTAAGCCTTCGTCGTTGTTATTTTCGTTTTCCGTCTAGCCTTCTTCTGCTATATCAACATTTTGTCTGTGAGGGCGATCTATCTCCGCAAAGGGTGAGAGGCACATATCTTCTTCAGCAAGATCTCCTTCGACGAGCAACGAGTCCCTGCGCTCGAACGGGGCAAACGCCCTGCACGTGCCCGAGGAAAGCAGGTCCCGTGCGTTTTGATCCATTGATGGCCCCAGAGACACGTAAGCAAAGAAGTCTGTAGTCCTAAATAGGAGCTAGAAGAAAAGATCATCGTGCCAAAGCAGCAGTGAGTTATACCTAATGGGCAACATCGTAGACTGCACCACGCATGTCTATTTCCTCTGGCGTTACACCGTAGGGTTCTACTAGTCCATCACCTGGCAAGTAACACACCGATATACGTAGAATGACCCTCTTTGCCCCCCGGTATCGTACTCTTGTCTGTCATTATCGAGCGAGGCGACATTTTACCGAGCTTATTTCGTAAATGGATATGTGCAGCTTAGCACCACAGCAGCTCAAGACAGTGGCATCGTGAACAGCAAACAAAGTTGTTGAAATTCTACGTGGTTTGTCAACTTTATACAAATATATTAAGGAAGTTTCCTCTAACCAAAAAGTTTTGTTCAGTTTGTCTAATATAATGTCTAACAGGATCGGCAATATCGGAAACCTGAAACATTCAATTAGGCATAAAAGTCACCCATCGCTTTACAATGGCAGTCAAAACAACTGGATACAAAGAATACATAATAGAGTAGTTGCACAGAGTAATTATGCTGAATTATATAACCTCCTCGCGTGATTATTGTATCCGGACAAAAATTTGGCCCGACTAAAAAGATTTGGATATAACAACTTGTCGATTCTAATTTCATACGCTGCATCGATGGACTAGAACGCTCGCGCTTGTACACGTTTTATTGGTTTATAAACGGTCTGAACTTTGCCATCATGTAGTCTTATTTTTTAAGTTTTTTAAAATTATTTTTATTATATATAATAATTCATTATCTAAGTAATTAATGTATTATTATTATTATATTAAACATTTGCTAGCTTCCTCCACGTCTGGAAAGATAACTTTTAGATAGTGCAATTCTATTTTTTAAAAGATATTATGATCGTAGATGTCAAGAAGCTGGAAAAGCACGTGAGAAATGCTCAGTCGTTGCTTAAAGTTTCCTCGCTAAAATTTTTCGTACGGTACATCGTCAATCGTCAGGAATGACCGTAATAAGCAACTCAAAAGTCAAGGTCATGATGCGGATACTGAAGTAGCGTGTAATAAGGTTACACTAACTGTGGTGGCGGCTATACGTTGTCCTGTGAGCGAGACGGATGGAAAATGGATAGGTGACAGGAGATAACACAGCACTAAGGTGTTCGTATCGTGAAAGTTGTACGTCTGATTAGTATACCTTATACATAGTGAGAAAACCGCCGTGGCCAAATTTGTACCTCATTGACCAGACAAAGTTCGCTTTTAATTACGTATAATTATTTGTGGTGCGCTACGATCGATTGTAAATTGTACGAACTAAGAGGTAAGGACGAGATAAGGGACACCGAAAAGGAAATGACATTAGGGCATTCTCCCTGCCGCGCGAATCATGCCGCGCCTAAGAGAATACGCTGTTCTCGTAATCGCATCGCAAGTAGTAACAACCTTTGCATTAACAAAAAATGGAAGATAAGTTGGCCCTTTACTTGCAGGCACGTAATCAATTCAACACGCTCTAAATGAATAACTACGGTAGCATTTGCCGGTTTGTCAACCTACAATTTGCATATGACTGCTATTTAAATTTCTTCATCAGGTACGTTCCACAGTTTTGAACCCTCTTTTCGCCCTTCGCCCTTAAGTGATGAGGACGAAGGGAATCCTTTGTGCGCTTTTTTGTTGTGACCTTACGCTACCGTCGGAGATAGATAAAGGATCAAGTAGAGGAAGAGAGCAAATGGTCGAAAACTGCTGCGTTTAAGTCAACCATTGGCATCAGGTCCTCTACGCTTCTGTTCAACTCAACGGCGATGGAGAAGACAGAAGTTTACAGCTCTTCTCGTCCTCTCTATCGTTCGCTCCGCTAGTGGCAACAACACCTCTGAAAGGCTCGGCGGGAACCCGTTCTCCTTTTCTTACACCATTAAGTGCAGTCGGTATTTCAATCAGGCGACGGACATTTTTCATTAAGACTCTAGCGAAGATTATACACAGACACACTTTCCCTTACATTGACAGCCACACCCATACCCACACATGCCCACGGCGTCAGCGCGTACTACTACAAAAAGAAAGCATTTCTTCTCTGACTTCTTTTCTATCGTTTCCACTGTATTGCTTTGCTTACAGTTATTCTAGTGTCTGCTGGCCACCTAGCGCCTGACAGGCGGTCGGAGCGAGTATCATGACAGCGACTCGACGGACACAAGTGTCATCGCTGTTTTCCGCATCTCCAGGTCAACCCAGTCTGGGAGCAATGGAAGCTTTTTTCCCGGGGGATTCGTTCGTCTTCCAAGCAACGACCACCCGATCAAAACGAAAGACACAGCCGTCTCACTCCGGACAGCCCACTCCAGAGTGTACACACAAGCAAGGAGCGCCAGTCGAGAAGGCGAGGTCACGATAGTAGTTATCGCCGGTCACATGGAGAACGGATACCGCACGTGAGCGCTAACAACTTCCTCACGTCACAACGAGACGGCTCGCTGTAGCCAACGTTTTCCCGCATGTAACTAGGTGCATGACAATTGAGGGCGGGCTGGAAGAATTGAGGATTGGAATAACAGAAAAACGCCAAGGAGAGAAACGACCCGCTGCTGCTGTAGGCGCTTCTGACGAACAAGTCGTGCTGGAGTGACGTGCAACATACTGCATCAGATTGTTAGCAGCATTTTACGAGCTTAATGCTGCCGATCTATACAATGCCCCGTGCAGGGCGCAACCACCGGCCTTTGACCGCTTACGGAGTACGCGGGGCATTGTGAGTTCAGAGTGTCACGCCAGAGGCATTGTCGACAGCTCGCAGTTGAATAAGGCAGCTCGCGCTTAATGAGCATGTTGCATACGAATATGTAAAGTCAAGCAAGTGGTGTCTCGTCGTTAGAGAAGAGGCGACAGGGGCGACGGTGATGGTACTGGCGTTGCGTAAAGCAAGTGTAAAGCGGATTGCAGATATAGTAGGATCGTCTAGGGTAGCAGCGGCGGTTATCAAGGACAGCTGTTGCAGCCTATACAGCAAGCCCCATTACACAACACGTAAGAACGCAACCAGATAGCTGGCACTCTGTGTAGGCTCCGTAGGGGGACAGGAACCCACTTTGAGGCCACAGAGCTCGCTGAACAACAACGAGCACAACGCGTGCCAGTGCGGTCACCGTTACTATAACGCAAGTGACGGCAAACTCTGCTTTTCTCCTCTTCCTTACGCATCGTGCGATAAAAGCCGCAGGGTCACTCGAAACAGGGACAGCCGGAGCGATAAAAACACGTGACAGCCATCTCTTGTCTTCCGCCTTTCAAGCAGGCTGCTGATCAGTGGGAGAATTGTTCGTTGAATGCTTTCCTTACTATCCCACATTGCCTGAATGGACAAAGACTTTTGTATGTATGTATGTAGCTACATGTCAGCAGCTTGGCAAGTAACAAACAGCGTTACATTTGATGAAGTTTGTTCAAAGACGGTAATCAACGTTCTGAATATGCATGCCAGACGTATAGCACCGGTAATGAGTCTTTAGTGTTGTATTTTAGCCTTGGCGTTTAAGGGCTAATGGGTAATCTTATTAATTAATTAAACATTCAAATTCACATCATAAATTGCGTCGTACCATAAGGCAAGGATCATTATTTCATTTTGGCAACGTTGTGGCAAGCAGTACCAGTGTTGATTGAGCCTGTGGCAGATTCAAACATGACTTAGTAGCACTTGAATCAATGAAATAATAATGTTAAATGCTATTTTCTAATATATCTAGCGATTTTATTCGCCCATCGTCATCGGTTGCTTTGCACAAAACTTTAAAGTTGCTGTTACAACTAAAAAGCCTGCAGAAATTTTTGGCGGAAGTCTCCCATGATAACACTATCACAAACGCTTAGTGGGACGGCACGTTACATCGGTGTTTTGTTAGAGCTAACAGATGCAGAATATCGACCAGTCAACGAACCTAGACACTGTTCATACGTTCCCTTCACTCTTGTTTAGTTGAAAAGTTTGCATCTGGCGAAGCCCACCTGCTCGAGGGGCTGTTCAGCTGAGGGACAGCTGAAAGCATAGCTTATTTTGTACTTTCCCTCTTTCTTCCCGTAGTCTGTCTCTGTTCGCACAACTGCCCCCCTCAGAGTCCGCTCCCTGTATTGCTTACTAAGAGGGGTTCGCATTGTGTTTTCCACCAAAAATCTCTTCCACCCACCACTTTGTCCCGATGCCAGCCCAGTCGAACGGCCAAGAGTATCCCATTTAGCCTTAGGCGGCGCTTGGCGTTTGCAGCTTTTGCCACTCAGTTACTAGCAGATGGTAAGCCAGCTAGCGAACGAACGGGAAGCGCAAAGAGATGGTCGTCAGTGGCAATACTCTGTCGAGATGGCTTGTGTTGGCGATGACTGGTAACTGTGGCTTATTCAAAGGCGACGCCGCGTTGCCTCAGAACCAGCATATAGATATCCCGGAACTACAGACATATTCTCTTTCTTTCCATATCCAACAGCGCGTCCAATCAACCAGGGTGGCCCGGTTCGCGTCTTTGCTTCTCTTCATCGCGTCGACCGCAGCGGCACTCCCGGAGGAAAATCTCCGATCTTCAAGGTTTTCCTCCTAACCTGATAGCACAGATGCGCCATATGGCGCATGCACACAGATCGCTGTCTGCTCCTATCTGGCAGCATTGGGCGCTCATTTTGTATAGAAAAACTTGTTGTTCTTTGTTGTTGCTTAAAAGCAAAGCCGGCACGAATATTGGCCCGGCCGTCGAAAACAGCGTCGTGCTTAGCATTAACAGAGACCAAGTATAGAGCAGAGAGCACAATGGACCCGTCCCCTCTGGCAACTAGTACCTGTCGAAAAACCAGCAGCTGTTCGGCGGACAGCTGCAGGGTAAAACTAGCATGAGCAATCTGGGGCCTGTGGGTCACGGCCCAGCGTTTGAGCTTTCCACCTGTTGCTGCTGAAGCCACTGTTCATTGTGGGCTGTGCATATTAACTGCGGCATTATCAACTCATCGAGGGTTGCTCACAACAGAGAGGCGACCTGGCGCTTCAAGGTTGAGGGTGCCGGGTTCGAACACAAGCAATGCCAATGTCGTAAATACTATAGCTTCTACGGCTATGAACTCTCTATGCTTGCATCTAGAAGTGGTAAAAAAAAAACATTCCCAAAAAGCTTTTCCCGATAAGCTGCCTGACTTGCATTTAGTTTAAATGCGAAACCACTGAAATAATAGAATCGTCCTCACCTTGAAAAAGCTATGAAGAAAAGGTCTAAACTACTCTGATTTCCAGTTATGCATCATTATACAGTGAATAAATTGGTTGAAAATAGCAAATACCCCCCAGACGTGTTCGCCCTAATGAAGCTGAGTGTTTAATAAACGTCAGACCATTTCTATAAGACCAAATTTTATTTGGCAACTAGTAAATGCTGAACTCATTCGTTTAGGTCCTTCCTTGACTGTTAAATAAAATTATATCAAAATATGTCAAACACATAAAGGCCTCAAATAGTATATGCTATAGTTAGTATACGAGGATGCTAGAATCGACTTTTACTTCACTATCTATTATGTACGAAAAGACACTAGAAATTCGATATAACACAGATATGGCCAGGTCAATGATTTGCCACGGGCAGGAAAAGTGGGCAGGACGAATCTGAAACCGAATATTGCCGAACCAATGTCTCAATAGTCTTGTCGCGGCAAAACACGGGTGGTAAGAGACGGTACATTGCAGGGTAACGGTGCACCTTAATGCCACCGAGCAAGCAGTTACAGTAGCTCTTTGGCCAAGGTGTTCAATGTGCTGGGGAGATCACCCTCTGATAGGGAAGATGCTGACTTAGCAGAGGCCTTGCACGAACTTAGGGGGCGGCAGAGAGCGGGGAATGAAGGGGGATACGAAGTTTTGCGTTGTTCAAATGTGCACGCTTGTTCCGCAGAGGTCACTACTTCAAGTAGCCCATGTTCTCGAGTTGCACCGACAGAGAGGCTCGCTAGTGTGATGCCACTTTTATTTGGTCGTGCTTGGCTGACACAGAATAAAAGACGAAGTAACTACAGAAATATGCGTGAGTAGAATTTGTGCGAAATTGATTAAGTCTAATCTAGTTATCACGGGCTTAATTGCAAAGCAATTGCCCATTTTGACCTTTACTTAGCAAACAAGTAGGGAATTTTTCATATCTAAGCGGTTCAATTATCCAGCATAAGTTCACAGTTGCTAGTAGATGGTTTCGCTGAGCTCCGTAGCTTGAGCTTTAGGTGTCAAAAATATTGTTAAAGATAGGACATTTCCCGTATCATTAGATAAAGGGGCTTCTTGAGCCAATGATAGTGGCTCTACTAGTACAGACTGAGCGGAGTAATTTGAAATCTGGAGGCTAAATAAAGTCCACTTGAGTACAAATGCTCTGCTTGGCCAACAATGACAGAATCATGGCTGGGAGTTGTAACGATCTATTATAAATTAGAATAACTAAGTGTTGCTATGCTGTCTAAGCGCTGTACATGCTTAACACATGTTCCCCTTCGAAGTTGTTGCAATCACTGCCGTCGAAAGTGTGATCAAGGACCATGCGAATAAACACCTTAGCTAGTGATACACTGGCGTGACGTCACATATGTCCCACGAGCAACATTTTGCCTCTATATCGAAAAGGCCCCAATGCCGGTAGAGTGTAAGGCTCCGCCCTTAATCTGCATATGGACTTGCTAGACGAAAAGAAACCACTAAACAGCGGGTCCGCCGTCAAAATTGCCGACTTGTCCTGCATGCTGGTTGGCCTTTATGCTTGCTAAGTTGCTGAGAAATTCCCATTTGTGTCATCCTGGTTCAGATTTGAATATTATCAGTGAACGTTAGCGGATGATAGCCCGCTAGCAATTACCATGTTGAGGTCTGTATGCACGGTCAGGTCGGGCAGTAAGCCAAGAACCTAGAACTTCCGTAGATTGCTACAGCCTTCCCCTTTATCTTTCGGTGAAAAGAAACATTATACATATATGGACATTGTGGCAGCTCTGGGCGTTATGAGATTGGTATGACAATGAAGCGCCGTGTAGCCTCGTGTGTGAGCGCCTGTATCCACCTTCACGATTGTAATTGTATTCCATGGCGTCATCCTATAGATCCCTCCCCACGTCAAACCCCTGAATCGTCACCCTATGCAGAGAGAATTGGGGCTGTTCACGCATCCATATGCTTATAATCATCATTATTGAAATGCTATTTGCTATCGAGATGTGTGCGGGTGTACTCCGAATCAGATATGTCTGGTTCTTGCTGTATCTTACAACCTCACTACGGTGGAGGCCGTGTTAAATACATAGAGGGGCTACATCAGACCCCGGGGTGCTCATGCTCCATCAATCAGGTGGTGGTGACGGTAAGGATCTCGATGGTCGTTTAGGGGCTGATCGGAGCGGTTGGCAAACGGTGTACCCGGAGCATCAGCTCCAAGTTGCGCAAGAGAACAGACGTCATAGGTGCTACACTGAACAAATCAGGACACTTGGAATATCTAGGCAAAGAGAGGCATCGCATCTGTCGGCGCTCCTAAGACACGACTGTCCATATGGAAGTACTTGCTTGTTCTACGTGTACCGATAACTAAAAGCTACGGCTAGGAACAGCGTTTAGGCCTGCAAGCGACAGTGGAACACGTTAGGCCATGCGAGTGGGTATAAGGAGCCAGGAGACCTGCGGAATCAGACGAGAGATTTAGCCTCTGGTCGTATTGTTCAGTTGTCACGCTGAAGATAAAGTCGTTAAATTGAAGGTTACACATAAAGTAAACGTTTGCTCTCTTGAAAGTACGATATTAGCTATATTGTCGTCGCATTTAGTACATGAAACAGCATTCAATAGGCTAGTTTCTGTCATAGACGAATATTTGAGCCATTTTCAATTCGTTGTATAAACAACAGTTACAAGGTTGACAAAGCTTGCTTTTGAGGGATAATCAATAAACCTACAGGTAGTTAGGAGTGTCTAGCTAGCTGTGACCAAGGTACATTAACGGGCCCGCTATCCTCGATTAAATTAACACATGGCAGCTGTACAAGCTTCCTTTTTTAACATTTATAACAAGCTATCCTCTAATGTTGGCCTGACTGCAAGAAAATCGCAGATGTTGTGATTACACACATTCTATATAGTGATATGTTGTTGTGAATATTTTCCACGTTCCCACAGCGACACAGGTCATGTTGCCCTTTGAGCCCAACCCAATACTGGCCACAAAACCCAAGTCAACGAGATTTGTGGCACGCAAGACCGTTGCAGCCCTTCGTTGGAGAAAGAGAGCGGCATAATCTCCTTGTCTCTACTTAGCATTTACGAATGTGTAGCGAGGTCCCAAGCACATCGATTAATCGGATCAAGGTTGGTGCGTATGGCTGGGACATGTAGCGCATGCATCGGTCAATTAGAGGAAAAAAAAGGCAAACCTATGGATAACTAAACATATCGCCATATAACACGAAAAATTTTCAAATAGTTGCCAGCAAACAGAGATTTAATGACCTTCGATCCCCAGGGATAACCTTGATCCCCAGCGGTAACCAACCGATATGGTAGTCACATGGGCTTCGATCCATTCGACCGTATAACAACGTTATGATTGTCATCGCCTATAGGATCTACTACAAATATTATGCGGAATTGATACGAATGTTCAAGCTATTTCTTGTAATCTTTTTGTATTAAGAGTAGTTTTGATACATATGTACTATACTCTGTAGTAACTGATAGAAATGAGCGTCCATCGCGCATTGTAGACCCCAGTTTCGCGCTCGTAAACAAAATACCGAGTGCTGTGTTACTATAGCCGGAACATTATAGATCAGTGTTTTGTTGTCTACGCTCATATTTGTCGCTGAAGAAATCTTGTAAGATGCAAACCCCTCATTCTTTAGCCTACTTTTAACAATTCAGCTCTGTCACCTGGAGCTGGTTTTTCTCAAGTATCGTTTCCATCTTAGCTGTTGATATTTACTACATAATAACCCCATGATAATAATACTATATAGATAGGTAGTACTTCAAAAAGGACCGAGCTTCAATTCAATCGTTCTATTTGTTGTAAATAATTCGATCTGTGTGACATATTGTACATAAATTGAAGTACTTACAGCTAGAACAAGCTGACTCAGTGAGAGAACACCTATTTCTATTTCCCTTTATAGTCATAATACTTAGTCTCGTTACTATTATAAACGGCATTGGACCTTATCACAGCAGCCTCCTGTTCAGGACTCTCCACTAGCGGCACCATCAACTGCCAGCAGTAGCGGCAGCGGAGCTATCGGCAGTCTATGTGTCATACGTAGGTGGCCAGTACAACTGGTCATCGCCAGAAGCTATTCACCGCTGACAATTCCGCCTCCAGAGCCCTGAGGATATTTCCCCGGTGAGTCCTGCCGTGTCTTGGCCTGGCCATAATTTATCGCCAGAACTAACATTCAGACAAAAGAAAGCACGTGTACTGCGTCAGTCAGAATATTCGGCCCATGGCAACAACTGAAAGCTAGACTTTGTAGGTCATTGTCCTATTTGGGTAGAATTCGATAATACGCGTACGTAGAACAGATACATTGGGCATTCGTGATTCTCGTTTATGGCACAAAATATAAATTTTGTATACGTATAACTGATAGATGTAGTTTATTGTCTTAAAGTATTATTTTACACGCCTAACGATGTATTTTAAACGAACTTAAAAAAAATTATGTCAACATTACAGCAATATGGTTTGTTGTTGCCATGGGTATGATGTGAGGACCATCTGTTTGGGTTCGAATCCACATCCGTTACTTTGTTGCGATTGCTCACATAATATTGGCATCATCCAACATCTACTTACAAAATTTTTTTTGAACTTTAAAATAGAGATAAGCTATTTACCCAGTCCAGATTGAGAAAAGTATAACAATCAATATGGCATACAGATCACTTTTATTACAACTAAAAATCTATATTTCTTTGGAGTTGTTATTGCACTGTCTTCTGTCGTGAGTAGACTGCAAGAAATCCAAACGGACAACGAAGGTGTATGGCTATAGGGTTCAAACTTCTTTCCTTTGGCACACACATACAAACATATACGACCACTTACATTGGTGCGATCTTTCCCTTAATAGCTCATCTGTGTCCCAATCCAGTTCTCCTTCGTTGGCGCTTTCCATGCTTGAATGTCTGTGTGAGCGGAGGTTGGTGTCTTATAAACAAATACAGTGTCCCTATTACAGCGTATACAACGTACAGCATCTACTCCATGACTACCATTACGAAACTACCCCCTAGTCCCTGCCTGAGAGATCTCAACAGGAGGTGCAGCCGGCAAGCTATCAACAAACGGCGGACGCCACGGGTGGTCGTAGGATGGTCAGTGTACAATCGTTCCAGTCACTGATCCCGGCGTACATCCACTACCCCAATTCGTCCATCCTCCCTTTCCCACCTTTCCTCCCTCTCAGGGCTTTTTCTTCATTCCGTCGTTGAGTACTGACTTTTGAATAGCAAACGTCGAGCTAACGGAACTGTGTCAGAGGGTTCGTTCCCAACCGCGTAGAGATGCGTGTGTCCGGGCGGTTGAAAAGTTCGGGGCTTCAAAGATTCCGGCCGGGTGGATAGCTGTGTATCGCTGGGCGTAACCCCGGCCGAGAGAACGAGAGAAAGCCCCCTGAAGTAACCGGCAATTCTGAGCGAGTCGGCGATAGGCAGCGCTGTTGTAGCCAGCGATCTGCGGTTTAGTGGTTGGCGTGTTTGTATCTATGCGTTTCCACGCCTTGTAAGTTTAAGCGGTCAGCGGAATGGCATAGGACGGCCGACTGGACGGATACTGATCCTGCGTCATGTACCGTCACCGTTACCACTACGAGATTTGGATCATTTAATTTAAGGCCTTAGCACACTTCAAAGACCAAAGAGCACTACTTCCCAAGCGATCTCTCTGTAAGCGTTCTTTCGAATTCCAAGTCTTACCACTTCGACTACCGAATTAGGCGCATTGCCGGCCGGACTTCTGGCCTGTTTTCATGCTGTCACTACCAACTTAACATATTCGACTCAATTCATTCTGAAGGGGGATGCCGTGCGATTCAAATTGGATAGCATACAGGGTAGCAGCATTGTGGTTGAGGGCAAATGTCGGGAACGCTGACAGAGGAAGATGTCTGATGAAGAGCGACTGCTTTCCCTCTGTGACCTCGGACATATCGCTTTCAGCATGCTTGGTTGTACATCGAGAATTGTCAGCCATTCTGAGAGGTTCACTTTAGCTCTACCACTTGACCACTGGCATCGTCAAAATGTTTACTAAGACCAGAAGATTGTAATACCGAATTACACTGATGCGACGGAGATGAACTTTCAGCTAGCGCTTTCATTACTAGTTCGTTAGACGTTCCACGAAAGTGGGCCGTACTCGTCACCGGAAAAACAGTGGGATAGTAGGATCGAGAAGGTTAAGGCTGTCGACTAATGTTTTGCACATGCCTTCCTCTGAGAAGAATCAAAATAAGAAATATTAGGTAAATTTGCCTCATGAAGAGTTTATCGAGAATTTCCTTTTTCTAAGTTTTCTAACCAGCAAATCATATGGGACGAACCCACGATGAAGCTCTTCATTACAGGTCTCGTTGCGATATTAAATAGCGTGGCCACTGGTGGAAACACTTCTATTGTATTCAAACAGTCGGGGAATAAAAGCTTGGCAACGAGGTGCCACTATAGTTATGGTTGTAGCTCTTGATTTGTGATTTATTGACATCACTACAGTGTTACATGGCATATTCAGAAATTATGTTGTACTTCATAAAGCTCTGAATAACACTGTGCAGAAAAAGAAAATTCTTAGATTTATTACGCAAATGCTGCACACACATTGGCATAATTATCAGGCAAACGATTATGGCATCAAGGATAACCTTCCTGTACGAGTTTACCCTTGCGTTAGAAAATATTATTGTACCACCCTAATTTCCGTAATCAGGATCCAAAGCTTTCCGTATATATATATATACATATAAACCTTATTGATAGATTTCACTTATTGAATTAAGTAAAAATTAATAGCAAACAAAATTCCAAACTTACAAATCGCACTTCAGACCAGCGCCTATCCCTGGATTGGCATATGCGCAAACAATGCGCGTTATTATCATTTCCGTAAACGACCTTCCGAAGATTTTATCTATACAGTGTCTGTAATTGCCTATATTTGTATAGGACATGTACATTTTTCGTATTGCACATTGTTTGTTGGGATCATTTATGGAAATCAACTTCCCACTATCCGATATAGGGCAGTGGTGAAGTGTCTACTGTACCTTGCGTGCATACTAGCACAGATAGATATCTAAACAGCGTACACAACCGCCGCGCAGTGGTAGAGTAAACGCAGGACGCCAACATTGCGCGGTCCTGCAGGATTCTGCTTGAAGGTCTGCAAATGTGAGCGTTAGCTGTCTTCTATCCCAAGGGCGTCATCACACTACTAGGCTCTCGATCTCACCGAAGCCGTGGCGGGCGACTATCAACATCTTCCACCAGTAGAATCTGGATACTGTAGCAGGATGTTATGCCAGCGCTCTGGTCTATTCTTCTTCTCCTTCTTTTCCATGTTTTTTCTACTTCAGTGTTCATCTACTAGCGCCCGCCGGTTCAGTCAAGGAAACTAGCAGCTCCTGTTTCATGTACCGTTATACTACCCATTCCCCTCGGTGTCGACTGTGCAAGTCTGTGTCTCTCCCACCCACTTCTGCTCCTTTCGCCGTTTACGCCGCTCGATACTTCCTGGAAGTCCGGGATTGGTACCATCAGCTACACGTTGTTCTCCAGTTGCCAATGCTGCTTTTGGGTATTTTTGGGGCCTTAGGTTTTTTTGCTTGGGCGGGGTCGCAACTGGGACTAAAAGTCTTCTCTTAGCCAGCGTCATCAGCAGCAGCAGCGGTAGTTGCCTTGTCAGTCAAGCCACTCGTCTCTTTCTCTATCTCTCTCTCTCTCTCTCTCCCATTGTCTGAGCAGTAGCCCGTTCGGACGATGTAGCAGTCTGCCTTGGCTACCCCGATCTTGCTCGACAAGGAGAAACAGGCTGCCGACACCCTCCTTGACTCCCTCGACAAAAGCCCGTGCGCGCGAGAAGAGAATCATGATTTCAGAGCAAGCCTAACTCGCAAGAAGCTCCCTGCGGTGTCCTTTATTTGATGGCTACAGTTCCATATCCGATTCTGCTCCTGCTGCTGATGTTGCTCATGATGATGGTCTGGCCGGCTCCGCCACTTCTGCTGCTGTTGATGCTGTTGGCGACGCCTACGGGGGTTGCAGTGTCGAAGGTAGTGCTAGGGTGACCCCGTAGCGTGAACGTTCTTCCAACACCTCCCTCGCAACTCCTGGCCTTCCCCACAGCCACCTTGTCGTTCCCTGGGATTCTCTGGAGACTTGTTAGGAGGGATAGGTAGTTGAAGAAGCCCGGAGAATCCGTTATCCCTCAGTCTGCCCCTTCCTATCCAGAGCCTTTTTCGTCAAGCTCAGCCATCAGAGGCTTCGCAGGCCACGATGATCCGAGGACCACCATATCGTCCAATCTAAAGGAGATCGTTGCCCTGTTGGCAGCTTAATACAGGCGCGTCGCAGCGGCCGCTCAGCCAGCATACTGCTCTACATCTAGCAGTTGGTCTTTCCTTTACGCTAGGGTTTCCTGACGTGACGCTAAACGAGGAACAATTGGCGGGGTTTATCTTCATAATAATAATATCATCATATAACAAAAGACCGGAAAGGAACGAATCAAGGGGCAAAGAGTGGAGGAGGGTGAGGGAGACGTTCAACCTCACAACGAACGACAAGGCGGAAAGAAACATCATCAGCTAAACAAAATGAAATCTCGTCGTCGCCTACGATACTTAGGATTAAGTTGGAGGAACAGGAAGCGCAGATCCAGACAGGCAAACGTACAAACCGTAGAGTCAGGAGAAGGCCAGGCCAGCCCAGCCCATTCAAGAAAGAACAGAATTGATGACAGACAATGGCATAATCTGGGTGACGGCTCCGCGGGCTCTTAGAAAGTAATGACACGACCTGTAAATACCCGATTCGTTGTTACGGGAGTAGCGCATAGGAGCCATATACGAGTTTGAGAACATGCCTTCATGACGGACATACAGGCTTTCTTCGCACACATGCTGGTATGATCTGTTGATGAAAGCCGACGACGAACAACGATCCGCGTGAGAGATTAAACGGTGGATGGGATCTGGCGGGAGGAATTTATAGCTGACGAAAAAAAAGGTGCGAAGCAGAACTGACGATTCCGATACAGACCGGGATAGGGACGCCAAAGGACCGATGCTGAAGGACTAATAAAACGAAAAAGTAGGCAAAAAACGCCAAAGTCAGCAAGTCAAATGAACGGATTGCTTTTGGCAAAACATTCGATCGATAACATTCCGTAAAAACAAATTGACCTGTATATTGAACGTGTCTCAGGTAGACGTAGTTTAATGCTTATGATATATAAAAATATTTAGATTTAAACAAAGATTGCAACGATAGGCTTTGTGAACATAGGAAAAGTCTATGGGCAAGTAGTGTCCAATCGTCAATCGGAAAGCTTCAAGAGAATCGTTCATTCCTCTGTATTTTTGAAAAGAACCGGCAACTCCAGCTGTTGCCCCAGTGTTAAACAGAAGCACCGTCATCAGATGGAGTCTTGAATGTGTATGTTATATCTTAATGGGGCCGACTTTGCACACAATCCTTTTGCCCACCCTAAGAATTATGCAGCGAAGGGATGGTTAAAGGGGAGGCGAACACGTCTGGCCTTCGCGATACATGCAGATTTTAAGAAACAGGTCAAAGCGGGCAGCCAACGGTCGAGCCGCCTTGATAAGCAGTTCTTGGTGAACCTGGAATAGGAGCGAACCTACATTCGAGCGGTCATTTAAATTTGAGTAAAAATAGCTCCTTTTGAGCAGTTATGGGCAATAATGGCGTGACCCGAGCCATCGGAAGCCTATAATCCCGGCCTGGAGTAACTTCGCCAACGTTGTAAACGGGTGGTAAAGATGAAAGCTAGTATACAGTGCCATACAAATATATGAAAGACCATTTTGGACTATGTTCTTTTATCGAACCTTTGATATAGTTGTTACTGCGTCATTTATCATCGAATAAGTATTGCAAATATTGAGGTATATAATATAGATTGTCATATTTCGTAGTTCATAATTTGATTTAGAAATATTTTTGATGGGGACGACCCTTGCTTTCCTAATGATAAAGTTCTCAGTAAACACTGCCGCGCAGAGCTTTAGGGATTGAACAGCTGTTGAACTCACTAATGTTAGGTACCGGCACCATATAGTCGATCGATGTTTGCTGTTCAGGCAAAAATTGTAATGAACTATCCTTCCAAATCAACGATACATACAAAATAGATTCCAAGAAGTTGCTATACAGTCGACGGAGGTAGGATCACCCAGGTGCCGTCTAACTTCAAGGCTGCTAGTAGCTCTACTTTTAATAACTGGCCTCTTTTATACTGACTGGTCCTGTCACCTTTTTTGTTTACGATAGCCTCCGTGTTTCGAGTTCTGGGTCAGGTATAGCCGTTAGGCGTTCCATCAGAAAGACGACTCACTCCTAGCACGAAACGAGCTGGGTTTATGCCCGGGTTCGAGCCTAGCATTACGTGTTCCTGGGTTTACGATAGCGGTAATGACAAGGGCGGTGGGCCAAGGAGGATTTTTCTACTGTTACCACTACACTTGAGCATTTCTCAGTTTTGATATTAGATAACATTTATGTTGACAGTTTGCTCTCTTTTTTTTTCTCCATATAAGCGCTGTTCGATTTCACAAAGCGAGTGCATCCCTTGAATTAAATCTAGAAAAATATCATTTGATCTGGCTCCTTCGATCCTGGTGCAACGAGCGATTATATTGGTATTAAACGTATCAACTTGTATTTCTTTTAGCCCCTACTTATGAAGGGAGGGGACCAAAAAGTAATCGTAGTACGTACAATCTCTTGAAAAAACGTCTTTTTACGCGCTTGCGTTTTACTGTGGCTATTATCTTATTTCGAGCCTTTCTGCTTATAAGATTCACCAATAAGGTTTTCGTGTTGGTTTGTCAACAGGGGTGAGACTGTAACCCATGCTTGAGGATACAAAACTTTCGAAATGGGTAGCATTGAGGAAGATGGTATATTTCCGGATCTAAATGTTATTGATATCTACAGACTATCTTAAGCGTGACGCGCCCATCAATATTTCGCGCCCACGAAAGCAACTGTGGTAAACCGTTAATTTTTTGCAGCTAACTTTGCGAACGTGTTTTCTAGCCGGCACGTTTTGAAATGCTAGGCAAAGTTCCGCATAGATAAAGACCACCTGAGAACCGTGATCTCTCGTGTATGTGTTAGCGGAGACCTTTCGCCTTTTTAATACTCAAGATTTTTAAACGACCTGCCGCTCCAGATTCTTCGGTAAGAAGAAAAACCTCTTATTGAAGGTCATTAGCTAAAGTAGAGAAATCATTGAGAATATCAAGCGTTTGGCGATTGTAAATTCATTGTCTAAATTGAAGTACACCGGTATATGAGGATGGCTTAATTACCAACTATTCCTTATTTACAACCCTCTATCGTGACATCTGAAAACTATCTATTCGTTGAGCCGATTCGAACAAGATTTTAGTGATAATTTTTTTATATTGTCATGGACCCCTCCTCTTCCCCGTCCTGTCTTTTTAATGTTTCTTCAAGAGCGTCAGTTAATTCAGTTTGCAACTATGCTAACATAAAACTGCAAGTTAATATAGTAGATACAGGCGCAGCCGCTGAAGTTACCTACGGCGCCCAGATTTAGGCATGTAAATTAACAAAGAAGAGACACAGTGCTATCGATTATCCCTTAATAGTAAGAAATCTATAAATATTAAATAATACAATAAAAAATTGAAGTATATACGGCTGGCGTGTAAGGGAAATTGGTTAGCTCATTCGTTATCATTCTCTAGAAAACTATGTAGCGATGTGTTTAATTTAACGATGCTATGCCAAGGAGTAAATATTGAGGCTTTCGAAACTTTAGTAGATAACACAAACAATCTTAGCCAGTAAATAAACTTCAACAACTTATAGGCCGGACGTTTCGCGTTTTTATCACTTGTAGTGGACAGATTGCCTTATGAATAATAATGGATAATCGATCAATTATAAATTAGTGCGGAAAATAAAATCCTACAGGTACACTAATAGTAATCAATCTTTACCTGCGACAAAAGTTCCAAGAGAGACAGAATCCTGTTGCAGGTTCTATGTAGATCGCTAGTACAGCCGGAAAGCAAAGTAACATACAGGACCTTGCTGGGCGTTAGCCATTGTAAATCGAGAACTTATGCACGTTGAATCGCAGCAGAGGGGGGCGTCAGCGGCAGTTTCCGCCCTTTGGTAGTGCTATTCAGTATTTCTTCTTTCCTTCCGTTCGACTTCGCCATCAATTCGTTCGTCTGCTCGTCCGTTTCTGCCAGTGGCGTTCACTTTGTACTTCCTTTGCGGATCGTACATATTTCTTGCTCTGAGCTACTTAACAGCTTAGAACAACCGCAGTCCACAGGCAGGGACCCGAGGTGGCGCGTCGCGCACGGCAGCTTCAGACTTGGTCTGACTCTTCTCTTCAACGAGAAGAATAAATAGCTGATTTGCATGAACAGTCTACTCGTTTAGCTGGGTAGAACGCATAACCGACTACGCCGATGAACAGCCCTTCCCGGTTTTCCCTCGGCACGATCTGGCCGTTCAGCTCTCCAGCAGCTCATTACCCAGTTTTCCCGTTCGTCGTCTTCTTTTTATTCGACCACTCGATGGGTGGCGATGATGCTAGCCGTAGGAAAACGTGCGCCAACGAAAACGGAAGCCGCATTAGGTAAACGGATACATTTCGTATGTTCCTAGGAACGTCGAACGGAGAAACTGGTGCCAGGAAAAGCAGGGAGGACGTCCGAACCGCAACTGCTCATGAGGCCTAATCAGTTACACAAAATTACTCCATGCTCAAAAAGCCCAACCTAGACACAATGCTGAAATCTGGCATAACGATGACAATCTCCCTCCTTTCAAGAAAATCCTGTGCATGCAAAGGAGATCTTGACTTGAGGCAGTATAGGAAGGAACTAGGGTCGATGTTCCAGAGTGTCGAAGTTCGGGGTACAAGTGTACCTCAGCGTTACGGTGCGGGAAAAGTAACGAATGAACGCAAGATCTGTCTGTACTGCAGTGAACTTACTCTACCTTTCGTCCCCTCAGTTTCTCTTATTCCCTTATTTGCACACACGCACACACAGACACAAACAGGCTAGTAAGCAGAGTCGAGATACGAGGGGGGGGGGGGAAGGTGAGAATCCAAGAAGGAAAATAGCTGAGCACACGAAGAAAAAATGATGAGCTCCCTGTTTGAGTTGTCGGAAGTCGGTGTGGTAGACGGCCGAACGGCGGTCGGGAATAATTCTCAACATCTGCTCACAAATTGAGATGAGCTCGTAGATGCCAACCTCGCCTCGGCAATGGCGTTTTTAGCGGTGGACGAATACTGCGCGACTGACACTATCTGCTGAGAGAAACCGACGCGCGCTCTCGATTTGATTCGATTTCAGCAGTTGGAAAGCAGAACATCAGTAATAACTTGTTGAGAAGTAATCGACAAAAGACCACTTGTCTATAAAAGTCGCAGAGGCAGTAGTAGTACGTCACAGTAGTGATAGATAGAAAATGGCGTATACGCAGTCAAGGGCTGGTTGTGGGAGCGGCTTTGGGCAAAGTTTCAAGAAAAGACAGCTGTCGACAGTAAGACATTGTTGTCCATTCGATACGAGCCACACTGCGGCGCCTGTGGGCACTGGATAATGGAATTCCAATTCGTTCTCGTCATGGTAGCTTGGCTACTTGAATAACCGCCTGAAATGTTTTCAAGAGATTTATCTTGACTGAAACAAATCCACCGTCTTAACGTCACAAGCAATTCTAGGACGCTGTAAACAGAGATTTATGAAGTTCCGTTCATAGCTTGCATATAATGTAATCCATTTGCACATTGAGTAGAAACGCAATTCGAAATACATACAACGCTAAGGGTACCTATGGCTTTCGAGATTAGAGCATAATGCTCTAATTCTCAGTAACGGTTTCCATTACGCACGTCATTTAATGACTCACACTTTAAATAATAGATATCATTATGGAGCAATATTCTTTGTTTCATTTCATCTAGTACACCACCACCTTACCCCGGGCCTTGTTCGCCGCAATTTCTGCAATAGATGATATTCTTTAGGATGTATCTCAACTTGTGCCATTCAATCGCAGGGGTCACATGATCTTCTAAGACGGTTCTTCTTAGGAAGAACTTTAACAGACTTCTTTCTTCTGTAATTCTTGTCGCTGACCTGCCAAAGGCTTCACTAACAACAAGCGCGAACGAAACTATGCTGCGAACGCGCATACGGCGACCCAATTTCATATGTCCTCCTAGCGCCCTCTATCTCGTTCCTTTGAGCTCCTCCTCTCAATCGCCCTCCACGACTATAAGCATAGCCGGGCCTTTGCTCAGTCTCTTTTCCCAAAAGGCCACTCTTCATAGAATGATGAAGAGCATTAACAGAGACAAAACACGATTAAGCGGCGGTAGCAGGGAGGTGCCCGCTTGCTCAGTGCTCGCGCGATCGCTCGTTCGCTCGCTGCAGAAGCAGCAGCCACCGCGGCAACCACCACCTTCGTTATTCAACTAATTGGATGGACCAGCGGGGCTCTGCCTCTTGCCCCCGACTCCGCTCCCTGTGCTCTGCAGCCGTAGACTGCTGCCCTACGGCCCCTAGGGTGATGGTAGTGGTGGCAGGAGCTGCGGTAGCTGTGGGGCGCTTCATCGTGGCATGAAGGACAGGAAGCCAAGGGTTGGAATGAGGCAAGGATTGGCTCCAGCGGGGTCCAGAGGGGTATCATCGGAAGAATCTGGTAGTGGAAATAGCCGGGGCTTGGGGACACGACAGCTAGGGAACAGAAATGGGGCAGGTGGGCGAAGTCATGCAGGGCTAAATGAAACCTTTGTTGAGTAACCTGGTGGAGCCGTGCTAGCATTCGCAGCAGCATTGGCATAAATGAGGGACGACATTGACTGGCTAATGTGCTGCTGCCGTTACCAGCGGCAGCACTAGCTTCTGTGACTTCGCCGGTGGCTATAGCAGCACCAGGATCAGGACCACTGGTGCCAGTGTCGTTTCCCACTAAAGGTAAGCACGAAGCGCTCGTGCTGCTGTCGCCGCTATAATAGCTGCTCCTTCTAATTTTTGCTCTTCCCATTTCTTCTTTCGTTTTGTCTGTCGCCGGCGTCCTTTTTCTCGCTTTCTCTTGCTCTATTCCCTACGAGTGCCCCCCCCCCCTTAGTCCTTGCATGGACATGGGGATTCATCCAGCTTTCGGAATGGAGCCATTCTCAGGCGAGTCAGCCAATCCGTCGGAGGTGAATCGCTACAACGAGATGATTCATGCCGATGATGAGATCGAGGCGTTCTGATCAATTTTACTCCATTTATCGGGTAAGGCGGGTCGGCGAACGAGAGGGCAGTTGGCCGAACTCTATAGGCAGTTTGGTCTACGGGCGAACGTCGTGAAGTGACTGAAAAGTATCTGTATGTCGTATCAGATGTGCGGATACCGACGGGTAGTGCGAGCTAAATGCTACTACGCTGCTTGTAAGCAAAGGGGTTACGACGGGGTATGGGAGTGATGGTGGGTAAACGGGCTATCGCGTAGGCTATAGCTTGCTAGGGCTGGTGTAGTCGGTGGCGACGATAGTCTCTTCTATTACAATGAACACGGCAGCCGGCAGGTCATAGCCATCGATGCTGTCGAATCCTGGGAAGATCATCAACCGGCTTCGGCTCTAAGGAAGGATGCAGCGATTTCGAGGCCGTTTAAATATAATCCTGCATAAATAGAGTAAGTGGAACGTATTTGAGTTTGACGTGTGAAGTTAGCTTACACGGAGAACGAAAAAACATTGAAAAAGCCAATTCTAATTAAGCTTCGAATAAGAATCCTACGTTTACTTTGCTATTGTTATGCTCATTCGGTGAGCCTATTGGGGATCAAGCTCTGCGATGCATGTTGTTTTATATAAAAATAAGCAGACGAATCTTATACAAACCTGATCTATGACTGATTTTTAAATAGAATAAGTGATTAGTCGTACGACAAAACTTGCCAACTAATTTTTGCTTCAATATGCTTTTTGTTTCGGAATAAGTGAACCAATACGCGGAAACCGGCCAGCGCGTTGATAAAGGCCCAAGACTTCCTCCTTGTGCTGTCATTTCTATAGTATAAGGTGCCTGCTTGTAAGGCACTAACACCCCCGTACATGTTCAAATGGCCGTACTGTAGACTAGCCATCGTGTGCCTGTTGTCGGTTCGCTCCACTTTCCGCAGGCCCAACCTGTCGCCGCAGAGAGCGCACATCTCCCTGTTCGCTTTGGTTTTCCGAAGCCATGATGCTAGTAACCACCTAGCACCTACAGCAGCTCCACGAGACGCAACCGACTACTCCCTCACCTTACCTCCTGGTAAGTCCTTGCCTCTGCTCCCCCGTGATTCCTAATCGGTCTAACCTAATGTTAATGAGGGCTAATTGATTCTTAATTATTTCTTCATGGCATACAGAGTTACTCTCTACTATACGTATATAACTCTCTTTCTCTCTCTCCTGCGGTGCCTTCAAATGGGGAGGTTGCGCACCTCGAGGTCTTCGCTTCTACGATCTGTAAGGCGCAGTGAGGTTCGTAGGGGCGTTCGAGGGTGAGGATGGTGTAACAGTCAGGAGCCTTCCCAATGATCTAGACGCAGCGGTCGCGCAATGAGTTCGCCGTTCTTGGCGTTGCATGCGAGATTTTTCGAAGGCCCAAAACTGAACCCCGTTTTCCTGATGATACCGTCCAATTTTAGCGGCCTAACCACCATTACCACTATTGCTATGGTCCACAGTCCTGGATCATGCTGCCTGCTTTATGGGCCTGCTTCAGCCTGTTCGATTTCCCGTCTGCCCCGCGGGTCGAGTGTGACGTAGAGCGGGGTGGATTCTATCGTACGCGATGGGGAAAAGAAGCTGAAAGCAGGACTAATTCCTGATCTTATTGCTGTTCCTGCCGTAGCCCGGCTCTCGGTCGTTGCAATTGCGCCCGTCGTCGCAGCTGCTCTAGCGGTATTTGCTGTTCGACGGTGTCGTTCGTCCCCACATCTCAGAACAGCCATAGTAGCTTCGTGGCAAGCAGAAACGCCGCTCCAGCCCTAAAATACTGTTGTCTCTCAGCTATTTCTGCCGTGCAGTTATACTCCATGTGAGGCAATTACTTGTGGATTTCAAGAAAAGGAAGTTATCTGCTAACATCCGATTGGCTGCTGCTGCGTCTACCGCCGATGTTTCAATCTCGAAACGCCTGAATCAGGCAAATGTCTCTGAAGGGAATGTGCGATTTAAAAGCGATATTCTTACGACAATCTATAACAGTCGAGCCTCAAATGTGATGCTGAAGTTTCTTCGTTTCGGAAGTATGATTGACTACTTGTAGCACATCTGTGCTGGATGTGTTCATTATATCCCTAGGTTTGTCATTTATGTCGTTGTGCAGTATTAACTAAGCTATCTGATTCCAGACATAACACATCAGGCTTCACAGCATGAAGGATAAACTGAAAATAAGTACTTAGAACTGGCATAATGAATAGGAGAAATCAATGCATAACCAACGACGACAGTCTGTCGAAAAGTTTTTACCACACGTATTCTTTAAGATTTCGTAACTGTTACTGCTTAGAATTAGCTCTGCTGGTCCGCTCTGTTACCAATATATATAGTACAGATCATAAAAGCAAGTAAACGGGCAGCTTTTGACGAAAATAAAATTCAATTTTATTCAATTTTGCTCCATAAATAGTCTGGCGACGTACACACAGCATCGACCCAATCCCAAAACATATCCGATGTGTGAAAAAAAAAAATAAACACGTGCATGAAATTAACATTGTTGTTAAGAACATATTATTTACATGCGTTTGTTGCTTAACTATGAATTTGTCAACAGGTACAACTTGTCGATGTTCACTAACTGATCAAGTCAAGCTATGTTTGTGTAACAGGGACGAAACAATAGGTTATGTACTCTAGACCGAACGTAACGCAGCTCACGGAAGGTCGGGGACGTTGCACAGCTACCAACTGATACTAAATTGTCATATGTACTAGGTGGGCCAATGAAGAGGAGGCTTCTTGGGCAAAACGTTCCGATTCCAACCTTTCTTACCTAAATCGCCTTTCGAGCGTAACTCTAGTCTTGCTTAATTGCATCGAACATAAAATCCCTGAGTTTTTACAGTATACTTCATACACAAAATGTCCAGTAAGTTTGGTCAGTGCAGTTTTTTAGAGCCTAACAGAATTAAGGTAGACCTGAGGTTGAAACGAGTCAATTCATGTAAATCTCATCCTTAACGCAATTACCGAAGTTGTCGCAGAGACCGTGAACAGACGCGACAGCAAAGTCCGGCAATAGAATGCTATTTCCCTGAAGGATCGGAAGCTGGCAGCGCTCAGGAAAGCGGTTTGGGAGTGCGTCGATGACGCGGTGGCTACCTCGAATCCTGACGAGGCCGAATAGGCCTTCGATCTTACACATTTGCCTGCAGTGCGTCAACCAAAATTGGTACAGACAAAAATAGTTGTAGAATAGTGCGCGTACTGGCAAAATCACAAATATAGACAGTTTTAAGCATGACTTTTCGTATATGAATATTAAATGAAGGGTGGATCACAATAGGATACACTATTCAATATGATAATAATATGAACTACTTGTTTTATTAATATTACGCGACGACTGGTTTCATTCTAGCCTTTCTAAGTCGAGTGTCTGCTTGAAATCCAACCCCAATAGCCTCGAAAAAAAATAATACAAGTTAGCATTTATGAGTAAGTTTTTTTTTCCGGCAGTGATAACATGTATAGATAACAGCCCAGTAACCAGTCATATACTTTTTGGGAGTACCAGAAATGTGCTAACTTCTACCTTCATAGTTCACGCTTGCGTTTAGATCTGGGGCATGCTATAAGTTCAGTAGCCACGAATTATTTCAACAACACCATGTGCAACACAAAGTGAGACCGTTAGCAAAAAACAAATGTGCGTATTATTGATAAGATCTACAAAGCAATTTCAGAAAAGGTCCCGTTTGCCCTTTGTCTAAAATTTATACTAATATTACGTCTGGTCCAACACTGGAGTCCGTTTTTAATTCATGCAACGCTATTAAATGTCAATCTGTGGCCGGATTATCGAAATAACGACTTAAAACGGGGCGACAAGACGGCTTTCGGCTTCGGCCCTCTCGGCAGCCTTGTTTCACATACTTCACTGAGAAGTCGACTGAAGGCCGACACGTTCCCCTAATAGAAAACGAGTCATTTTTTAATTGAAGTCCTGCAGA
Organism: Varroa destructor; assembly: GCF_002443255.2. Taxonomy (NCBI): domain Eukaryota; kingdom Metazoa; phylum Arthropoda; class Arachnida; order Mesostigmata; family Varroidae; genus Varroa; species Varroa destructor. The sequence goes on from NW_019211457.1 coordinate 38,833,480, forward strand.
TCTTTGACTGAACGAAAACAAAGCTCTGCTCAATATTGCAATGTAATGGTTTTACGACGTACAAAACTGACTGATTCTAAAGATACCAAACAAGGTACTATTAGTGTTTTGAAGAACCACACCTCGGTGGGCACTGGTCACTATAAACATAACCTCGGTATAGCAAATCATTCTGACTATGTAGTCAACATAACATAAGTGAAATATACTATTAAACAAAAAAAAAAATCTATATAATAACAAACCCTGAGGCAGGCTGATTTATTCATTCAATAATTCCTCAAAAACCCTATGCCTTGTACGTGTTCTTCCAAGTGTTTTAGATGGCTTTCCTAAAATCTGGACTAGATAATCTCCTTTTTTGCAAATATCACTAACCTGCATTGGCCAGATGTCAGCAATTCTTCCCTGGTCATCGGAGTCTCATAGTCTTCACATCTTTTCTTGTTACGACTTCCGATAGGGGGGATAATAACTTGGAAATGTATACGTTCCTTTTTGTCAATTTTTCGTGTGAGTGCTTCAAAATTACTATGGTTAGTAGCTTTTTCACACTCTCGTTTGTCTTGTAGATGGTGCGTGTAGCTAGCCATTGGCTGACAGACGCAGCCAGGTCCGCACCGACCAAAAATTTTCATTGAACCCTGGTTCTCGTCGAACTGCCGCATACACGAATTGCATCCATTGTTAATAGTTTTACATGCTTGCAACGTTCGATGGCCGGGATCGCGAATCTCGAGATTGCCAATCTTTCCGTTGACTTCACAATAGATATGACAGTCATCGTCTTCGATGACCATCACCTCATATGGCTCGCAATGGTTGGGATCGCGTTCCTTTTGACTTGGCATCATTAACCGAAACGCGGTGGCGTCTCCCGGGTATAGAGATGTAGGATCGTCAGGTCCACCCAACAAGACAAACTCTGTTTGACCTGGCGGAATTAGAAACATTGTGCAGGGATGTAAGGCTATGGCCGCTAGAAAAACGCTGGCCAAAAACAGCCTCGAGGGCCATCTAGATACAGTGGTTTTGCCGAGAATCATGCCGTCTCTGATCCGTATCTATTCTGAAGAAGACCGCGGCAATCGAACCAGCCTTGAGCAGCGATCACGCGAGGAGCAAGCGGCCAACGGGTGATGGAACGGTCAGTCAGAGCTGCGATTGTCGGCCTCCTCCTGTAATGACTGACGTTTCACAGTGTCGACGGACAATAGATAACTCTGGACTTACCGTGCAGCATGACTGCTTGTCCAATCACTGTTTTTCGGCGGGAATGCCTTCCTGCCCAACTGGCCTGCCATACATTGTTATGACGACACACCGACAGCACGGGCAGACTGTGCTTCACCGCAATATCTCGGGGTAGTATTTCACCATTCCGATTGTGATTGACGGCTATCTCGGCAGTATTGCGCCGACCGATAACAATGGCCGATAAATATTGAACGAACTGTAACGTAAAGGCGACATAATTAGTGGTTTCAACACACCTGCTAGCCGGCGTCGAACCTCCGCTTTCGAAGACTCGCCAGTTGTGAGAGCTATGTTTTAAATAATGCTTAACACAGTGAGTTCATTAGCGTTAGAATGAACAATTTACCCTCAAAGTACACACACTATATAGAAGACCTACCTGCAAGATTAAACATCTGGAATTTTTCCTAAAAGCTGACGAAAAGTACAGAATTTAGAAAAATTTCAAAACATGAATATAGCTCAAAAAAACAAAAGCTTTAGTGGAAAATGTTCACGATATCTAAAGTTTTTTTTTCTCTTATTCAGGTAGAATGGTCGTTTGCAGAAAATGTTTTGCAATTTTTCGAAAGAGAACGAGGTTTTTGACTGTTCATTCAAATATTTCGAGACAGAGAAAAGATTTAATGTAACTATGAATCCATAATATATTTTTCTCTCCTCTTCGACACTATCTTAATATCGTTCTTGTGTATGTGAATGACCCGAAACAAGAAACAGATCTAAATATGTTTGAAAAAAAATGTGTATATATATATATAGAAAATCGACCAGTCACTAGTCCTTCTGCTTGTCGACTGAATGAATATAGTTGTATGGATACCTTTTTACTTTGCTAAATTCGCAGCGTGTACAAATATACGTATTGTAATTGATATATTAAGTGCTCGCCTTTGTCAGTCCACAAGTTGCATCATCATATATAGCCATATGTAACATTGGTCCATATTGCCTAGCTTTTGTGAGGTTTGTATGTATATTCACTTCAGGGAGAGTTGAATCAGCTGCTTCCAGGGTCTAGCGGTGTACTCACTGATAAACGTTGTGGAGGAATAAGGAAGCGAAGCGGATGATCTCGTTCCATTGGCCGCAATCAGAGTCTTCATCCATCTCGTGATGACTTTAGTGATTTGACGTTTCGAAACACAGCGGGCGACGAGAAGCCAACAGGGGTCTAATGGGACAAGAACGGGTTTGGCGATAGAAGGAAAGTTTGTGGAGGGGAAAACCAAAATCACTAAGTTACGGTCGAGTTCGAAGGCTCATGGACATCCGATGGAGGCTAATGGTACAGGCATACTGTGAGGAGATGGTCGTATGTTGTATATACGTACAGTACGTAGAATACTGCAGTCGCTACCTAGCTTGGAAGAGATTTGACATTCAAGCAGCAATACACCCAAAAGAACGATAGATTCCAGTAAGGGGTTGTATTGCGATGTTAATCTGTGCGTTACATCCACTAGGGTGGCCCTTGAACTGCAGCGCTTACCGAAAGCCCCTCATTTTTGCATTAATCGTCACAGTATTGCATGTGTTTATCCGCTGCTTACATCTGCGTCCAGATCCGTGTTTGCCCGAGAATAAGTGGCGTCGGATACGACAGCTAGCCCCAGTTACCAAACTACTGTCTATTTTAACCTTGAGTTATGTATGCCATTCCATTCTAAAAGACCAGAGACTTGCCGTCGGCGCGCCCTTCTTGACCCAAGCATAAGTCGTTCCACTGAGCGCGCTGCGCTCCCATAGCAATAGTGCAGATACACCGCATTCTTCTATCTTGGGCAGCCGGTGCATTCTTCGTTGAGTCGCGTTCCTGCCCTCGTTGTGGCACGCCTTTGCCCGCGACGCGATGAAAATTATGATCCGGTCCCATCTACATGTTCATCTATTTGTTTGGCCAAACGCAACTGTGACTATCGGGATATACCGGGCTTCTCTGAGGCGTAGACTAAAAAGTACATAACCCTACGACTCAGCCCACTGCAATATAGTAGACTCGTTCCATTCACGCTGGTAATTTGTTGAATACAACCCGAGATAACGGCGTATCAGCAGCAGCGGCTGTAATAGTCTTCAAACATTCGACCATTCCGCAATCTGCCATATGTTGCTGGTTATTGATTCGCACGTGTCTTGTGAAGACTCGCGGTAGTCACGATCAAACGGCCAGTCAGTATAGCGATAATAGGCAAACGGTTGTTTCTTCAAAGGAAGACTCTCCCTCCTCAACGTACCCTCCTTCGCTGTCATGCTCTACATTGGGCATACAAGAGGACTTCCATCTAGTGCGCTCGTCGTTTTGCTACCGCGGGCCACTATGGAGTCGCTAAATATTTACTGCCATAAAATCAATAGCATGAGGTGTCCATGTGCCTGCGGCCCAGGGAATTGTTTCCAAGGCTCTTCTGTTACTCCATCTATATGTGCATGCGCAAACGAGTGTGCAGCTCGAAATGCTGCCAACAGAAAGCAACAAGGACAATAACTCGAGCTACCGTCTTTGCAACAACACGGTATTGCACCGTGACTTTGTGAACTTCCAACATGGCCGTATATAAGGCCATAGCTTGCTATCGTCACGCTCCTCATATTGTCGTGCCACCGGGCAATCACTGACCATATACTGCTTTCGGCATCTGGATCACAACGGATCCCGAACGAAGAAATATCCCAACGGAGAAACATCATCAGAACATTGCAACTCGTTTTTCCGTTCAGTTGAGCGCTGTTAAAGCGACCGAAACAGGCGACCACTGATGCATGCTCAGCATATGTGCACAAGGGCAGCCAAACTCAATTACGGAATGCGGACGCCCTCCGCCTGCCGGCCACGAGGCCATCTATAGATGCCCCGGTATTTTAGCATAAAGACATTGCAAGATTGATATCAAAGTAAACAATTGGATTAAATACGCCGGTGGTGGTTGTGCGCTGTGGCGAGAAGCGAACGAGCCAGAGCCGCGAGGGATACAAATTCTGGCCCAACGGTTGACAACCGCAACAAAAACGTCTTGGTCTTTATCGATTCATTGTCTTGTTCACGTTCTTACGGCTGCCAATGACTGATATCGTCTTCATTCAGAGTTGGGATCAGTTTGGAGAGGAATAAGTGCTTGGGGTTGACAAGCAGAATTGGTGTCGCATGTGGAAGATGCCAAAAGAAAAGGATCTTATAATTCGCTTTTCATCGCTTACTCTTTGATGCTGATTACAAGGTTTAGCCTGCTCCGTTGTTTCTGAGAGGACAGGAGGGTTACACGAAACAAACAATAATTATTTGAGCTAGCCACTGTGTTGAGGGTATAACAATAAGGATCATGCTGTGCTTTTCATCCGTGATCCGGTGCGCGACCTTCTTTGACGCATCTCTTGCAACAGAACCTGCATGTCTTTTATCGCGTTCTATCAGAATTAGAAGTTAAGGTAGCCGGGAACGTAAAGCTCCATACAAACCGATCTTACATGGGCATCATCATAACTCATTTTAGTTGTCGACGAAATCAAGGCAAAGTGCAGAAAGGTGTGCCGCCCTACTGAACTTTTTTGGCGCCGCACCCTCACTTCTTCAAAGTACGACGAAGTTTTCGAACTGAAAAGGAAAACGAAAAAGACAAGTAGAAATGAGAAGCAGAATTAAAGAGGGAGCGTGCAACAAAACAGGAACCTATGGGCTAGGCAGATAAGGTAGCAACACCGTGGAACTTGTAACAGGTACGACGCTACAAAGTATCTCTATGGAAGGCTAAGCCCTCTCCTGCTGTGGCTCAGCTTTTGATTCTCTTAGCCCGTCAGCATCCAGATCAGCAGCAACGGCGGCGCTCGCCGAAGTGGCGAAACGAATCCTAACATTAATGCTAGCTGTGGTTTCTTACGATACAACATAGCGGGAAAGGATACGACGACGATAGGAGAATATAGCATAGGTCTAGATCGAGCGAAAGTCTTTTCCTCTGAAGCTGGAACGAAGAAGCCTTCGGTCGACGTGGCAGTAGTACGAAGTTTTCCTTCGACCCGTGTGTCCGTGTGAGTGACTAGTTATTTCCTTCGTATACCACTAGGTCTCTGTATCCTGATCGACGTGTGTTAGGATGTGAGCTTTCGATTCTCCCAACAGAAGGAACAGTAGCGGCAGCAGCAGCAGCAGCAGCAGCATTTCGTCGCCATTGCCTCTCGTTCGTAACCCTCGCTTTCCTTGTGCCTCATCCACTTGCTACGTTGCTTGCCCCGACGCAGACAGCCACACAACAGCTACTGGCGGCGGCCGCCGCCGCCGCTGCCACCTCTGCTGATCCTTGTCGGCGTCCGCGTCAAGTCTTTCCGAGTGAGCAAAGTTCGTTTGCACGAGAGTGGCGCCTCTCTTTAGTGAGAGAAAAGAGGGCAAAACAACCTTAGCCTCCCGTTCTCTTCTTCTATCTCCCTTTTCTCTTACTCACTAGTCAGTCGTCTTCGTTGGCCAGGAGACGTTCCCCCTTGCTTCTCCTGTTCTGCTAATCCAATTCCGATGCGATGAAAGCGAAGCCACAGCCTAACTTCACCGCAGCGGAGTTACAACGCTGACAACAAAACACCTCGCGACTATAGGCTGCTAGTTTCCCTCAGAACCGTTTCGTTGGCCAACTTAGATAGACAATGCTGGTCTTGAAGCAGACTTGAGACTTCTCTCGATCCCCATACCCCTGCACTTTTTACGTTTTCGGTTGGCTGTAGCCACAATTGTCTTTACGAGACCCAATACCTACAGACGAAACAAAGATAGAGGTGCTAATAGCTTACTGTTACGCGAAGCTGGGTTAAGCTACCTACCTTTTGCCTTTTATTTTAGTTATATAAAAGTCCTTATATTGCAATAGAGCAACTGTACAATAAGCATGTGTACTTAAATAGGTAGATTTAATTTGATTAATTGAACAATACGTCAGAGATTGAAGAGTAGCAGCAGCAGCAGCAGCATCATACGCGCACCAAAAGTCACGTCATCAAATTAAGTTGTGACTCATTAAACAGCGGCAGACTCGAAGTGTTTTAGCTTTCCTTCATAGAAATAGGTCATATGCACGCCTGTAGAACTGATGCAAAACTTCCGCATATAAACGACTGTCGATGGAGTGTTGGTGATTGGTCAACAAACATTTACAAGCCAAGTAAAGACAAACAATAAGACCTGTTCATGTTGATACACGCTGTAGCGTTACGATACCGCAGTGCCTCTACCGGTACAGAGTTAAGGCTCTATAAGCAGACTTTCCCCTAATACTGGCTTCTTTTTTACACTGCCGCTTTCCTGGTTCGTTTTTTTTTTCGATAGACGAAGTGGCCAGCGGCCGTCGTCGACAGACTACTTGACCAACCGTACCGGGCATTGGAGAGAGGGATCACAGATGTGTGGTCTACGGTGTTGCTCCTTCCTTCCTTCGATATTCTTTCCCGTTGATTAGCACGGCCTCGACCGTTTCTACTGGTATCGAACGAAGAATATCAATACGTACAAGGTATATCGCAGACGATTCTACGGTAGTGTTCCTGGTGCATCACAGTTCTACTTGCTTTATGCGCCCTCGCAACCAAACACTCTACAGGAGGTCTACTCTTGTCTGCGATTCCTAACAGTTGAAGCTCGCCACTTCGAAGTGCACTTTTGGCCCTACTCGGCATAAGGCTCTTGTGAGTATCTGTTCCTGCGGAAAAAGAGAATGAAAGACACCTGAGTAGACTTCAGCTAGCTGCACCGGTATACTGGCCTATGTGGCGGTGCCTAGAATTTCTGACCGACCATAGTCATTCTAGGTTTGCCCCGTTTTCATCCCCTAGGTGCGGGGTGTAAGCACTACTTTCCGACTGGCCTACCCTTCCTTCGCCACGTCCCACAGGAAAATCCACTTACTTCTACCCAATACTCATCGTAGCGCGTCGCTAGTACGTGTCCGTGTACTGGTTAGGCGTGCCGTTTTGCTAACGGAGTGCGTTCCGACAGCTGAACAGCAGACCTCCATCTACGGTGTGCACACTTTCAGAGTGCATCTTGGCCACAACGTCGACAAAAAGAGGTGCCTTCTGTTGCAACACTGTTGGGCCTTTTGAGCATCGGCCACAGAGCCAGGCAGGCGGACATACGGTCAAACTCATGCCTTTTCGAAACCGGGTACGACGAACCTTCCTCCCTTCCCATCTACGAAACGGCTTCGTAAGAAGCGGAGGCCAACACCCCCACCCCTCCTCCCCAGGCCATTGATGCAAGGAAAAAGCAGATGGACTACAAACGGCATTGCTTATATACGCAGCTGAACACGGCTGATCCCAGGCCGTCGGCGGCGGCGCTTGTAAACGTTTGCACCGACGGACACAGGTAAATGCGGCCCTGAGCGCCTGCAAGGCCTCTTAGCCTGTCTGGCATCGAGTATTTTTCGTATGAATATGTGAATACCCTGAGCTCCTAAAGCAGCTGCTCAAAGCGAATTGATGAAACAGGTAGACCATCGAGTCGGAATCTACGATAGGGCAGAACCAATGGCCCGCCTCTTACCCTACAACGACATCGTACCGAACCTGGATATAATAAACCAGGTGCAACTCAACTGCTATAAGCTAATCACATGTATTTATATACGGCTATACCGATGACCCGGAGTCTAATAACGTAACGATCGTACAAATTTGTAGTTTCAGTTAGAGGGTCCAGGCTGAGCCATAGCTACGCAGCAACGATCCCATGGCAATAATTTAATTTGTGAGAACCTTTTTTTTTTATAATATATAATTTGGCTATGTATTTGAAGCGCTAGAGAAGGACTGCTCGTCTTAGACAGACGAAAGCGCGTCTTAAAACTTTTTGGTAGCATCATACAGTAAAGTTCCTGTGCGAAAAATTGCGTAGATATAAGGCATAATATTGCTCGGTGGTAGCGAACAAGTAGAACTTTCTTATAGCGATCAACGCTTTACTATAGATACATTATGTGACCAATAAAAAAAAACCGACATTTATATTGTGGAGAATTACAGAACTACTGTGCATACAACGTTTCAGTACGTTGAAATCCAAAAGTCCGGCTTGTCAGATGACCGGGTCTACATGGTCTGCAAATACTGCAAGAATATTATATAATAAGGAAATTACTTATATATATATTATAGGTAAGCAATTATCTACAATGCGTCAAAGGACATAGAAATCCAGCCAATATTGATCACGTCAGCCGTGGCTCAAATTTTGAACGGAAGTATCGAAAGTCTACTAGTTTTCTAAACAGACATTACGTACACCTAGAGCTCCTCAGAATTAATTTGGTTAAGAGTGCTGCAGGAATGCCCATAAGTACATTACATGTTGCATCATTGTAAAAATTTCCCTTCAATTTACGTATCCAGCACATCTAATAGGAAAGAACCATTAGATTTTTTATTTAGACCGACTAGGTGCCCAATTTCGAACACAGACGCTGCCAGATAATAGACGTTTACAATCTGTAGCATTGATTCGTTGGAGGGTTATCTTGGTGCACCGGCAAAAGTTAGCGTCCCACAGGCATCGACTAACCGACCTACAGGTTTTCATGCGCCCTGTTGGCACGGCGACCTAGCTTTCAAATGGATGATTCTGAAATTCATTAACAACGTACTGTCATGGCGTCGCGCTTCCGTTTGCTTTCAACTTCTGCTACAGGAACTCTCAGCGGTCGTCTGGCTAGCCGCACGGCCAGCAGTCAGCCGCCGTAGAGGTACAAAGGCCAAACGAAATTAAAGGTGAATGTATATTTCCATAGAAGAAAGCACCAACGGTCATCAGGGATAGCTGTATCCCAGAGGGATACACCTAAGAGGTGGTCGGGTCAGATTCAAGGGGTAGAGGGAGAATTAATTGAAATCCAGACATTCCCCTTCCCGCCCGGGTCACATTGGGCTTTAGAAGTAAATACGCATTTTTTACCGCTTTGGTCGAATTGTTGCTTGCTTGTCCGCTAGTTGAAACCCTGCCATTTTGCAGAAATCTAACCGGAGGCTGAGATTTGGTCCAGCAATGCTACATTGTAAATACTTACTTATTTACTGCCAAATGCGTATACGTAGAAACAAGCTATTATTTTTGTTGTTGGCTGTGGTTGTGTTCTTTGAAAATACCTATTAATAACAACTGTCTTAGCAAAGGCTTTGCATACCGTAACACACAGGTCATCCAAGCTAAAAGATCCGCTGAGTTTAGTATATTTCTCTCTAAAAATTTAGGGGCATGATTTAACAATTCTTAAATTTAATACAAAATTATATAATTGAAAATTGAAAGTTTTGACACAAAGATGAATACATAGAGTTTTTTTTTTTTTTTTTTATAATAAGGATTTATAAAACAAATAGCGTGAGTAAAAGGCCTATTAGATATGATTTTTTAAATATTCTGGGAAACCCATTTACATTATTTTTAGTGGCAGTATCCTGTGGCGCTTTCGCCATGACTTTGCCTATTGTCCTCATTAAGCTTCATAATCGTACAATAATTCAACAGTATCTAAACCTGGCTTGCTGGTTTATCTGCCTTCGCTTGGCTGCCTCACCGGTGACTGAAGTCTACCTAATCAGAATGCCTGACTTAGAACTGTACAATGCCTTTTCCATTTTCACTTTCTCGAGCCTCTTCACTGAATAACGACTGTGTATAGTAGCGGTATGTGCAGTATCTTGTAAGATTCTGCTCTCTAGCGGGGCTTTCTTACTTGCCGGTCGTGCGCAGGACACGCCGCGGCACCTTCCTAGTCCTTCCGGACGATTTACTTGCTACGCCCTAGGCAAAAGAAGACGCACGCCACGCAAGTGTGAATCAAGACATAAGCATCTATCGGCTGCTAGAGGTCGGATGTTAGCGAGATGTCAAGGAGGTCTATGTCAAGATGAGAACGCGTGCAGTCCTATACAAGCATTTTCATTCAAACACATAGTAGATAAGGCCACCCTATTTTTTCTACACATTTATATTGAGCGCTTCGAACACGATCTGAGCAATGAGGTATTGCCTTTAAAGAACATTGTCGCCATGCATATGAATGAGTAGGCATGATTTCTGCCCTGATGTGTCAAAAATGTAGATTCGGTTTGAAGGTCTCTGAGACACAGCAGCCAACGTATCTAAGCAGTTGTGCAGTTTACGGAAAGAAACAGATTGTGCAGATAGCAAACACTTACTAAATCATCAAATTGTCGTATATAATCAATAATACCTCTGTCTCTGTCAATTGTAGGTTAGATCAGAACCAAAGAAGACGCACAAGCGCCGAGCTGACGTAGAAAATCCGTACCATTATAGCACATTAGAGGCATCCTCTAAAGAAAAATATGGATAACTCGCATGATGATTACGCCGCAAAACTTGTAAAGCAAGGAGGTGTGGATACTAGAATATTTACTTTGTGTTACAAGAAAGCCTTAGGCTACCTAGCCGATCCCCGAGTGGACCTGTGTTCCAGAGAAGTAAGTACGAAATAGCATGGATATCTTCTGTGTCGAAACCAACATAAAAGACTAACTCGATGAACAAAACCCTACTATCCACCATTGGCGTAATCACCCGAAGCCAATTTACTTAGAGGCAGAAAAGGAGCACAATGATCATCCTGTACCCTTCTTTAATTACACTTCTGTTGGAGTCAACTAGGTCGCGTATATTGCGACTGTAAGGATGTTTTTGAATAAGGTAATATTCCTTGAAAAGGACGGAGAAAAAGTTAAGGCTTGAACTAGCAAGATAGTGCAGAAGATTTCGATATACGATTCTATTTCCTCCACCCTCTATTTCAGATCTTAAACGTGACACATTATTGCTCTCCTCTACACAACTGTATATGTAAAGTATATAATGGAAAAAAGTGGGTCCACTATGCGTCTGTGAAATCTGCCCAGCTAATAATAAACATGTTACGCCTTTACATGTGGCGTGTTTAGAAACCTTTCCTTCTCGTTTCCTTTGGTATTTTTCTGGTTTCCTACAAATGTAATGCGGGATAAGTTGAGGACCGGTATAAAGTAACTTATTTAAATAATGAAAAAAATGGTTGACTCATTTTTAATTTGTCTCTAACGAACTCATAGAAAATGTTTATGTCAATGCGTTCTAAAAAAAGTTATTATTGTTCAGCTATGGCGCATTGCGAGCATCAGACACTAATAGAGTGGAGCCGTTTGACGCACACCCGTTCCATTTATGAGATTATGTTCAGACGCAGGATAGCTACAACTACAGATACCGAACGGCAGTACTGCCAAATCATCGGTATATGATGTTTAGCTTTATCAAATATACCAGAGGTGAAAAGACCGGGATGTACGCACTTCTGATTGCCAGAAAAGAAAATAGGATACCAGTTTCGTCATCACACCTTCGAACTTAGTTCGGTTGAATTGCAATATCTGGGCAGCGCGTGTCTATGCTTTAAAACTGACTTTAGCCTGGGGTAGACACCTGCATGTCACTTCCACCGTTGTCACCTTGTTTAGAACGAGGAAAGTCTGCAACAAACTGCCGGTTTCTGATCCCACCTCGTCACTATCATCGATAGCTCGAGGAAAAAAGGTAGTATCAGCGAATGGGGACGGTATCAACCTTGAAGCATCCGTTGTCGCATCCGATTATCTTGGCATGACCACCTATACAATGGAGTACACATAGTAGGAGAATATTGTATACTTCTGCACGCACTCCTGGAGTTCGTTGCGCTCAATGGATGGAGTAGTAATCATCAGTGACCTACGCACAGTTTCTCTTCTTGATGCTGCCGCTGCTACCGCTCTTCGCTCAATCCGTACACTTCGCTTTCGTGAAGGCCTAGAGCTACACGTGACCTCCATTTGTACTCTTCTATGCCTACTCGTTCCTGTTCGCTTAGTTTTGCTCTGCCCCGCAGGCCATCATCCATCGGCCTACGGCGCCCCTGCACGAAGATGTCCTTTACGACAAGCACGCTGCTGGCTAGTTGCAGCAACATTGCTTCTTCTGCTGCATTATATGTGTATAGGGGTGTTTTCTTCAAACGTGCCCCAGAGAGAAGCTATTTGACTAGACCGATCAGGACAGTCCATTGATCCGTAAGCTGCGGCCTAGCCATCGCGCTCTTCGACTCATCGAGTAGATATCATTGGCTCACGCTCATACAGTTTCTCTCTCTTACTCTATCTCTTTGTAGGTCCACGGTTGGTATTATTTCGTCGACCTTAACGCTAATGTTTCAGCAGGCGCCTGCGCGCAGGGCATCTTTGTCTCGGCCTTTTGTAGCTTGAAACATCTACTGCATCAGTGAGGCACCCGATATCACCCTATTCGACTTGGCGTCCTCCTACTGAGATCATGCATCAGACAACTAGGACTATCGAAGAGGAAGGATATTAGGCGGGCGGAGAGGGTGTCAGCGCTGGGTTGAGAGAAGACGCCAACCATTTCGACAGACGCAATACTTGCTGGAAGGCAGACTCCTGGTCATCTCGCCAAGGGTTACTTATGTAGTCTCAAAAAGGAAGAACCCTATCGATGGGAAATGGGCGGCAAGGGTCGATTCCTTGTTGGCCTGGAGTTCCCTGTTCACGCGGCACAGCATTCATATTGCTTTTGGCCTTCAAGATATTCGGACGCACGAGTGAGCATACGTTTGGTCTTCGAATGGTGCTACTAACAGCTCTCTTTGGATACTCACTTGCTCCCGTATAGGTTCAGTTGACTTTGCACCAAGGCAACGCCCACTCAAATGTCCGGCCGCATCCTCGGATGTAAATGTGCGAATGAGGTTATAATGCGCCGTCTCACATCTCACACACAAAAACAACGATATTGAAACGTATTGTGTTCGTTGGATCGGCACAGAGTAAAGCTATACTTCCTTTTTTCTATTCGACAGCTGTATCTTATGGCATAATTACTCCTATCGTTATACTATGATACCAGCTTGCATTCAACGTAACGAGAAGCGCTCGTTGCGTTTTGTAATAGATGTTTTGCCCCTTTCGCTGACAGGTGTCTTTCTCTTGGACGTCGGAACCTGGTTTATTTTTCACGATCATTTACTTTTATATAGCATTATTTATACATAGATAAAATATAGTAAAACAAAAGTAAAGTTTTCATCCAACATGGCGTTATGTTTGAAACTGGGTCAGAATTACATCGGGCGCTTCGGCTTGCCCCCGCCGAAACGAAATATGGCCGAAATTAACTTCGAAGCAAGATATTTCAATATCTTGGCTATTATTTACAAATGTTGTTAGAAACTATGATGTCTTTCTTTGCGGATTTGCTACACTCAGGCGAGCGCGGAAAAGGATTCTAGGGCAGACGAGCACGTTGCAGCCAGGCAGTTTGAAGTTCACTTCTGATGCATTATAAACAAGCACTAATAATAATCCTAATGGCTAGCTTTAAATGGTCACAGCAGTTCGTATTCGTATGCATATCGAGCTATTTAGCAGCGATCGTCGTCCGACTCCTTTTTACCTGGTAAGTCAGGCTCTTCCAGTATAACGTCTAACGGCTCTCCTTAACGCCATTATTATCAGCGCTAGCCTTTCGCTTCCATAACGCATCGCGGCTCAGGAGCGGAGGAACATGCGGGTAATTCAGAAGAATTGAGGATACGCTTTCCAAACAGAAAGGCGTTCCGTGCATGGCGTAAAGTCTGGATCGCCGTTTTTTGAACGTATCCTGAGGAGCTAAAGGAGAACGGAGTCAAATTACACGAAACAACCTAGTGCCCGTTATAAACATTGCGATGGGCCAGAACTGAGACAAACGATATTTCGCTAGCGTCTCATCGTATGCAAGCAGCCTCTAACGGATTGTGCTGCGGAGCTAAGGCGGCAAGCCTCGCAAGAAAACTCGTGTCTGGGTTCCGGCCATTGGGGTGTTACGCTTATTACATGCACGTGCAACGTGACGCCTCTTGTAGGGAGACGGCGGCTATTCCGTCAAGAGATCTGTACGGTAGAAATCGATTTTAGGAATAAACTTGTCGGCTACCCGACCAATCGTGATATCTTGTATTAGAATTAATTTTTTCGACCAGATTCTATCAGCTTAGCGCTCTATTGGCTCGTAGCGTATAGTGTGTGCCGATGGCGCCTAGGGAAATACATGAACCGAAGTGTCTTGCCTCAAATATGCCCAGAATACTTCTCTGCAAAAGAAGAATGATGTACTGCTAGTAATACTACCGGACAGCGGACGTAGTAGCAAAGGGAACGTCCATAACAATAATTCGTAGTGACGATTCATTGTATCGCAAAGCTCAATTGCGTCATTGAATAAGGTAAGCTTACAGCAGCTAACAGCTAATGATAGAACATCTTCATTTTGTAGGCACGGCTGTGGAAGCTACAGGCAAGGTATAATAATAATAATGAGAGCTGATAATTCTCAGCGGAGAATGATTAAATAAGTTAATAGAGTTCATTTTGCAGTGCTAAAGACGCACGCTAGAGCCTCGACAACCATGTGAGTAATTCAAGGAAGACATATCGCCCGTGGAACTCTGATTTCGATTTCAAATATATCAGGTTCGATTGGAAGATTTTTTTTTTTTCTTAGTCATCTATAGCTGATCGGCTCAGCGGTTGCTCCCAATCCTGACATAGCCTAAATAGCTTTCAAAGCGTACACTCATGGTTACCCCAATTGAAATGTGCCACCACGACGGCTCCATGAAACACCACGGCGACTAGCCGCAACGTAGATTCTTGATTTTGAAAAACCGAAAACGACAATGATTTTTGAAAGGGTATTAAATAATAGCGGAACACAAAGCCCGTGTTTACCCAATGACTAGTTTAAAGTTGTTTTTTTTTTTTTTTTTTTTAATGAAGAATCGACTTTTTTTTTCTAATTTTAGGAATCGCAGCTGAACGCATGCCGTTTACGACGCATGGCCATTTAGAACGTGCCCTGATTTAGCCCGAACGTATTGAACAAAGTAACTGCTGTAAATAGCTTTATTTATCGAACCTCTCTCTCTCTGAGTGCGAAAGGGTCATATGATGAGTAATCTGTTGATGTCTCGTAGAATTAGCAAACTATTGAGGTGACTACAAGGTTGGTGCGAAGGACTTTTAGGTTGTTCGAAACGCAGGTTTCATGTCTATCTCGATTGATAATGACAGATAGACTAACCAATACAAGCCTAGTTGCAAACTTGCGATTGACAACTGTGGATTAGTAGAAACCAGAAATGGTTTACAGAGACAAAACAAATCGAAGTAAGTAGCTATCGAGTAACTGAGAAAGACTCCGGCGTCGTTCAATGGCGACAACGATGCTGGGACGGTTCTAGTTGATCAGAGGGGGGAGCAAGATCTGATTGTCCCAGTGGTGATAGTCGAGATGCTTGATGAATATAGCAATGCCACTCGGAAGACTAGGTCATCGTGCACACATCACACAGACCTGTACAGACATCCCTACAAAGGCGCACGTATACATATATATGCAGTCCTACGCGGCGGTTGTACATAAGCGTTCTTATTGATGGCTAGGACAGGGTGCTTATTCTTGAGAGTCGAAAGGAGCGCGCTGATGGTCGGGTTATAGGGTGCAAAGAGAGGACGAGCTTTTCTCAAAGAAGCAATGCAGGCCGGGGCGGATCGACTTTGGCCCACGCGAGATAATCATCTAGCAAGACGCGTTTTGCAAGAACAACTCCACTAGACAAAAAGGGCTAAGAGCAAGAGTGTCATCTAGCGGAAGAACGCATCCAGGATCAGTAACATCATAGGGTTGATTGTGATATCTGGACGCTGCCTGAGCGATGGTGTCGCTTTATTGTCAATTCGGACCAGTAGAACCTCTCCTAGCACTGCTCCGTGCCGGCGGTGTCCTGGTATCAAACAATTCAAGCAGCAGTAGCAGACTTTGCCAAATTTCGACATATTCAACTTTGGACATCGCTGGCGTATTTGAGAGCGCACTCCCTGATGTCAATGCTGAACTTCTATTCGATCGCCATTGAACAGATTTGATTGGCACTCTTCTTTCAGATCATTTCGGCTAACTGCTGCCGCTGCTACGAGTGAAATTATATTGATTTTGGGTGGGAGGATTTTTCATTGGTACTATCACCAGCGTCACTGCAAGCGTTTCTTTTGCCGGTCATTTGACACAACCGGTGACTCGCTATGGCCACAGTCTGCCTGTAAGGATTCAATTCTTATATTTGGAATATATTTTAGTTGTACGAAAGGGTGTTTGCAATGGACAAAGGTAACCAAATATAACTTCAGGCGGAACGAGATCACACTTGCGTACCGCCACAGTTGAACAGGAAGGCTCATTCTGCCTACCCATATAGCATAACCGTCTTTAGGTAAATATCTGTTTAATAGTCGTGTGTGTTTACCTTTTATTAGGTTGCCTACAAAAGTCAGATTAAATGAGAGCTTGCTTTTTTAGTAAACAGATAATATGTGATAAATAAACAAGATGTGGCTTAATTTCATCCTAATTCGATGTTCTGAGGCTTTGCTTAAAGTCAGACCATAGCCGAATTGATCGGCGTTAGTAAGGGCATGTTATGGCCATTGATATGTTAGGTTGTTCCGCTGCGTTACGATTAGCTAGTTAGACTGTGGGAGCCTGCGCGTTTCTGGTGCTAACGTGAGCGCTCCCGCTTCGTCCGCAGGTCAAGGAGGTCAGGTTGAGCGAGGGGTGCCTAGGTTAATTTTTCAAATTACTAGTACGATATAAATGACTAACTGAAGTAACTTTGCCTTTCGTGTAGAATAGTTCGTCGAACCGCGCGATAACGGGATCCATGTTGCACTTTTTTAATACAGAATATATAATACATTAACTAGATATAGGTTATTTAAGGTAAATCCAATGATTGCACCCTGCTGCGAAACGGAAATCCTAGGTCTTGTACAGGCTTAGTTAGCCATTCGTTCAACTGCAATAAGGACCTTAATACAAAGCCAGCAATAGTCAGTTGCGCCTAATTCGAGTGTTAATCTTTATCTCATGTCCAACGGACCACATTATATGCACATTAGCTGTTCCTTGTTAGCACCCTATCAGACAAACACAACGCGATACAACGACAATGAACGAAATGTTAGGCCCCATCTTGTAACATTCTGGCGTTCTGTCTGCGCCCTCTCTCTTGAAAGCCATCTGCACTGCTACACCGTATCATCATCCAATACAACGGTGACACAAACGAACCAGTTCACCCATTGAAGAACCTCGATTAGCCACCACCCTACTCATAATAGGAGCGAGGAAATCAACTGTGCGAAAATGCGCTCGATATGCCGTCGGTGCATTGTCGATACCTCAACAAGCTGACACGCATTCTACGGTCATACATAAATATACACAGCCTATGTGCTGGTCGTGACCACGATGGTGACCATTATCGTATTCGCTCGTCTTGTTTCAGCTATTATTGTTAGCGCTGCCCCATCGCGACTACACTGATTGCTGTATACACATTTACTGTGAGTGGTCGTCTTCCTTTGAGAAGGCCGTACAGCGTCGCATCCAAGCGTGAGGCCTAACAGTGAGAATCCTGCACAATGTTGGCGATTCCGAAGGGGAGCCGATGGCATAGGCTGAATGGCACACCATTGACGGCTGGTTGGAAGGTAAAACTTTAGTGGATCGCGCACGGGAACATCTAGGAAGGCCATGGCGACATGGCGTTGTCGAAAGAAGACGACGAGTACTGAGCGGACCCAAAAAGGGTTATGCACAGGATCTGGTAGAATCGAATCTTCTGTAGTAACGTATCGCTCTTGCGCCGCTGTGCGAAGAGTTAGCATTGCAACCTTGAAGTAAGAAGGAGTAAGAACAGGGTCGGACGAGGATGAGGACGGACTGTCGGGGGCAAAGCGGGTTAATGGGCAAAGGGGATGTCTCTATGGCGTATGCAACATGGATGGAAGCACTCGGCCGGAATGGAGGCGAAAACGAAGGAGGTAGCAGTGAGGCGACGAATTAAGGAAAGGAATAGCAGCATTAGCAGGCACTGAGCGGTAGTAGCAGAAACGGTGAACTGTTCGTTCTTGAGGGAAGAGAAAAAGACAACGATTCTTCCGTCGCCAGCTTCTCGTAGAAGAACTGGCGCAGAAGGATTGCGCCACACACGGACGCTGGTCGACTCGAATGTATGGATGCTCGCGGTAAGGCGCTGCTGCGCCGTCTGCTGCTGTTCGATCGGGTACGAACAGCAGCAGACGACGCATCCGCAGAAGCAGGACGGGTAAAAACGGGGAGACTAACTTGAGAGGGGACGAGAAGGCGCTGTCTGTGGGGAAGGAGCGAGCATTGTGGGCGAAATGGGTAGAATTGTGAGTGAGAATTGAAAGCTAAACCGGCCTCCTAGCGCACGTAAAAAGGTATAGTATGTGGCGACCGTGGTGGCAGCATAAGCCGTTCTGCAGGACGCGCAGCAGGAAGAACGCAATGTAATGCCCTGGCACGCAATGGGAGAGCGGAACCGAGATGGGCTGTCATATGGCTAGTTCGCGCAGGAAGAAAAAAGGCCACTTGGTGCCACAGCGTCCTAAGGCATGGACAGGCGATGAGACGCGATACCACTACCTCCACTGATGCCGCCTTTGCTTCTCTCTTACTCATTCCTTCCTTTTGCCTTTTTTTATAGGAAAAGCAGATGGGGGCAGAAACTTGAAAAAAGGTCTGTAAGAGGAGGAAATACAAAACAAGAAATCAACGAGGTTCGGGCACGAAGAGTGCAATGGTGAATGGAGCGGCCTTAGGGGGATCCAAGACGCACGGCGCGGTGGCAGCTAGCGACAGATATAAGACTAATGGCCGACGCGACTAAAAGGCGTCGGCTGGTCTTCAAGTGCTGTTACTGGCGGAGAGATGTCTGAGCCTGCTCTGAAACGGCTTCACTGTGCGGTGCATCTTCCTGAGCATGAGGAAAAACTAGGGAAACAGAGAGAGAAAAAAAGAGAGGGCAGTAGCAAAAGCAGGAAAGCAGAGGAAACCTAACGAAAAGGCAGAACAGGGCGTGCACCCGCAGCCATCCTTCCGGCTCCTCAGACAGGAGCGGGAATGCGAACATAGACGGATGCGGCGACAGCGCAAACGACGACTGCCGTTGAAAGGAGAGCCGAACCGACGGGGTCGTATGGTGGGCTCGTCCTGGAAGTTACAGCAGCAACATTCGGTTGCTATAGCCCTTGTCCTGCAGTCGGCTTTTTGACATTCGAGGGACTATTTGGTCAGGAGAAAACATAGGCTTGATAGAAGGATTGATGAGGTAAGAGATAGGCTGCTGGTTCCTGTTTGTTTGTACGTGCAACTGCTAATACTTCTACCACTGCCGACCGGCAGCGGACGTTAACGGATCTGCAGACTGCAGCAAGTTGAGCGCAACAGACCTGCGCAAAGGACTTCCGCAAGTTGTCCGCAAAAGCTGGCCCGTGGTAATGGCAATTCCATTCTTAAGAACAATAGCAACTACAATTAATAAACTCAAATTGTGTGAATGGCAGTTTGAAACATAAGCCGATATGGATGGTGGAACCCACAACAGGAATCTGATGATCTTTAGTGAACTGTCCACCTGAAAGAGGTTTGTTTTACGGTACAATTAGAACGTACAAAATGTCCTTGTTTGATAACTAGAGTCACCATTTTGTATTTGTTGGCGCACGTGCTAGACGCTTTAGGGTACGCTATGCTCATTGCGGTACTGTGATGGCATCAGATAGTTCAGCATCAGCATATATATATATAGAATGACTGACTGAAGTACAAGGGGTAAATTTTATAGCGGAATAAATGAGGGAACTAGGAAAAGTGCATGCATACCTATGCTAAAATCTAGAAGTTTTAACTGGATTAATAATCTAATTAGTCTGTGTGTCCCCGTGCGTGTGCGAACCATCGTCTGAGCCATTGGGAAGTGAAGGAGAGGCTGATGCCAATTACCCTACCGACGATGAGGTGCTTCTAGCCACAAGGAGTAATACAACCGCTATCATGGAGCTGACATCATTGTGTGATTTTTCGAGGCTTTCGTGAGTCGCTAGGTTCCGAGCTTTGGGGATGGGCTCTTTGCACGACTTGACAAGTTTTTGCCTCCTTTTCGTTGAGAATTACGGCACGATGAATAGCGGCGCGAAGCGTCGTCGGCGCAAACTCTACAATGGTGTCGCGCCTGCTGCAGTTAGCTTCTGCCTGCAGTGGCCTGAGATCTTTGGCTGCCTATACGCTACTTAAAAAGGAACTCCCAGTTGTCCAGGCTCGTGGTCGTCCAAGTAGCCCTAGCGTGGCAGTGGTTTCTTCTATATCGTCTGTCTCGCGCAGACGTTCTCTCGCTCTGGTTTGATAGTTAGACCTACTGTACAAGCTAGTAAAAGCAGAAAAAACAACGCATAGAAACAGCTTGCCGCGCATGGCTCAGGTGAGCTAGTGAGTAGTTGGTTCATCTCTAGACGACTAGCGGCGCTCGGTGGCCGACAGTCGCTGCTACCGTCTCTTTCTTCCTAAAATAATTTAGAGCGAAGCTAACGCTGGACAGGGTATCGCGCCATAGGCCATCGTTTGCACCAATTGGGGGTTTGAGCCTGACTTGAGCTGGTCCTCGAAAAGAAAACGGTATGAGCATGATAACCTGAGGGAAGGAGAGCGTCATTTCGCCCGCTCTTCCTCTCTGTCCGTCTCCGCCGCTACCACCGGCTCGGCCTTCGTGCGTTCCTGAGTCTGCCAGCACTACCACGAATTCGGTTCTTTCGAAAGTCTTAAAGGATTAAGGCGTGCTCACCACCTGCTTAAGTACTACTACGCTGATGGCGACGACAAGCGCAAGCAGCGGCCGCGGTGACGGGGACAGTGTCCGAGGATTTGTGAAATAGCTGAGAAAAATGACTCGACAGCAAGCAAGAGAACTGGGCTTGCCAATCAGTGCCGCTGTACGGCCGGCGGCCACGCCTGCTGCCAGCTAAAAAATACGCTGTTGCCCTGCCCTCTCAGACTACTAGGACCAGCTCTACTAGCGACATAGCTAAACATGCCCGTACCTAAAGGCGTCGGCAGTGCTATTCTGCGATCAAACGACGACTAGACGGTTGTGGCACGCCGAGCCAAACAATTTCCACTTCGTCTGCTACTCGTTTACATGACAAAAAGTGCTAGCAACATTTGTATGCTAGCATGCTGTTGTATGGTACATATTTGGTATATATACAATTTTGGTATAAATATTTGGTATATGTAGTACATACAGTTCTAGTAGAAAGGCGCATCGAGCTCATTGTCTTAAACTGGCTCAACTACGGAGCTTTTGCCGCCCACCTTGCTAATACTTGTTTTAGATAGGTACTTTTATCAACTATTTCTTACTATTAAGGAGTATTAACATATGATGGGGACAGTTGTTAACGAGCTTGATGCGTTCAGATTGTTTCCATTAGCAGGAGACTAAAATTTTGTATCGTATAGCGACTCAACATTGGACGCCTTCTAGGTATTGCCTAGGTGCGTTTTTCATCAAAAAACGGCAGGTGAAAAGTAGAAAGAATCCTGTCGATATGATTAGCAAATTATAGGTGTTTTGTTAACTGCGACGATTAGCAGAGTTCTCCAATCAGCTACGGCAGTGGCGTGGCTTGTGTCGTTTCTGCGGTCACAACTGATGGTCTTTGCTTGCCTCTATTTCTTTTTTAGCGGTGTTCTACCCTACGGATCGTAACAAGCAGAATCAGAAGCCGACCAACAACCAAAAATCTCGACTTTAGGACCCCATTCTGAGCATGGGCTGTTTCATCAGGAGAAAGTGGGTACGAATCCATGTTTATCGTCCAATAAACGTTTCACTGTTCCGGTTGGTGTGCTTGCAAAAACATTCTCGTTGATACGTTTTTCGGTGAGTGTAATTTTGTAGCTCATTAACATTGCGTTCAATTGATTATTTGGAAATATTAGTCTTGTACCTCCTAAATATAATATTTTTCTAGTCATAGTTGAAGATGAATGGAGAGCATTTTTTAATTCTGAAGTTAACGTTGTAATACTATGTAAGTGGAGCAAGTCATTGTGCTGACGGCATCGTATGGTGTGTTTAGTCGCAAAGCGCGATTTTTGAACGTTCCTATCGCTACAAAACGTACTTTGAGTAGGGTTCCTTGAATCTATCGTATATCATACGTTTCACAGCAAACAATATGCGACTATTTTAACTATGCAAGTATGCCATTGTACATTATGAAAGGATACCGATGAGCTCAATTAGGCTGGATTACATCTGCCTCTTCGGAAGGGTCAGGTCGAGCTTCTTGTTCTATACTCACCAAAGTCCGGACAGATCAAACTGTGGAGTACACGGAAAGCGTCGAGAGTGACTTACGACGGAATATTGGTGTTTTTTTTCTACTTGACCTTTTCCTGCATCCTGTATCAAGGCATCAACGATTGATAGTTTATATCATAATTTAGAACATGTATGAGTTGGAGAATCGATGAAATTTACCTATCCACCAAGTGTCATATTTAATCTGCCATAGGCAAATAATCATTGTTTAATTATAACAACAGTGTTACGTGTGCAGCTTTATGATTTCGGTAACTGATTTTGGTGTCCTGACACAGGATAGGCAAGCGTATTTTCTGACGAAGAACGACCGTCTCTTCGGTATTGTTCTCGGAAGCACTTGAGCCTGAACATCTGAGCGAAACGCAAGGCCGTTTAGATGACTTGGCCGAAGTGAGGAAGATATGGAGGACTAGGGTCACGACAGCTTGGTCAATTTTGAAAAGTATTTAAATGCTGTTTCTCGTTCGGTACAATTAGAAAAACTAATTCTTCCACCGTCTGTCTTGCAGGCTAAACGGCAATAGCAGTAGTTGATATATTTACAGATTGTTCATGAATAAAATATTAACCACTCGACATTATACAACACCTGTACACGTACAGGTCAAAACAACCCTATGTATAAAGATAATTATTAATAATTACATCATAAATTTGCATATTCTAACGTTTTATAGGCTGCCGCAAATTTTTCCATATGAAGAAAGACACTATAGAACAATAATAGAGAGTAGAAGCTGGGCGAGGAGCAAAGATACCGTGATTACATTCTCTTGATCGATTGAATATTGGGCTTTCTTTCATTCTATTTAGTCGATGAACGGCCATCTCCTTGCCGATAGTAACTTCGAGGTGTCTGCTCTATGGTTCCTGATCTTTTTATCCAATCGAATGAGGACAGCCAGCGAGGTTGATTGAGGTGGTGGTGCTAGTGTGAACGAGGTGATTACGACTGCTAGCCACTGCATTCACCAAGGGAAGCAGGTCGGATCTCGTAATAGTGGCCGACGATGTGAGCTCCTTCCCCGAACGCACATCAACTTACCGGCTATGTGTGCTCATTTTTCTGGGTGGTTAGGAAAATAAAATGTGACCACGTCTTGCCGCGCTGGCTGGTAGAGCGGCTGCTGCTGAATAGACACACAATAGTTTCTCCTTCAGCGTCGCGCCCCAATAGGTCTGACCACTTCTTCAAGCCATTCATGGTTAAATACACAGGCTTTTACTTCAGTTCTAACACCCGCTGAAATCGTTACAGCCTGCCTTCTCCTTCCGGGACCTTCTCGAGAAAAGAGAAAATAAGGTCAATTCTAGCATATTCACCTAGCGAAAGCTATAACCAGCTGATTGTTAATTAACGAAAGTAACTATTCGACAATTTACGCAGCAGCTTTAAGGATTCGCGGAGTTAATCAAATCATTTTAGAGGTAAGGAGAGTAGATTAAGTGGCCGTATACACGTACATACAATTTATATATAACATGAAGTCTGTTTATGATATTATATACTACATTTAGCGAAGCGCTACAACAATTTCCTGCGAATACTAAGCACTGCTTGAAACTATCTGGAAATGGGGACGTAAAAAGCTACATGGACGACTGGCAAATGCTAAAAATAAGATAATGGAGAAATACTAAAATAAAAAGACTCCTTGGGTCTAAATTATAAATACAGTCCAAAACTCTGGATGAGAGATTAGGACTTCTTCACTCTATCCCCACAGGTGGTTTTTGGTGTCATTCATAGGTACTTCATGCACTATACAAAACTACATAAATTAAAACGTAAATGTCATCATCATAAGATGTGGTGAAATACGCTTCAGGTATAGCGGCGTACTGGTTAGGCCTAAAGTTTAAATGTATCTTTATTTATTTTCTTTTTTTTGATAACAGAACCAAAGGTTTTTGCTCATTTTTTAATAAAAAATTGCGCCTATATTTCGTCAACTCTGATGCCTGCAAATGAATAATTGTGTTTCTTTACATCTAGAAACAAAAACAGCATTTTCGAGCCCCTAAATTTGTCGTCCTGTGAAAACCGATTTCATAGATCTCTTCGACGACCGCGTGCCATAAAATAGTCTCTTTGATAGAAATAAACAAAGATTACCTCAAATCCACCGTGTTTGATCACTGATTTAGCGAATTAGCGTAGCTTATTGTTTCTGCCAGTTCTCTTCTAAGTGAGGTATTGTGGCCATGTACACCATAACGGGGCTATGTTGTACTTTATGCACATGAAGTACACTACGTATGCATAAACTCTTCTACGTTTGGTGCTCAGAGTCTCAAGCTGAGCTGACGCGACGCTGCTCTCTGCAATAGCCGCTCAAGATAGCACGAACCTGAGGAAAGGTTGAACACTTTTAGGTTTTACTGTTCAAGGATAGGCGAAACTAATTATTTAAAGGGTTAACCGGAGTAAGGGGAAGAAAGAAGAGCACAGTAGGGTAAATTCAGAAGGCTAAGAAAGCGTGTTGTCGCTCCTTCGCAGCTCCCTTTCGTAGTTGGTTCGGCCTCAGCCGCACTCTCAATTCGGCCTCTAAAGAAGAGCCAAGTAAAGCCCAGGAAGAGTCAACGGAGGAATAATCCAGTGTGCAGCATAAGGGGGTCGAATGCTGTGGACGAAAGGAACGTGGCGGGTGGGGGCAGTTATATGGGGTAGTGAAAACGCTGTGAAGCGGCAAATAGATTCTTTTCGTCGTCTCATCCTTTTCTTTTTCTCCCCAACAGTCAGAGACCATCTTCCTACTATAGCAGACAGGAAAAGGAGGACGAAGTCGCTGGCAGGAGAACTGCCTTACCCCGCTCGGCTTTGCCCAGCTGTTCAACCTGCTTCGCCACCTGCGGGGATACGCAGAAAAAGTGGGTAAGTTCTCACTTTGTACAGAGGGACAGACGGACAAACTGACGAACGGGCCGACCGAGCGACGAACGACAAACATGAGCTGTGCGGCTCTGCGCAAGGCGGCAGCTGCCACTGCCACCAAGGTAAAGCAGCTTGCTGTGCTGGACCGAAGCGCCTTCGGCCCTAAAAGCGCAAAAGAGGGTTACTGAAGGTAGAGAGCAGGCAGTAGATAGGTAAGGACCACATCGAAAGGAGCCTCAGGTCTGAACCATGAAGCTTGGCCAGCCGGGATGGTAGCCTGGAGGCCCAAGAAGAATCCTGGAGCTTCAAAGTAATAGCAAAGATAAGCAAGTAAGGCAGCCAACCTCTCTAACGTCATTGATTTTCGCGGAATTTTCTAATGAGACACGCTTACTCCCGCTTCTTGCGTACTTTCCTGCTGCTGTTCAATACTGCCACTATGACCCGCAGACCGTCCATTTGAACGATCGCTACGCGCGCTTCTCTGCAGTTCAGAACACATTTGTGCCAGCCCCTTCCATAGAGTGTCTTCGCGTCCGGCCCCAATTGTGCGCGCATACCCAAAGACGTTTACGCGGAACAGGATCTAGATACGAGTGGCGTGGCTTTCGGAGCGAGATAAGGAGCGTGGAAACGGTTCAAGAGAGAGAGAGAGGAGAGGGGGAGAGTGAGCATCGATCTTGTGACCTGTCACTGAGTGATTTCCACCACAAGTAACATAATTCTACTAATCTGTATTGTTAAGAATCGTGCGCAGTGTGAAAGTGTGCGCAGACATATTTAAGAAGGACAAAGGACTCGACAAGAATTGTCTTGGTCGCGCAAATTTATTCTTCTACGGTGTTTCTTTAATGCTTCTCAAAACAAAGTGCTCTAGTGGACCTGCGTATGACAATATTACGTGATCCATAAACACAATAGTTGGCGAATAACATAGGATATTGGCCTATTCCTTTTTAGTAGGCAGTCAGGTTTGGCTTTTTTCTCAGCTTTTTTCTGATTACGAAACAACTTGTGTTACCGCTGCGTTATTGAAAGGTTTCGCCACCTGCTTACCAAATATGGTTTCAGCTGCAATCGAACGGTTGCATTCGGCCAGTAGTGTGGATGCATTGCAGTTCAATCTACATGCCGAATCGGAGCCTATCGAATGTATTTAGGCTGGCCGTACGGCCTATTGCAATACACTCTTATTAACCGTTGCCAACTTGGATAGTGCTGATTATATAGGCATAGTTAGGAATGGTCATGCGAAACAGGGGACTGACAAGCGACTTTGTCGCGCCTGCCGCTGTCCTGAACTTTTATCTACACAATAGGATTATGCTACGTAGATACATTGTAGCCCATAATTAAGAGAAGCTTGTCCATGACTTTGACCATCGTCGTCATGGACAATGGACGGGTTGTTCTAGACGAATGCTAGCAAAAGTGGCGATCAATCACTGATAAAAGGTAGCATAGTACTAATGGATGGAGCAGCGTGTTCCCGAGCGCGACCGGCAACAGCGACGATATGAAATTCACTACGCTGATATACATACATATAGTAGCATATGGCCAATTTGGGCCGCGAACCAAGGGCCAGGAACCGCGCATGAAGCTGTAGACGTGCACATGGCCGTTATAAGCGACACTCAGTTCCTAGCTACGAACAGCTGGTCAGGCTTTTTACGCAGCGGTAAGCTAGAATTCTGTGCATGTTATACTCATATAATACGTCGTTCTATTAATAACTATTTAGTATGTTGTTTATATTGGCTAAATGGTCTTTGGAAATAAAAACAGGCAATATTAAATGGATAGTATATTTGCAGGTTCAACCAGACCAAGGAAAAAGAAAAGGATCTACAATACAAATATGGACTTCGTTGAGAGCTATTGATGTGCAAATCTATGCTTTTGCATACAAATGCCTATAAATCCACGTCTACCATCCCATATTTTACGCAAAAACTTTGTACACAAACTAATTATCTCTAATTGGGCTTTCGAGCCTTGAGATCCTCTTTTGTGGTTCGATATGAAACTAACTTTCCCTATTCACACGGATGGTCTAGTATCTATATACATATATATATATATATATATATATATATATATATATATATATATATATATACTAATACTAAGCTCAGCGAAACGAAAATATACGCAGGGAAACCATATCAGTTACTATGGAATATTAACGAGGCGCCTCCAATTATAATGACGCTGTTTCGGCTTTGAATATACCCTAAGAATCGTTGTTTACACATATTATGAATATAAAAAATATACATTAACGTTAGCCTATTTACCTATTATCTATATTTCGATAAAATTAAGTTTCAGTTAAATCACTAATTTGAAGCTGATCACTGTATCTTCCGAATACTTTCCCATGTCATATCACTTATTATGTCTTGTATGAGATCTGTCGTAATATTTTTAGGATGATTGTTTTCGCCCTGGGTTTGCCATCGTACGTTGATGAAATGCGAGCTTGATTGATAATCGTAAGGGGGAATTGGATTCTCCGCAAGCACGTGCGTTTCGCGTCGTCAATTCGCGCAACAGAACGCCTTCACATCCTGTCGCCCATGACGCTAGCACACCGAGCAGCGTTAAGGGCAGAAACCGATATTTGGACACCTTAGAGGGTAAAGAAAACCCGCGCAAAAGGCTCGGATCATCACCCACCACCATATGAATCAGCTCTTCAGTCAAAATTACCCTGCCAGCTAACATTTTAACTGTAAAAAACTTACTTATTTTGTTTCGATGACTGATATCGGCAAACACATAAAACAATCCTTTTTTTTTCGCCTTGTTTGCAAGGACATCAAGCATTCGATTCCAGCATAGAAAGCCATTCGACGCAGGCTCACGAGTTGGCGGCATGCTGGGTAAAAATAGTTGGGGTCGTGGCACCCTCTGCATGGACGCCAACAAGTATGATTATATCAGGCAACAGCTTTGGACATCGTTTGCGACGACGATCGGGCTAGAGCGAATGGGAGAGAAGGATCGAGAGAGAACAATCCTGCTACTGTGAGCAATCGCTATTCCCTTACTGTTCTTTCCTATAAGATGTTGCGTCTTCTTTTTCCTCTTCTTTTTCTTATCAAACCAACCTTCTCTTTGGCTCAACTCTGACCCAACTGCCTCCTTCAACAGCCATGTCATAAACAGAGGCCACTGCGTTTTGGTTTTCTCGCAGAAGACAGCTTCTTTGCGGCTGAATACCGCACCAATCTTCATGATATGGCCTCCATCTATCGAGGGTGAAGATATACGGTACTTGGCAATGTCTAACGTGTTTAGCTTTAGCTCGAAAATGTGCTTTAGCGGTGCCCTCGACTTTGACTCGTCGCAACACGCTCATCTGGTGTACAACCACATCCGCGCACAGACAGACGCATCGTACGGGAGAACGAACACCGCCCAACATCGGTGAGCCGTTGGAGTACTATCACAGTGCATCCCACCTTGTTTTCGAGTTTCAAGTCTCAGTTACGCGATTCAGCGCCACCTTCATTTCTGCTCATTGTCTCCCTCTATATAAGCGAGCAGGATTCCACAGGACGACTTGGATGCTCGATGGTGCTCAAGAAATCTTCAGTTGCAAAACGGTCTCCGTTGCTGTTACAGCCGCCGCTGATTCCATTGGAAAGCCGACAAAAGCACTTGCTCTTCAATGTGAACCCTCGAGCGAAAGAAGCGCCAGCACGAACCGGAGCCTAGCTATCTTTTGAAGCGGGGAATTTTGAAAATATGTTTACCACAATTGGGCACAGGTGCGACGAGATTTAGAGGCCGCATCAGACTCAGCGCGTCCTTCTACTTCTTTTTCTTTTCTGCTGCTTTTTCTTTTCCCTTGTTTTAGTTTTCTGTTTATGGTGACAGTGGTTCTGGCACCCACTAGCTTTTACTTAGTTTAGTTTGGTCCTCCTGGCACGGTAGCTGTGCCCGGATGGTCTGTCTATGTTTCTTTTCGTGTCTGCTTACCTTCCTCCCCTTTGTATTAACCTTTTCAACCGCTATGGAGAAATTGTGCTGGCATGGTGATCTCCGTCTAGCTTCGTTCTACTGACACTGACCTGCTGACGAGCAGCGGTGGGGGGGGAGTACCCTCGACGTAACCCGCTTTTTTTCTGCCGGTGCATGATAGCGCGAGGTACAAATAGCTATTTACCACTGTTGTCTTTAGCTTGCTCTGCAAAGTATGCGACGTTACCTTCTTCTCCTAGTCCTCTCCCTGTCCTGACGTCCAAGCCGTATGCCGTGTCATCTTAGCGTATGTCCTATAGCTTTTATTATAGCTTGTCTCTTGTACAAGATTCTACAACTGCCTATAGATGGTAACGAGCATACATACACGTACAACAGGGATAAAAGAGATGGTCACAGACGGCAAGGCTCAGGAGTTCGCCACCGAGTTATGCGAAGGTACAACGCATATGGTTCTCACGTTGTCAACAGGGTTAGTGGTAGTAGTAGTCGCAGCGGCGTAGCATGGCTCCGGGAGTTGGTGAGTGGAGGGGCATTTCTGGGTGCGGACGGGAGACACAGCGCACCTGTGACCGCATTGCAACAAGCTGATGCCACCCACATAGCCCAGGCACGTTGGAGTTGCAAGGGCGGGATAACTCAAAGCAGGTCTGGGAGGGTAGAAGAAGGTGCCTTACTGGAATCACACACACGCGCACAGACACGCACACACACAGGCATTCACATACATATGCAACTACACAACCAAACGTACAGAAACCACTACGAGGAGATCCCGTCAGCCAGTCGTTGAGGAGGAACGGCACGAGGAAGTAGCGAGTTGCGAGGGGGTAGGAAGACAAACAACGGGAATAGGTAGGAAAGATGTGGGCTAGCGGAGCGGGGCACTCTGGGGCGACCATCTAAACTTTTGTGCCGAACGTTGGACCAACTTCGAGCAACAACATCACAGTCTGACGTAAGTAGACAAGCAGCAAACGTCGAGTAAGCGGCGTCGCAAAAGCCGCGTGAGACGACCAACGAAGAGAGCGATAGAAGATAGGACTGATTTTCTGTGTGTGTGCCAACAGCGCGAATGCACTATGTGTGAGTGACCTAATAGTCGACATTCAGGCCCTGCAGAGCTTACACCATGTAAGCGATTTGAATTCGACGAAGAGTTGCGTCTAGTGATATATAGGAACATGCCGGTTCGTGGTACACAGAAGGCGAGCGAAAAATGTAGCTGCAAGATCAAAGATCAGATAGGCTGCCGAGGCACTAAAATACGCATAGAATAGTTCGCTTGACTTCTTCATAGTAGACGAAAAAAACTGTAGAAGTCGGCAGAAATTTTGCCACTTCGATCTGCTTGTTATGGGAGGTTCCTGTTACCGCTGCACACTGAGAGCGGGACTTCGCGCAATTCCTCGACATGTGCAAAAGTTACATACAATACATCAACAATGACGGCGGCCATATGCGAGCGCAAAAACGCTGCTGTGTGTGTTGCATCGGAAACTGTGAAAACCATAACAAAGCTTGACAGCCTTGTATGAACAGTGATCAAGCATACTATTCTGCATGTCAAATAATATTTACCTGATGATAAAATATGTAATAATGAAAAAATTCTGAGATGCGGTTCTAGTCACACAACACATTAAAAAACCGCAAGCAAAAATGCTTGTTTCAACTGAATAGCAGCTAAAACTAAGCCTAGAGGCAGCACCCTTAGTACTGGCCTAGGTTGAAATATTACAGACCCTTTAAACGCAAGAAATCAAAGCATTATACATTTTCCACATTCTAACATGCGCGTATCTCTACGTGGAGTTGCACCTTGTGTACGTATTGTATATACATGTGACAATCTAATGACGACCATAAAAACACCATCGTTTTCCTGCCCGCCTACTAACAATTCACGCCACTGGGCTCCGGCATTACCGTCTTCTATGCGTAAAAAATATAATACAATATGAAGAATGGGGAAACGGAATGGTTGCACGTTTGAGGACATCTGGGCTAACATAACCTACGAATTTACACGACCACCGGGGGAAATGGGAAAGGCCGATGGGTAGAAAGAGGAGTTCAGTAGGCCAACGCTGGACGACGGGAGGCCGTCGGCGGCTGGGCGCCTTTGTCAAAGGCCTTTCTTCGTAGTGGACAACGCACACGAGTGCTGCCGGGATTTAGGGTAATCTTCAAGTGCCAATGTTAGGTGGTATAAGTGCACGTGGACTCCACCAAGTTTGTAACCAAGCGCCCAAAGCGCGCCGTTTGGGTGCCGACTATAGTCCTCTACGGCCACGATAGAGTCTTCGGCCCTAAAAGCTTCCCAAGATTTCTCCAAAAGCCTGAACTCCTGGTGTCACACAACCAACGGTTGCAGGAATTTGGTCATCGACCGCGGGCCAAATGACTTTCTTAGCTTGCAGCCCTGGCAAATAACGCTAGCCAGCCGTACAGAGGGTAAGCCAGAATCCATCAAGATTATTTTAAAACCACTCCACCCAGTCACCGCCAGTCAGGTTAGTGTCACGGGTGGTGAACGAACACAAAGAAGAAAAGAAAGAAGTACTGGACAGCACGGGCAGTAACCATTACTGCCGCTGTAGCTTCTGCCACTTGGACGATCGGGAGCAAAAGCCAAGATACTCCAAGGTAGGCGATACGCAGTAGAGAGAGATTGCCACGTCACTGAATAGTGAGTATGCTTGATAATTTACTTGCCTCTCCTTATTCACCCGCCCATTATTTGTATCGGCTGGTAGGTCGGAGCATCCATAGCATCGTACCTTCAGCAGGACCAGTAGCTCTCGCATTTGTTCGGCGCCCTTGTGACCTTTATCAAAAGGTCGTTTAGTATAGTTTGCATTGTTTCTTATGATCAACCTCTGTCTCCGGTTCAAAAGATTTACCAGAGTCCGACGCACGAAGGCTAAAGGCTGGCAGCAATGGGCATATGTTTCTTTAACAAATTCACACCCAGTCTTATATAAAAACGTTGGTACAATGAGTTCTCTAAAAGTATGTATTATTATTGAATAATCGTTTTAAAGTAAATGATGCAAAGAAGCAAGTATATTATACCGTATACACTGTCATTTTCAAAACGACTTTTGTTTTAATTCGATAGCTTCACTTCAATAGCTTATCATTTCAGACCTGTTTATTTTATAATTTCAGGACCGCACCTGTTAAGGAGACCGCCAATAACATCCTACTTGCAAAGCCATCCACGAAGACTCCAGTCAGATTGAATTAAATGTCTGACAAAGAGCAATGAGCTTCGAGTCGCGAGGATAGAGACACCGCTCACTCGGCGACAGCGCCTAAGGCTATCATTAAATAAACTTTTAATGAGCCTTTAAGCCTGATCCCTGTTGTTTAAGATGAACTAAACAGGCCGTAATCCAACTTGTTACTTCGAGCAAGGTAGTGAAGGATAACTTGCAAAAACAGATAATTTCGGCACAAAGGAAGCGTCAGTCATTGGTTTTATCGTGACCTTTTAAAAAGTCCATCACTGGCGGAGTTTTATGTGAAAGTATTTGACTGTATTATACGGTGCTTACAATAGCTAGTTCTTCGATAGGTCATCATATGGCAAATCAACTTATTCCTTTTAGTTGTTATTTAACTTGAGAACTTTCGTTTATACCTAACCTTTTGTTAAATGCGAATATGGTATATAAGTTACCTGTTAAACACACAATGACCAAGGTAAGTTAACTTTGAGAAAGATCGATGTTGTTAGAACTGGTAGTTTGCAAGCACTGATCCTGGTTTGATTCGCTAAATATTAGGAAAGCTAATTTGCGTATATTTTAAAGCTGCAATGTCTATACGGCAACTGATAATATCATAGCTTTGTGTACTTTCTAAAACGGGTTTATTTTTTTTTTAATTTGCCCGGTTTAAGTCTTAGGCCAATAGCTTAAAATGTGGCAGTGGCTTTAACTAGGTAAATATCATTTTACTTAGCTCTTCATCTATTTTGCCTTTGAGGATTTTCTAAAATGCATATGACTGCTTATTCTGAAGCAATTCGAACGATGTAAACTCCTACAAACAGTTATGCTAAGTTTATTCGACAACTCGAGTGGTGCTTTGAGTCCAGTTCCTAGTACATCTTATAGATGCCGATAGTGAAAGACCCAGTAGGGCAAACTTGCTTGACATTGTATATTTAAGCTGCCAACTTCATATTGTAGCTTACCCGAAAAACAACACGTAATATTATTATTATCGTTATTATTTTTGGCAGTTGTATTTTAAATATGTAATATTTTAAATATATGTAATAAATATCAAATATGTAAAATATATACCACTCCGAAAAAATCAGTCTATTTCTGTATCGGTGTTCATTTCCACCTAGAACACAGAGGCAGACTTCGCGTTTATGTTGGCTAGCTAAGTTGACACTAAAAGACCTCATTTTGTTGCGAGCTTCTCTTAGATTCTTCCCCCTAAATCATTAGCAATCGCTCCCAGGACGATTACAAACCAATGTGAATTTTTTGACCGATATCGATACGAGTTTGACGGCGGGTCGGTGGGGTCGTGGGGGGATCTCAACTCGACATCACCACTTAGGAAGGATGGTTAAACGCTGTCGGTCTTCCATCTCGCCTCGCCTTTTGGATCGAAGTGTGTAAGTCGCCAAACCCCCTGCCGATGCTGGCCTACTGCTCCTGCCAGCCTAACCAAACTAAGCGATAGCCGTCAATACGAGCTAAACCCAGTGGCCAGTTGAAAATTTAAGTCGCTCCTGGCTCCCGACTGCGGTGTCCAAGGTGATCATGGCGTTACTTAGGACGCGAGAAAAAGCACGAGCAGAAGTGTTCTAGAGAGTAGAGAAGACAGTCTGTTACGGGCAGTGTGTGACGACGAAACGAACCGGAGAGAAAGGGAGCTGGTGCGAAGGACCGTGATGAGGAAACGCAAAGGAAGAAATCAATCAGCGTTAGGCTTAGTTTGGTGGAGAGAGGAAGAGAAATAAAGAGGCGAGGGGAAGGAAGAGAGAGAGAGAGGGGTTCAGAAGAGAATGTTGGCTAGGGCCTGATTCGGCCCGCCTTTTTTTCTTCTCTCTGACGCCTTTTCTCCTAGTCTACATTTCGTCGTAGCTTTACGCCGTACACTCTCCTCCGTCCCAGCAGTATCGAGAGCATATAGAATGGTAGAAAGACGATCGGCAAACCTAAACAGTAACACGACATGATATCGGTGCTTCTTCTGTTATCGTTGGTCTCTAGGACCAACCGCCGCCATACCACAGGGAAACTACTGCAGCCAGCGGCATTCTTGCAGCAGCATCGGCAGCTCATCGATATACACCGTATGGGGCATCGTGTGCGGATTACACATGTCAAAAAGTTATCTGCGCCTTTGCCACCGAGCGATTTTACCTCGGAGGCTTGAGAAACCTGTGCTTTCTTAAGCATCATCGTCGTCGCCCCCTAGATACCGACTTTTCTGACCACATTGGCAGCTGCAAACGATCAGTGAGGAAAGCAGAGGCGAAACTAGCAGGAGACTGAGACGGCATGTTTGGTCAGTGTCTTAAGAGAGAAGGAGAGAGTCGATCAGCAAACCGGCATTTCGAGCGGACCCGATTCGAACCTTTGCTATGCGGGTTAGTAGGCATCCAGTGGGGCAAAACGTGCACACTCACGCCTTCCACTAACTTGAGCCCCTCGTCAACCCAATGCGTTTTCACTGAATTAATTTCCTGCTTTTCTTTCTCTCATACCGTTTCTTCACTTCGCATTATCCACTGTTCTGCCCCCCCCCCCCCCCCGTTTCAACCTAACTCGGCCATCGCAACCAGTTTTAGCGGCAATATGGCAGCGAGGGCGCTAGCGCGTCTGCGACTGCAGAGTTGTGGCCGAGCTTTAAGGAGGGATTTATAAACTAGTGGCATCTGCTTGACTAAACCGCCGTAGGACTCCAGTGTATGCGAAGTTCGAACCTGAGGAACGTAAGTGACCATTATACACTATCGGACTGCTGGACTGTTAAGAATCGCTGCTGCTGCTGCCGCTGCTACTGTCTGAAAATAGGCGGCATCCGGTTGCATTGATACTATCATACTTGCTATGCAGGCATCTGGCATCGTTTGTGCCCCCTCAGGGCATTCCAGCTGACTAGGATACACAGTACGCAATAGGAGCGAACGAGACCGTCCGTATGCGAGTGACGAGGGGGAAGATACAGAGAGAGAAAGAAAAAAGGTGTACAATTATAAAGTTTTGTATTCACGAAGCAAAGAGCGAACCGACGCTTCTAGGATGGTCTTCATCTGCTTCTGCTATTCTTTCTCGGATCGGTCGTTTGGCAAAAACGTATTATTATTTCATTTCTTGAGTTCGTTCAAGTCGTTTGTTATTTGTTAGGCGCGTTTGCGTTGGCGCGTTCGCTCAGCTCGTTGTTATGCTAGGTTGTTGAGAGGTCGGCAAGAAACAGAAGGGCCATGGGTTACTAAGGACACACACACTGCAAAGACGAGTTATTGAAAACTTTGTTGCTGCCCAAGCGGCCGACGCTTCAGGTGAGTTGCGTTTCAGCGGACGAGCTATGTAACAGCGGCTATCCCCACGCGTTACCTGACGTGGTAGCAAACAAAGGGATCCGCTTAAAAACAACTACCTAGCTACAATACACTACGCGGGCAAGTTAAACTGACTGTATCTTCCCCCCGCCATCTAGCGTTCTCCACTGTACTCTAACCAGTACTAACGTCTAGCAAATCAGGCCAAGGCTAATGCACCTTACTAAAGACGCTTGTCTGCCTATATTACTGTACTAGTAAAGGCAACACTGCTAGCCATCATATATAGTAGAATGCCATTGGCCTGCACGCATGTCAATACCTGAATATCGATAAAGATAGCGTTGTTGTTAACCAAACTCTGATAAATTCTCAATCGAAGAAGAGGATCAGAGATCCGTGTCAAGTACGAAAGAGATCAGAAGAAAGAAACTGAAAGTTGATTCATGAGGCCCCTGGTGTGTTCTTTCTGGGCTTGTTTTCCGTTTCGTGAAATGCGAGTCTCGACGCGCGAGGCCGTCGGTTCGTCCGGCTTCCTACTACCCTAAGAGTTGTTGCTGCGGGCAAACGTTGCTGCTGGGAGTCGCGTTGCCAAGCTTCGTCTTCACTAACCTTCCAAGCTTCTACCCAAGGGAGCACTCTGTTTTTCGCTTCCCTTATAGCTATCGCCGTCGCAGCCACAACTACCTCCACAAGGACCCAGCGGCAGCTATACGGCAAGCAAAGAAACGATATCCTCTTCAATTTAGCAATTTATAATCAAATCGCTTCGGGCGTCTTCTCAATCTACTATACATTACACTATAAGAACACAGCAAGTGGCAACGAGGGTTTTCCTAGTAAAGGTGAATCTTTTCGTCTCCTCTATCTCACGCGCGTCTGCGTCTCTGCACAAACACACCGAAAACGAGAAACAGGGGATTCGAGCCGAACAAACACCAAATCCCTACAAGTGTTTCAGCTCTCAAGATTTACGCCCCCGCCATAATTGCTCTCAGTGGAACAGATCCAACATCTCTGAACAGTCCACTCAACTGGCGGAACAGCTAAATCGAACGCACAATCGACGATTGAGAAAGAGAGAGAGAGAGAGAGAGAGCGAAAAGCACTTAGACACTGCAGAAAGATCATGGTAATAACCAGGGCTTGTTCCCGCATGTCGCTGCTCGCTGCTGACGATGGCGAAAACGGTTCTTTTTCTCGCAACGGAAAAGACATCAGTATCAACCGAACGCCGACTTGAATTCATGCTCAATGTGATTCCCAGTGTGTCTCCTTCAAAGAAAATTATAGGGCAACAGTCGCTTGATAAGATTCACCACAACGCCTGTCTCTGTGTATGTGTGCGCATGTCCAGCAGACGTCAACCTCTAGAACGCAGACCCTAGCATAGGCTGGCGTTCGAAGGAATGAACGTTGAAGTCACTCCGTATTAGGTTCCTTGAACAGGGCAATTGACTTCGATTTCCGATCGTAATTCTACTCGCCATCCAAAAAACAGGAAAAGATACTCACAATGCCATCTCAGACAGGACAGCGAAAGACCTCGGTAAGAAGAAGGATTATACAAACCAATAGAGCTGCAACAACCAATCGCATCTATGAGGCGGCAAAGCAAAAGCATATAGCCATCTTATACATATAGCCAGTACGTATTGGCTATAGGTCCGAAGCCGTGTAGTGGTGAACACTTCGTTTCAATGTTGAGGATGAGTCAAGTGCGAGTATGTGCTCAAAAAAAAAAGTGACCAACAAAGCCCCGGGCAAAAAGGAAACCTGTAGACGATGAATTACCTGCGTGTGGTCCGTTGGCTTCTCACTGTACCCTCGCCGCTACTGGCGTTGTCCACTTATGGAAGCGGCTGTCGGCCTTTCAAGTTTCACCACCAACCGATCACCGACCGCTGCCTGCTGTAAGGACAGCAGGTAGGTCCAATTGGTGCCCTAAACTTGATTCGCCTACGTGGTATCTTGTCCAGCAGCGCCCCGGGGGTAGTGGTCAGTGCCCGGCCGGCACAAGCACACCTCATCACACCACTCTAGACCAAGCCCGATCCGGCCGCCGGGAAGGCGTCGAGGGATAAATCATAGAAAATAAGTCCTTTCTTTGGTTCTTACCAGTCGGCTTGGCCTTCTTACCGCTTCTCGCTTCTTTCTTTCGTCTGCGCCCCTGTTTTACTCGTTACTCCTCGTCCTCCCTCGCTGTCCATTGCCTCCAACCCAATACTTTTTCAACCAATCCCGCCAAACTTCTGTCAAGATTCCCATTCGCTTCAGGTTCTTTTTCTTGGGGAGATAGAACCTCTCCTCCCCAAAGATCGCCGTTTTCAGACGGAGTTTTTTTGGTCTTCTTCATTCCACGGGAAACCCGTTTACTGCCGCCGCTGCTCGGACTGCTGCCTTTGGCTAGAGGTGGCACCAGCAGCACGAACAGCAGTCTTGGCGTTGCCGGCTAATTTCAAATTCTATAGCGTTGCGTTCGCACTAAATTATAATGCCCGCCTGTCGGTAGCCGCCGCCATCTCTGCTATGCCACTGACCAACCGATCTTCTCCTACTTTTGAAATCGCTACTGACCGCGGCTCCTACTAGGCAGGACGCTTCGAAGTAGTCGGTCGTCCGTGTGCGAGATTTATCGGATAGCGGGAAAAAGACACGCAGACATAGAAACAGAGACAGCGCCGTCGTTGTCGTCGTTGTCTTAGCTTTTCTTTGGGTCGGCCTTCTTACCCGATTCCGGATTTGCCCCTTTCTTCATCGATGGCCTCAGGGTGTCCAACAGGGACCTGTGGTGAAACGGGCCAGGTTCTGCTGCTGCTGCTGCTTTGTGCAGCGCGTTTCGCCTCCGTCTTCTCGACTCGACAGAACGAGAGCACTTCTCGAGTTGCAGTCATTGGGCTCATACCCATCGGTACACGACTAGGAAAACATCGAAACCAGCCCCATAAGGACTGTTTTGGAGGTAGAGTCGGCTGGGCAATGTCGTTGCGGTAGACAACCAGTCGACCGGCCACCGCTTTTAGTAGTGCAGT
The DNA here is from genome assembly GCF_002443255.2 of Varroa destructor. Classification (NCBI taxonomy): domain Eukaryota; kingdom Metazoa; phylum Arthropoda; class Arachnida; order Mesostigmata; family Varroidae; genus Varroa; species Varroa destructor. The sequence goes on from NW_019211457.1 coordinate 38,872,480, forward strand.
GCCCCGCACATTGCAATAGCCAGTCGGTCCGTTGCGGCGCTGGGAGACAAATTGAAAGCAGATACTCAGCGTCCGTACATCTAGGGCGGATAGGACAAAGGAGAGGAGAGGACAGGGGAGGGGGGCGAATGAGGGTGTAAAGCAGGAACGCCTCGATCTAACTGCCTGCCTGTTTGCTCGTATTCTCGGAACTGACTCTTTCGGCTCACGCCAATGAGTATATTGGTGGTCTATACTATTTTCGGGGGCTCTCGGGATTACCACTGCTTCTCGGTAAACAGTCACGCAGTATAACGGAGCGCACGTTTGTAGTTAGGCGAGCTGCAGTGCCGCTTATGCCAAATGCTAGTAACATTCGTACACTATTAGGATCAAGCATAGCTAAAAACAAAAACTACTAAGCCATTTGTCCCAACGACGCCTCAAGTATCGACCAACCAAAAGCTTGTTTTGTATGCCATGAAGTTGGAGCGATGCGACGCATAGCATTGTATTATGCTTTTCTGTGCCTCTGTTACGTCCATTCTGTATATTGCCTAAATACTATTGCTAATATAAGTTCATACTTGAGAACAACAAAAAGCCAGAAGAAACGTATTAGTAATTGACGCAAAGCTCTGCACCCATTCAAATCACAATCGAGAGTTTTGGTCGAGATTTATTAGGATCGATTGCGGCTGATAACTTTTTTTTTTCCTTTTTGTTCCCACTATACATAGCATCAAAACCGACACTCTTCAATACAAATGCATAGCATCAATTTCACCTAGTAGCTGGATCGCGCCACAGATTTTATAGAGGTAATTGTACAAGAAGCTTTCGGCTCTTTGGAGTGCCTCAGATGCATACTTCTAATGCCGCACACAAAATGTCAGAGTTGCTTTTATCGATGAAAGTGTGCATAATCGAAATATCCACAAAGCAGGCAAGCAGTAACTTGTGCCTTTCTCGCATTCTTTAGTAAGTTCAAGTACCCACCCCCAGCCACCTGCTGACCTGTTCTCTGTCAAGCATCAGCCAGAAAGCGAGTTACCTCCCCAAAGTGTTATCGCTTGCCCGCTGGTATCCTAATGTGTAGCTATTACCAAACACATTCACTCAAACCCCTCTCTCTATTACGCTTTCTCTCAATAGCTTGAACAAAGTCAGGGCTGGATAATTCGCTTCAGTGACAAGAAGTATTTCCTATCGAGATGCCGTTGCGAAGTCGCTGAAACCCTTCATCGCTTTGTGTGATCACCTTGGCAATGATCTAAACATCCTACCTATGAGGTAGCTTCATAGGGTTGCAATGTAAGCCGAATCCTGCAGGCCGTAGCCAGCAAGGGGTAACGCGTTTGTGAGCGTTCACCAGAAGTTCACTAACTTTCGCGTCAGGTTGATTGCCCACCTGCGTCGTGGGCGGTACTCATTTCACTCAACCTTTCCGATTTCGTCGAGTTTGAACATCGCGCTAAGGCTTGGACGTGCCTCGTCCTTCGTCCTCCGTAGTATGCATACAAGAGCAAGTCGAAACGAGCTTCGTTCCGCTTTCGATGTGATAACCAGTCAGGCATAAGTTACCTGATAGAGCTTCAAGGTGCAGCAAGTAGCTGAAGTTCAAATGGTACGCGCAACTACTAACATGTCCGCTGTGTAATAAATGTCGATAAAAGAGCTTCAGTGTTTCTAAGAATTCACATTTTTAATCAATTAATACATAAATGAAATGTGTTTTAGTAGATACTTGTATTTAGTCTCAGCTTGAAAAGATGCTCGCTTTATATAAGTATCAACCGTCCGAGTAAACCAACTAAAATAGTTGCGCACAATTACAGTAATAGTAAAAACAATAATTTAACAAAAACTGCCCAAGTCACATTGATGTAAATATTTTCGAAATAATGCCCGGACGTAATGTATATCGATAGCATTATTTTTGGGAAACTTGAACGATCTTGAAGGAGCTAGCTGCAATATATGAGAAGGAACGGTAATCCCGATTGAGAAAAACCTATTAAATACGAAAAAACAAAAAACATATTTACTCAGATCTTAAATAGAACGAAAACATTTTAACTAAAAACGTGTTGACTGTTCAGTTCAAATTGTACGGCGTACACAAAAGCTTATATGACAGATATAACTTTCTTCGCTTTTGAAATAAATGGACCTTCTACCATTATGGCAGTTTTTCATTCATCAGTGCCTTTGTAGACCCACGCTACTGCATCTAACAGTTGTCGCAACTTTCAGCTGTTCTTAGATAGCCTTTCCATTGAGCATGTCTGATAAGTGTCCTGTACAATAATGTCAATAATAGACATGCTCTGAACAATTCTAGAGCCATTTGGTGAACTGAAGTAGTGTGCAAGCATGTGTATGCGTATGGTTGGTCCCTCAACCGATGTCCTATATCTGTTTTCCCGTGCTATGTTTGCCCCCTTTCCGCTCCCAGGTCTGAATGAGTGTCTTGCTTGCATCAGGTACAACATCGTCTAAACTCTTTTCTGAAGAGCTTCTCGCAAGGTTGAAAAGCCAGTCCATCAGGCAATCGTCTAACCTGCTTCTTTCTGGCACGCACCTATTGCAGCGACATTCAAACTTAAACCTAACAACAGCTATATAGCCATCAAAATCAATTTCAGCGTAATCTCTCGGTGTCGTTCTCGCCTGCGTAGCCGTCCCCACGAGCTGCGATCAGCTCGTGGGGACGGCAGCAGAAGACTGGAATTTGGGCTAAAAATTTCAATTCGCTTAGCCCTATTGTCCCAGGCTTACCATAGCCATGGCCAACACTGAATTCGCAACTCTCTCTTTCGTCTCATGTCGTTTGTGGCGCGTGGTAGTGTTCAGAGTATCGTCAGCCGCTGGGCGACGTTCGGGTGCATCCCGGTAGAAAAGGGTTAGTTAACAGGGCATCGATACGCGCCAGTGAGCGCATTCAACAATTTCAACAAAATCTACTACAGCTCACATATGCAACCAGATGCAGCAATGCCCAGACACCCCCCATACAAACAGCAATCTGGCGCAAACCTCTCAGACCGTGAGTGGCTTGCAGTCCGTCCATTGGCCGAGTGACAAACATCGCGCATAGCATCATAGCGTCGCTCAGGGCTCACCATAGATCCGACTATGGCGATGGCCGTTTCTAGTGTCGATTTAGTTTGTCATCGCTATCATGAGCGTCTCCTGCGGGTGAGGTCCACCCGCTGCGAAACATTAGAGCACTATTAATGTCCTATCCTCAATTTCTACGGAGCTCGGAATATAGAAACATTGTGGCTGTATGTGTGTGAGTACTAGGGTTAGGGTAATCGGGTCAAGCATGTAAACTGAACAAACAGATGGCGGTCGAATAGCCCCGCCACAACGACGGCTACAATTGACTATGACGTCGTGTCACTCCTGTGAGTGTGTCTGTTTACGTTTCATACAATTTTTGTCGGGATGTTTCTCTCTCCTTTTCCTGCTGTATATGTATATAAGCAATCCGTCCTTGGGCTGCCATGACTGCTTTTGTCCACGTACGCGGAGCTCTGTAGGTGGACACGGAAGCGGAGACTCTAGAGAACGGCCCGATTCGCTCAGGCGCCATCTGAACACAGAGTCAATGAAACTACTCTCTCATATCGCTGTCAATGTAGAGCTGTTAGCCGGAAACATCGCAGTGCGCCGGGGCACACACACGTATTGAATGTATGAACTCGACGCCAGAGAGCGCAGCGTGCGAAAGGAACGCTGCACGCGGAGTTCTACAATTCGCCTGCAGACATTGCTATTTGTTGGGTTCAGATCAATCAGCTGAGTCGTAGAGTAGTTGGACAGAAATTTTGGAAGCGAAATCTAGGCAGAGAACGGCGTACGTTGGTCAGACCTGCGCGTCAGCTGTAGGCCTGTTGAAATATAAAGGTCGGCTGAATTATGTGTTGTTGTTGCTCAAGAAAGACACATTAAAATTCACCTTTAATTTCAAGCTGTCTGGAGATTGGTTTGTCCACGAAACAGGGCTGAATCAACGTTACGTCACGCTTCTATACAGACAGCGACACAAGTAGCCGACCTTCATTTGACCAAATTCAAAGCGAAATCGTGAGTGAGCCTAATTACCCGCATATCGTTATCAGACCGCTGCTAAAATGATTTAGTTCGGTAGTATGTATAGGTTTAATATGAGACTATAAGCGCTAAGAAGCTTCAGTGTTACAAAAATATACTATAGCCACTTGCAAGTCTCTGTCTCCAGATACTATCTTGTCCGAAGCACAGCAACCGCTGTAGAGCCGCCACTAATGATCTTCGACTCAACAGTGCTGCCCCGCACTAAGCAGCCCGCTTTTTAGGGTTTACGTAACCCGCATGATGATAATGTTACAATTTGACGGTGGGTGTGAACCCACAGATGCAACAGAGAAATCCCGCAATCAGCAAGTGGGCCAGCAGTAGGGTAGGTGATGCGGCCTCGCTTGTCCAGCGTATGGACTAGTACCCTTTGCTAGTTCCTTGAGAACGCTAAACTCAGTTCCCATTCAAACGTGAATCGTCGGGTGTCTCATCTTCTTACTCACACACATATTTACAGAGCCTTTATACAGAACTCCTCAGCGTCATGCCGAGTTCACCGAGGGTTATCTAACTGCTACTATCCAACACTAATTCTATGTAGATGTAGCAGCGCATCTCCGCGCGGCTCCGTTGGGTGCTACCAGCAGCCAGGGGATGCTCGAATCGCTCTTGAATGCGCGTCGCTCTCCGGCGACGCATCATCTAATCATATGATCACCTCTTACGGCGCGAGCGTGAAGCATCTGAGTCCGAGCAGAGCAAATCGACGATATCGGGTACATCAGGCCTGTAGATACATCTCCTACAGCTCACCAGCGCTACCCCCATCATGGTCATTGGCACCTCCCACTTTTGACACGAATGCGGCGAGTGCCAGGAAGCGAGACTGCACAGTAATTTGCGCTATCATCATATACATATGTACTACAGTAAATGCTGTCAATGGCGTCATTGCGGCGATATGTCTCTCTCTGATGGCGAGGTAGACGCATAGAAGTACGTATAGGATAAGGAAGGACTTTCTACTTTCTTAGGTCAATTAGGTACGGGCTTCTTCTTGTATTGAGTCAGCTAGAACGATAATTCAGAGCGTGTACACATCCCGTTGGGTTCAAGCAACTCTACAAAGCATTCGACTAGCGAAATTACTTGATCACTCGTTCCGTATCGTTGTCCCGTTCCAATCAAGTAACTATTATATAGAACCAGACAGTGCAACCTGTTGATTAACAGCATCGTATTTGATAGTCACCATAGAAGTAATCTAAAATCCGAGGCCTAAAGCTTTTATAATAGTGGCAGAATATAATATGGCTGATTTTCTATATGCTTTTGAAAATGGTTAAAATTTGCCCAATTCCGCACTCGGAGGCCCACATATTTGTTCCGCTGAATGGCCATCTACACCTCAAGGAAGATAGACGGCAGCCTATGCCACTGTGTTATCCACAGAACATCGTGTTTGAATGTACAGTATGTGATAATCATGTTTGAGGGGTGCGTGAACTACTGCTTCATGGGGGAGCGACTAGTGGTAATTGCAGGTTTCTCTCACCTTTTTGTGACGCCAGCCAGAGCTGAACTTGGACTCAAGCGATCTGAGAAAAGGTAGCCGTAATCGTCAGCGGGTTCGGCAGTACTATTTCGTGTGTTTATCGAAATGTTGAGTCACAGCATAGCGAGACTAGACCAGCATGCAGACATCTACCAAGAAAGCTGGACTGGCAATGCGGAAGACACATCAGTTGTCTGAAGTACCAGAACTTCACGTTAAATAATCTAAAAGTGTTTCTGCAAACGGGGCCAAGTTAAACAGTGGACGAGGATAGACGGGTGATGATACCGATGATGGGGCATCACCGCTTGGGGAACAACCGCTTAGCTCGAGGCTTTTGCACAAAGCAGTTAACATTAAATTAATCAAACACACGTGTAAGATAATCATAATGTATGTTTTATATTTTCAAAAATCAAAATCTAATCGGGCTTTTCCGTAGCAGCATTTGTCACGGTCTCTGTTCTAGTCGAGAGTTACCTCCCTACACGACGTTAAAGCTACACAAAGTTCTATAGGAAACGACCATTCGTAAATGTCTTAACGACCGTTTATAAGGTTTGGTAATAACTGTACTATATAAGGTTCGGTTCAAGCCTGTTTGGATACATATAAATCGAATATAAGTTCGTCAGTAAAATAAATTATAAAATATTAATTTATTTTTTTTTAAAATTAGAGATTAATGATATTTCGAAATTCAAGCAAAATATTCGAAGTTGTGAATCGTTACAGGTTCTCATAGTACTGTATTGTCGACTAAATACAACGCATATCGAAATCCTATTCCGATGTGTGACGATTCAGTGCAAATCACCCCTGGGTGGCGGTCGTACATTGGGCGATTTTGTCGCAAAGGGGCTTCAGTTTGACTATCAGTCCCGATAAAAAAGCTTAGCTGGATTTAGGCTCATAGTTGTCTGCAATACACTTCACAGTCCACCTGTATGTACAGGCCCGATCATCGTAGATAATGCTAAGTCATCTTGAGACATTCTGGGGATGAATTTTAGCTTATTTCTATTCGGGGCTTCTCGTGCTCAGATTATTTTTGCTTCTATTTGTGATAAGAGTTTATCGGTAAGGGAAATTGCTAGCGACGCCAGAACGATAGCGTCGTGTGACAACGTTCCCTGCGTTTACCGCTCAAAACCTAAAATGTGAACGCGCTCTGGCGGGTGGCGCCTAGCGATTTGTTGAAAGCAGTTGACCATTCTTTACAGGTAATTGCAGGAGGCACTATTGCATACAGACGATGACTGATTCAGGGAAGAATTCTGAGCATGCAAAACGACTTTGTTCCTCACAAACAGTCCCTTTTGGTTTCCTGCGCTGACGCAAGAGATTTACGCTGGTTCAAATGCTCATCAGAGGTCAAGCCAGTCCAGGGTTTCTTATGGCACTCATGTTTATGGAAAGCTAGCCCTGGACAATGACTATAGTATTTTACCAAGGTAAGCGTACGTATTTTATAATACGTATTTTATTGCAAGAAACTGTGTTGCATCAAAATACCATTCTCAATAATAAACACATGAGCCATAAAAGGCACTTGCTCAGTGTACTAGTGAGTGATGTGGTTCGATGAAAGGCTCCGTCGTATGACGCTTCTACATAATTTTCAGGACAAAAATTTGACATATCTACTTTTGTTTGTTTTATTTCGACATAAAGTACCGATTTATGCTATCGTAACAGGATACACGATCTGAATACGAGTTACGCGTAACACTAATCAGTGCTCATATAAATTACCCTTTTGCATTATGGTGACAAAGTACGTCGAAGACTTTTTCTCTTGTGGCCTGTTTGATGCGTAGGACCAGTAAATGATTGAGTATGACGTATTTCTTCTGAGAGCTTTCGGTAGCTATTAATCATCTTGTAGCCTGCATTATTAGAAAGAGTCAATTATTTTCGATCTGCTTACTAATCCATTCAAAAGCAGGTGGTTTGAAAGCAGCAAAGAAAAAACTAGAGCCTAAATGGTATGTCAGGCAACGCAAAAATACACGCTATTTTAGTTTTTTTTTAATGTAATATTTCATTTTTTTTATCATATAAACGCATGGGCCAATTGATTTAAGATTAATAGCTAGTGGTGCTTCTACGTAGCGCTACGTACTCGAAATTATCGCAGGGAAACGTCTTGTCGTAAAGAGAAGATCGACTAGTTCACACCGACGCAGCTGAGTCTTACTTATCAAGTTTATCTATTGAGTATTACTGGTCAATACTGGCACGCGCCAAGGAAGAAGATGGCGTTGGCGTTGCGATAATGGAAATCAATACTCATTATGGTTATACCCATTATGTCAAAAATGGCACCGAGCTGGGATGTCATCTCATAAGCGACGAACGCTATTTGAATTCTGGTTCCGTGTTCAATGACAAGCATCTATGCACTGGCTGGTTACAGAGGATGTCGAAAAATTCTCGACCACTATATGATCGTAACAACGCTTACGAGATTTATGTCCGAAGTCATAAACTTATAACCTTTGAAAGTCGTCGTTCCTCGAACGCTACAAACACTGAAGTCATTATGAAGTAACCCATGTAAAAAAAAATGATGAGCATATATGTAAACTGGTCCGTTGTGCGCCACGACGTTATAGACGTTGACGAGAAGTCGCTTGCAATGAGTAGATGCTAGTTCCCTTTGTCAAATAGGTTAACGGCAAATCGTACGTAGAACCCATATGTACGTTTTCGAAATGGCTAGACATATCTAAACTCAGCGCCACGATTCGACAATCGGAACGGATATCTGTGCATCTGAACGAACTCTTTCAATTTCGTAAAGATTGCAAAACGAAACTACCATATAGCTCTTACCGCAGCGCTAAGGCGAGTACTTTTTGGCCTGAAGGTCCGATAATTATTAGAAACGTTTCTAATCCTATGACGCCTGTGTGTAGTGCAGGCATAGTTTTTCATCAGGCTATGTAAGGGCCAATCCAATAAAAATATATGGACTAGCCACGTTCTTCAGATAGAACTGGAAATTAAAAAAATTAATTCACTTCTTTCAAAGCCCTCACATAAGACTTCAGCTGCGAGCAATCAAAGTATTTTAAAGCTGATTAATCAAAATCTTGACTTTTTATATAGCCCCTAAAGTTCACATGAGAGGCACGAAGTTCAATCCTATGGAGGTCGTAAACGATACGAGGAGGGCTAGAACGTCAGAATGGTCAGCAAATAGGCGGCCAAAGATCTAAATTGATGCAAACAAACATTAACCCGATAATGGGTCCATTTCAAGTGCAGACAGATTCGGTCTGGTGACTTTGGCACGGTCCCTGCCACCAGAACGGTTGTCCTATGTTTTAGCCTATAGCAACATTGCACTAGTTATAGGGGAATCCTAGGGCTTGATGATGCTGTTTGAAGCACCGCGGCTCACCCGCTTTTTTTTTTTACAGATTCGTAGTTCGAGTTCAATTTCGCAGTAAATCTCTAGTCAATTATGTTAGAATGGCCAAAAATACTTGATCCCCCATTACTCGAAGGCCTACTACATCAGTGTATGCCAAGAAGTAAATAAGTGAACTTCGTGCATTTTCCCAATCCAACCACGACCTGAAAAAACAGCGCGGCCCATAGCCCGCCACTTCTCTCACGCTAAACATTTTCCCACCTATTAGCTTATTTGTCAGCTGTATCGATTTCCATATCTATCGCTCGTTTTTCCTTTGATCTTCAGAAGTGCAATCCGGGATTCGAAAGCGTCCTCGGCGGCTTCTGATCGTCGCTTCGTTTATTACATGAATGACTGGAGTGTGCAAGTGGCTTGCAATCTGGCATCTAACCTTTAAGACATCTATTACCTTGCTCAAATGATGTTATTGACGCTTTCGCAATGGCCCTCGCTAGCTGCCAATCGAGTGGATTAAGTGGACTTCGAGCACTAGCACAGAATAGTAGAACTCAACTTCTACAAACTGGCCAGGACCAAGCAACCAACTTAACAGGATCATCCGTGACTTCTTCCCCTTCAGCCGTTCATCCCCTAAACTGCCTCATTTATCGTCCAGTGCCAATCGACCTTCGCATCCTCCGCCAGCTCCCTATGTGATAACGATGTCGACCTATACCTAGTCCTGCCTAGCGGAGAACAGGCCAAGCATTAGGTACTACCCCCCTCCTTCTCGTCTCTCAACGCCACTTCTTCGCTAACCTTTATTAAACTAGCAGGCAATAGGGATCGCGCTGTCGTACACTGGTTAGTACAATGGAAGCATCGGTGGCGCGATTACGACTATCGCTACCAACTACTGAATTAAATGCCTCGAGTTTTACGTCTACAACTGCCGTTGAACAGCATTAGCACATCAGAGTGGCGCTACCAGTTACCGCGATACACCTATTACAAGTACCAATACTAATGCGCCATGTTATATACCGCGAGTTCTGCTGGTAACACGAGCATTAGTCAGGGCGCGGCATGCAGCGGAGAGTAACAGACGAAGAAAATTGCTTGAGTCTTTGGCTTTACTGCTATACTAGGTGTATTGTATGTTGTATGATAGAGGTGTGGAAAGTGGGCCAGCAGTGGGTTATCGATGCCTTCTTGCAATCGCTGGCATCGTGTCGAGATCTAAGGAGCAAGCGCCCAAGATCGACGGTGGCGGCACAGAAGATTACACGGGGATTAGCTGTAGCGGGAGTGAGCAGAGCGGCCTTAGGGGAGGAAAGTCGCACGCATACACGCGATTGGCGCACGAGCGACGATCGTTCGTGTTATCCACCGTTGATCTAGCGAAAAAGAAGAAGATGAGGAGTAGTCAGAAGATCAAAGTAGCCATGCGAATGCCATTCGAATGCTGCCATCAGCGACGGGTAGGAGCCGCACATCAGCAATGTAAGTTAGCGAAGTTGCAGCTGTACCAGCAGCAGCAGCAGCAGCAGCAGCAGCTAAATTAACTTCACATGCGTGAGAGCAGCTGAAAGCTGTTGGTAACTTTGAATTATATAGACTGTGGTCTGAAAGCGCGAAATGTTGCCATTTTCCCGGGAGCCAGATACTAATAACCTGAAAATTGTCACTTGAAGCGGGAGATTTACACTCGGATGAGCGATATCTTAGGGAGAAAGAAAGAGAGAGAGAGAGATCGGCAAATCGGTCAGGACGTGCAGATACTGCTAAACAATTAAAACAGAATATGCTAGGCATCAGTGTAGGGCAGGTAAGAACGCTGAAAGGCCATACGCGGCACGAGTTGGAAATAAACTGGGGCAAGTGTACGATATTATATACCATAGGCATCGTATTAATGGTTAGAAGGACATACAGGTTATGTTATCATCACTTTCTGCTTATCTGGCGTTCGTGATTTATGTGCATCATTTGAGTTCTTATAATTAAATTTCTTTACAATCACAGTTCTGCGTCTGCACACTGTATCCTTTTTTTAATTCACGTTTTTAGCTCGTCTCCTTACGAGCAAGCCTCTAACAATCCATTGCTGCCTGATCTCCCCTTGAATTTGCAAATCCAACGGGGACTGCGCTTAGAATGACTGTTAAAGCACGGGGGGTCGTAGTAGGCAACTAACTTCGCACTTATTTAAATCGATTTGTCTGGAACTTACCTAATCGGATGAGCGACATGAACCGAAAGCTGGAAGGCTATCTGTGACCACGCCTAGTTTCATCTCCCATTGCCCCTTGAACTCTAGCCGTATGGTGGCATTTTATTGATCGCAGCCTGTTAGCTAGTACAGGAAACAACGAGTAACTGCGAATGAAAACAGTGCAGGCTTATGATAGCTACTGCGTTGATTGCCGTAGCACTCATGTAATGAGGCCTACTTCAGTGACGTGAGTGAGCCGTAAAAGCCGTAGGATTACACCTGAAATGATAGAATGACTTCATACATCCTTTCCCATGTCGGTTCTGTTTAAATTACAAATCAATATTGTATAGTAAAATTGTGTTAAACAGATAGCTCGACTCTGCGAAAATGACTACATTGTCAAATGAAGTTATAACTAGACCTATTTTAATTAGAAGAGCTACATATAATTAACAATAATAAATTTATAGAATAATAACATAATAAATTTATAGAAATGGTATTTTAAAAAATTACTGTTGAATGACGTTTTATAAGTACGTCTTAGTCGAGCCACCCTAAAACGAAACTAAGCATTGATTATCTAAAGATACCCTAGATAATACCCTGGCTGAAGTGAGTAACATCGTATTTAGAAATAACCTGATGCCATCGCACACATTTAATAGGCAGTGCTAAAATCAACCACGCAAAAATCCGATCGGGCTTCGTTTTATCAAACGTGACAAGTTGATCTCTACGGGTACCTCAGCCCTTTTGTCATTAATAGTCGACAGCCTAGAAGGCCATATTGCACGCCGCTCCATTTAGTCTACTAGCACCACCTTCTGCTATCACCCAATACTACTCAAACGTAAAATATATAGGTAACTTCGGGGTCCTTAGCATAAAATTGTGAGGCGCTTACCATACATTCATGCTGGGTGCTTGAACGCCAAGCATTTATACTTGTTTCGTCATTGGGAGAAGGGGATGTCTTTCCGCACCCACCAATTCAAAGTGGGGTGTTGCGTTGCTGCAGCAACGGCGACAATTTTGCTACCTCCGTGCCAACGGGCCGTCACCGTTCGGTCACTGCTGGCTGTTGGCTCTTCGGTGTACATGCGCTATAGCTGGCAACTATTCGAGAAAACCGTCCGGCGGAGTTGCCGGTCCCGCGAACAAGCCGTGATCAGACAGGATCACGGCAAGGTATAACACCGGTTCGAGCGGAACGATGGAATTCTCCCTGCGAGCTCCAAATTTGCTATTACTATTCCTTCGATAGATTATTGTTCAACACTACGACTCGCATCCCAGTCGTTACGTTCCCTATAAACAATCACTCATGCTCTCGCGAGCTTCTCGTACGCGGATCACTTACGGGCGTGACCGGAGGTAGGTGACGGTCGATTCGATACTGGCCGATTAGCATTAGGCATGCGGCAATCACCTTTCCATGAACGAGAACGAGAGAGTGAGAATGAGAGTTTAGTCCACAGGACCCATGAGCCTAGATTCCTGCCTTAACCCCAGAAGTAGCGTTGACTGCTGCAGCGATGCCCTGTGGTTCAAGGGCTGAAGTCTAGTCTGGACCGATCGGACCTCGCGTCCGCTTCAAGAACTTGAGCCCGACTGAAACGAGAAATCCAGGGCCTCAAGCGGGGAGACTTTTGGGGGGTTGTTGGGTAGGCGTTAAGCAGTTGGTGTAAGCCTGGCAATACGGAAGTGACGCATAACATCTCCGCCTTGTCTGGCTCACCTTAGGCCAACGATAGTGCCGCGCAGGCAGCCATTGGCAAGAGATAATATGGACACGAACGGTGAGAGAACAGGCAAAGTAAGCGGTGGACGAAAGGCCAAACTGGAATGGGCAGCCATTACGATTGGCGGGGACCCTTGATCTCGATAACATCAATAGGATTGTTTAATAGAGTACAGCGAACAGCTAACAAGGCCTAACGAGGCCCAACAACTACAGGACAATTTTGATTACGATATTGCTAGTTAGTTGCTCTAAATTAACATATTTTAGCTTACGAACATTTCATTCGTTTTTGCGCATCAACGAACTTACAATTGTGTTTTCAGTAGTTTCTCCCTGCCTTCTGTTCCGTGTATGTAGTGAACAATTGAAATTCTAGCTTTAATTACAATGTTACAATACGTTATGTATATATATAGATTGGCAGAGGAAAGTGCTCGCACCTAGCGTGGATCACTGAAAACAGAGCGGGCTTGAGAAATTGTTCCAGTAAACATAAAACTCTTCGTTCCGTATCTAATTCAAGTGTTCTATATGTAGTAACGCCCCTAAAAGTATTTTTAGCATGACCGGAATCTACAGACGCAGGAAACCGATAGCCAGCATCGTTGGGCCTAATGTGTACTTGTTAAGATATATTGTCAAACGATGCGTACCCCCTATAGACAGCCCTTGGGCATTTACCCACTAGCCGTGCCGTGATTACCGCTCCAACAATCACGAAACTGTGCAAAAAGTCACCACGAAAATAATTGTAGGAGTACGATGAGTCCGGGAATACTGAAAATACTCGCATCGCACGGTCGGCTGAGGAAGAGGCCTCAAACGGCGTTTCGTTCTAGGAAAAGAAAAGTGGGTGGCTCGGGTTCTCGATCGCTTATACTCTTATTTTTAACCTATATTCTGAATCAAGTAAATCAAGAGCAAACTATCGTTCTGTTATAGCTAGCGGTCCACTTGTCTATGAACGCCCTGACGTCAGATCGATTTTCCACTACGAATTAAGGCATCGTATGTTTACTTCAAGTTGTGCTTATGACAACTTCTTCTACTTAAAATTCGCATATGAAGTACTTGCCATCGTGCTATTGGATTTGTATCACGGAATGTTTGTATTCCATGCTGGTTGTTCGAACATTGTTGCCACGATGTTGTACGGCATTACGAGTCATCAGTTGCTCTACTCGAAATACTAGCCACACGCAATAGTCGAGTCGCTCCATCCTCTCGTAAGCATGAACACATTGGCAAACAGTCGGTCCCATAGACAATGTTTGGCAGTCCTGCCCTGCGAAGTAGACAGAGTTCGTCGTATACAGCGGTACGCGATATAGGTTGGCTGGTCGCGTGCGATTTTTGGGCAATTCGTCTTCGTGATCGACGGCAAAGACCGATACACCTACAAAACGGCCACGATACTAGAAGAAGATGTTAGTTGTTAGTGAGAGTCTGCTTAGCTGCTTTGTCTACACTGTGGACGCTTTCTTCTTGTTCCTGCTAGTTTACGATCATCGCTACGAGGTAAAATCTGTTCGTAGGAATTTGTCACCCCTAACGACGAACACGGCGAAGCACATTGAAACATCGTTATGCGTCCTCCAGCCCCGTTCGTTTGTCCCTTCCATAAAGAAGATGGCAAAAGGTCAGAGCTAAACGGGCGGGGCCGAAATGGCAGTGTTCGGAGGGGGGTAACAGCATCAACGACAAACTTAACTTACCATAACACTGAACACTTACACAAATATAGCGTATTTCACAATTTGCTGACGGACGCGATGATAGAAGAGCGAGGCCACGCTCCTGTCGCATCCTGTAATTTTGCTTGTTACCACGAAACAGAGGGTGCTGCTAGACAGTGGCGACGTAGATTAAAAGCAGCAATACTGATAGTGAGTTCTAAACATAGCATTGATTCTGGTACGCCAGCAGCAAGCTGAAGGTCGATATGTCAAATGAGCCATATATTCCCTACCACTAACTTTCGCAATACTGCTCTCGCTTAAACCCAACATAGCTGTTTACCAATATTTGAATCAAAGGAAACATTTTTCTATGTGTGGAATGACATAGCTATTGCTGAGGTGCGGTGGTACCTGCCTTTTCAGAGTTTACAGTTTGATAATCTACCGAAATTATCATAGCGTTTAATTCATTATTTTGCAATCACTTACCTCCACTAGGTGGTCTTAGCAGGTCTAGTATTGGCTAATGCTAATTGGAAACGCAATCCTTTTGAGCTTCGCAACAAGTGAACACGTTTAGACAGAGCGAATCTAAGGGCTAAATCATCTTTTACAACATCTAGCTGACCCTTGAGGCCTGTGTCACAGTGATTATTTATCTGCTTCATCGTTGGACCGTCTCTTCGGCTACCTATGATTCTAGGACAAACGATATCGCCGTTATATAAGGGCTAATTAACAATTTCCATTTGTGTTTCTGTTCGAGCACTTCATATTTAAATAAACGCATCAACTCAACAGGTGTATCTATCTACAAACGTACACGACCGTGCAACAATCTGATTGGGGAACCTGCGCAAGAACCCTTCGATGCGAACCGGTATATGTTTGCGTCAGCTCGCACCGTAGCATAGTCACTCGCTGTTTACACTACTGAATACCAGTGACAACTGACAATGAGTGCGTCTTTAGATCTACAAAAGCAACTCTTCCTTAACAGCCGACTTATCGTCGGGCCGCAGCTTAAACAGAGCGAGGGTTTGAATCGTAGTTTGCAGTGTTCCTCATTTCGCTTTTCCTTTCTCGATACTGAAGTGAGAGAGCACAGCCTCAATCACTTCACTCAACGCTCAGTCTTTTAGCTAAAAGCTTCCCAGCTTGCCCAATCGAAATTTCCCAAACCATCTACATACAGAAGCAGATCGAATTTCGCGATTCCGATGGAGCTTCTACTCTGACGGTTGTTATCAACATGTCCGGATGTGTCTCAACGGTCTTCACGAACTCAAAAGAAGGAAGGGGAACACCGTGGTGGATAGCGACAAAGGCAAAGGGGCGCTCGGAACGGCAAACGGGAATGGGAGACAGACAGGCTTGTATGCAACATCCAACAGTTGCACTAAACAGATCATTCCCGATTCGGCTAACCACTAAGAGCTACAGCTTTCGCTGGTTCGAAACTTTACAATTAGAGGGTGGAAGAGGATGCTTGGACCAATTGTTACACCTGAAATCGTTTATAGACCGTAAAATTGATCGCCTCAGTAGTAGGTGTTCCGCAATTCGAAACAAGCCTTTAATGCTATTTGGTAAGACAACTTCCACCCTGATAACTTAACTTAAATTATCGGAATTACATTTGACGATACAGTGAGAAAGTCCATTCAACAGTTTCAGATAACCATCTTCACTATCGTTCAAAGGCATTTTTGATTAATATTATTATCGAGATCAAGTTCCAATACCATAGTACCTTGCACCTTTCTTTGCGATCACAAATATCAGTCACTCCGCACGCTGACCTGAGGACCAGGAGCGCTTATAAGATCCTAATGCTGTCTCTTGTCCTTAACTGGACGATGCGTTCTCTGGCGGTGTTTACAATGATTCTCGAACTCGCCAAGCAGTAACATTGAGACTCACCATCCGAAGTGAACTGCTGGCTAAGTGCACGATATATTAGCGTGCACCACTGTTGACAACTTGTCGTCGTCTTTTCGTCCCGTCCGCGTCGTGTCGTCTTGAAGAGACGCTTGTCTCTTCCCGGCCTTCTGTCCTAGCCTCCGGCACTCTTCAACTGAGAACCACCGTTAGCCATTCAGAAAAGCTGGGATCAGCCCGGTTGTGCTGTCTTACCGGCCTACACTTGCGGACGCTTGTGCCCGAACCACGCATACACGCGTGCGTACCACACTGGCACAGACCAGTTTCTAAAAAGCTTCCTGATGAATGCTAGCGTTTAGCAGCAGATAACGTCGGAACGAATGGTCTCGTTTCGAGCGCCAGTGGAGGTGGCTGCTATAGCAACGGCGACTAAGGAAGAAAAGCGTGTTGTTCTTATTGATGAGCAGTAATGTCCACATAATGGAATATCCAGAATGGCCTCGTAAAATGAGGAAAAGGACGGAAGAGGAGAGAGAGGCAGAAACACTAGAGACACGACGGACGTCCGTTTAGCTTACCAGGGAGTTTTCGGTCTGTATCGCCCCTGCATGAGAACGTGTCGTGTCGTGACGAACGAGCTAAAGCGGTTGGGAGAAAGAACGAGAGAAGTGGCAAGTGAAGATGAAGACCCTTAAACGGATGTCCCGCATAGAAATGAGCGCTTCGAGAAAGCCAATCTACGACGGGGAACGAGCGTCAGGAGGAGAGAAAGCGTACGAACAGGAAAAGGGTGTGGGGCAAAGGAAGACATAGAGGCAAGCTACGGGCAACAGGGCTCAAGAATGTTAACGACTCTCTCGTCATTTCTGCATGCCTTAGAAAGCCAAGCGGGCGGCGAGTAAAAGAGACACTAACACGACCACTCTTGCTACTAAACAGGCTGGAGTATTGTTCGTGCAAGGTTCTGAAGAGGTTACGGCATTATATATGGGCGTGTATCCACTCACTATGCACGTAAAGGAATTATATATTTGGGTCGCATAGCGTTTAAGTAACAGTAGCACTCGTCTCCCAAACTTAACTGGCTAATATTATTTTTTCGTTGTTCTTATTTGTCGTGTGTGAAAAAAAAAACTTCTTTTGCCTTAATCCCAACTATTAACTAAAAGAACAATTGTTGCATTCGTTTAGATTCGAAGGCTTATATCTTCATTTCTATCGTTCTCACTTATAACTAGGATGTTTCCACGTCACAAGCTAAATGCCGTCTTTATTAAACGATCGAAAGAAACCTAAATAGCAAAGTTTATTATGGCGCTAGTTTGGTATTCTGCTACTACAGTGCTCAAAATTCCCCTTGTGACGAAGCTTGTTTAAGCTTCTCAAGCTCATGGTACAGTTAAATCTTGATTCCTCCCCACAGCATAACAGTCGATAACACTATCACCTGTTTTAGCCAATTGCCAATGTCGCGTCTATATCGATTCGTATCATTGATGGGTTGCGGTAACGGGAGGGCCGACGTGCCTCCTTAGCGCCGAAGACACGTCGTGAATTCGCGCGACCAACGTCATTGTCCACGCGTTCGCCGGTCGCCTGCTGCCGCTCGCAACCGTACTGTACGGCAATGTCATGAGATGACAGGCAGCTTTTGTTGCCCTTCGGGTCTGCTTGGTGGCACTCTAGGTCTCATACAACTGTAGCTGTCAAGTGCGATCGTCGATGCACTGTGCTATTTGTGGCGATCCCGATAACTCCATACCCCACTTTCCTTGGTTTGACAGCGTCTGTTCTATAGTGAAGTATGGAGCGACAGCGACGCAAGGAACGTAGCATTGCCCTAACACAAACCTGTTTACTTCGTGGAGAAAGCTATCGGTTGCCGCTGATGTTACTGCTGGTCCAGGCGAGAGGTCCTGCCGAAGCTATTGGCGTGGGATACCCACTCTGATTCGACGGCGTCCATACGGCGGCGCTGGCGACGACAGAGAATGCGGTGATACAGCGGACGACAAATAAGCAAGCATCTGTCTCACCGCGAATGGTGCACACAAGACATTGCGCCGTTGTAACAATAACGCCGTGGAATTCAGGACACCAATTGGGTCCCTTCTAGTACCATATTACTGAATACTTCTACCTTCAGTTCTTCAGGATTTGCCGTAAGCGGCTTTGATCATGGTCGGCCGCAGTGATCCATAATCTTTCATTTTTGGTCTCCCTTCTTGCATGTTTATTTTTTATTATCATGCAATATATAGGTTCTATTTCTCTGTGAAAACGTATTTTATAAATAGGTTGTATCATTGTTCTAGTCGAATGCAAAAAGTAGTTGATTTGTGATAGATATATATATATATATATATATATATATATATATATAAATGCGAATTTGTTCATAGCTATCTCTTACCTATTGGCGCGATCGAAATGCGTGGAACATCACGGAAGATAAATGGACAAAAAGATGGAGCTCGACAACGACCAGGACGTCATACTGTTATTGTTGTTGTCTTGTCTTCTGACGTCTACTTTTGCACTGGCCTAAGCAAGCGCAATCCAACACACTATTGAATGTTCTCGACATTGGCGCCGCGACATAATGACTTCCGCTGCACTTTGTGGGGGTAAGGATACGAGGACCCCAGAATCTATAAAGAGGGTATCAAGAGAGTTTGCGCGAGTTCGTAAAGACCATATTCAATATTCGTTTTCTCTGTCTCGGTCTCCGTCAGTGGCGAATCATTGTAACACCCGCAGAAGCCATCTTCCATAGCCGGTTTTTGCTTCTCCAAGTCGCCTTCCAATCAGAAGAGGCAGAGCAGCGGCAACTCAATTCAAAATCGATTTGCACAAATCTCTTGTCAGAACTCCGCCCTCTGAAGAACTCTGCTGAACGGGAGCAGGTGGAAATCCGGGGGTCGAAAGCCCCGGCACCCACACATTTCTACAAGCGCAACGGTAAAGCCATACTAGATTCGCAATATAGCAAAGCATAGAGC
Source organism: Varroa destructor (assembly GCF_002443255.2). Lineage (NCBI taxonomy): Eukaryota > Metazoa > Arthropoda > Arachnida > Mesostigmata > Varroidae > Varroa > Varroa destructor. Next base: position 38,891,976 of record NW_019211457.1, read on the forward strand.
ATTTTCGTGTTGGCCCTCCCATGATCTTTGTCGTAGAACGCCGAGCGTCGGTATGCACGGATTGTAGAGAACGTCTGTTTGGTCACTCTAACATCGTAATCACCCTCTCATACACACATGCTATGACATACGGTACAAACGTGTGTCGTCGCGTTTTCCGTTTTGAGTGAAGCTCACAGTGTGAACAGATGAAGTTAAAAGGCAGACGGACGAGGGCACTTGAAGTGGCTGCATTGAGAAATGGGTGCTGTCCAGCGTGACGCCCGATCACCGTTGGAGACATTAGAGATCATTAGCTATGGACGGAGAGAAGGGACCACACGAACACGGTTATAGCCATGGGCACGATCAAACATGCACAAAGGCATCGCGACGAATTTAGGTGAAGCTCGATCTAGCTGGGTGTCGATGGTAAAGGAGCTTGCTCACGGCTGATGAGAACCTCAAAAAATATCCAGATCTCGACAAGAAGCCAGTGTCACTGATGCGCCTGATGTATCGCTCTAGCCGCCGCGTGGTTCTGAAGTAAAAAAAGACTTCTATTGTCACCATTGGCAAGTTTTTTTGTGTTCCAAAAAGGCTCACAATGTGAGAAAAGCTGCTCTCGCACTTTTGTCACATTTACAGCTGCTAGCATTCCTCTCAAATAAATACATCACTCATATATGTTCGAAAGCGCCTTAATGGTTAAACCCACCCTACCCCATTGGACACGACGTGCCAATGGAAAACACGAAGAAGCGTCGAGCGAAGCAACCAAGGCTGTAAGTTTACGAACCCGAAAGCTACCAATGTATTTGTATAACACCTACTGTGTATCACGAAATCGTCTTGCTACTGAAGACACTGGTATACCAAACTATTGATGAGAATCTAACATATCGTAAACACTCGCGAGATGAAACTATACGTTAAAGCATATATTGTAATTATAGATAAATAGAAATAGAGAAGGAGAATAAAAGAATCAAAAAGTATCAGCTATTCCTGTCGTCATTCGTCAGTGCAGATGTTTTGACTGCTAGTCTTGGTCGCAAAATCTACATTTAAATAAATACGTGTCACTTTAGACCTATCATAAACATTTGTTTGCAAACCCTAAAAAACCTTAAAAGCTATTTTTAAGGTTCCTTTCATATTACTGACAATTATGTATTCTAACTAGCTAGCACCTGCTATCATCAGCCATGGCAGTATCGTCTGCATATAAATGTTGACAGTATCGTTGTCGTTCAACTCTTCAGTTAAGTATAATCAAACCTTCCATTGTCTTTTACGGGCTTTCCAGTTGCAATAATCGCTTCGTAGTATGATGCTGCTAGTTTTTCATTAGTAGTGTCAATTAATACATTCATATTGGCAAACTTATCGAACTGTCAGCGGACTGAGTTGACGGGCTGAGCCTTACCAGAAACTCCAAACACCCCCTATCTCATAACAGGCCGTGTCGTTTTCCTTTTGCTTGCGTCGCAATGCTTAACATGCGTTGGATGACTTTAGAGCTTTTCCTTTTTTCTTGCCTCGGCCTTACTCCGCGTCTGCCCTTTATCTGCCCTAGAACTCGTTCTTCCAAATTGCCGTCGTCTTCGCCCTGATCATTTTCTGAGACGTGCAGTTACTTGGAGCCTGCCTGCTGGCCTGCTTGTCAGTAGGCCCGCCTTTGTTGTCAGGTCGTCCTGGCTGTGTTTCCCTCGGCCGACGAAAGGAAAAACGAAAAGTGAGTCGTCTAAGGGCTGTAGTACCCGGACAACAGCAACTGAAGGGGCTAGTGGTTTCAGTCACCATGTCCTTATAATAGGGATGAAAGGTGGAAAAAGAAGCAGCATCTAGGGCAGTGCGGAATGGAAGCACTGTTGTGATGTATCAGCGGCTGCCGACGCTAGCGATGTTGGTGTTAACGTGTCTAGAGTGTCTGGTGATATATTAGAGTTGGAGTGGAGTGACTGTCGACCACCGAGTCGCCAGTGTCAACGGGAACGGAAAGCACCTCGGATACTTCGCTGTCGCCGCGACTTCATCCGGTCAAGTCTTCCGTTACAGCTTGAGCTAAGTAGCGGTCTCCGGCAAAGTCAGACGGATAGACAGGGTGCTGCGGCTGCTGCAGCAATGAAAACGAACTTCAGCTTAGCAGATGAGCTAAATAAGGTCAAGCACAAACAGGAGAAGAAGCCGGAACGAGCGTCAAGCCGTGCAAGCAAAAGAAAACTAGAGGAAACAACTACCGCCGCAGCGAACCGAAGTGGAGTACAGCCTCTGACAACTACAACACTAGTACAACATAAATGTGAAAGGACAACTGGATATAAGTAAGGAACAGTGGTACTGTTTTTCATCAAGAGTCACACCAATGTTGACGAGTAGCGAAATTGAAAGGCCGCTTTTTTTTTTGTAGAAGTTGTCCTAGCCAACGAAAGCTAGCGAGACGCTGCTTTCAACTCGTCATTTCTTCTTGTAGACGCCTTTGCGCGTTTGTCGCCTTCCTTTCTTCAAATTTACTCACCTTTTCATTGAACTTCCTGCCGTGGCGCATCAGACTGCTGAACAGGGAAGTAGCATGCGGTTTTTGCGCAGCAAGATTGGAACGGGATTCTCCTTTTGCCCGTTCCTTCCTGATTTACACTAAATTCGCACCTTTGCGGAAGAGCCCTAAAATCTCATGTCGCGACGACCCCCGTCACTTCATCTTCCCCTGACGCCTAAACCCTGACGATGGGTGTGGCGCCATATGACATCGTGTAACTGCTACCAAACTACGCTCTCAGTCCAACGACGACGAAAATCCTGGCACTGCAATGGCGACGTGGCAAAATCCACCATTGCTGCTGCTGTTCTAATCAGCGCACCTCTGAAGTCTGACCTTTAAGAGGGAGGGGCAGGCCACCCTTTTCTAAGCGACGACGGCCAGCAGCGGCTCGTGGCCCTGCTGCACTGTCTTGGGCCCTGACGATTAGCTTCCACTGGCGGACGATCTGTCGTTTTTTAAATCATAGCCACAAGGACGGCGTTGAGGCAAGAAGCAAAAGTCAGGGTAGCAGCCTGACGCGAGGAGCCAGTAGCAAAGATGCTTAGGATAGGAATACCTGGGAGTGGCCATCCATTCGCCAAATGCCATGCATTTAGGATCGTGAAGAAGTCAAGATTTACCGGGAGTGGTTGCTTCCCTAGGCGACAGGCCGGGGATGCTTGCACTCGCCCGTACTGTCCAGATTCACTCGTCTACGGCGGCACCCTTGTTCTTCCACTAAGGCAGCCTTCAAGTACAAATTTAAAACTCCGGTTTCCTCGTGGCCGCTAGCCACCAAACGTCACCTACGTTGGGCGCTCACGACAACTGATCACGCCACTCGTTGCAGGCCTTAGTGACTTTTAAACATACCCGAAGCTCAAGGGATTGGGGGGCTTGAAATGCCTTCTACCCCTTCTTCCCCTATAGCAAAGTTGATGCGTTTACTCACGATCGTAAGTTGATTCTACCCCGCAAGGTCCTGGGTATAGCTTCTCCTGAAAAACCGACCGCGCGCAACACAGTAATATTGCCTTTCATAAATATATATTTGTCTATCTCTCTATGCATAATATAAAAGCCTCGAGCTTAATTATGACTCATTTAATAATCATAATATTAAATAATAATAATAAAATACGAAAATGGCGTGCTATTTAATACACCTCTTGAGAGAATATGAATGCCCACATCTTTTGGAAATGTCAGATTCTCGCCAGATCAATAAGTACACGCAGTTATGTTTGCAATACTATTGGCTATGATCACTTCGCCTTATTGGCGACATATATAAGGACAAATGCAGGAACCTTGACTAGTATTCCTTATTCGTTTAGTCTCCACCTACAATTCATCAAGTTAATGGCAACTTTATATAATATGTATTTCTAATTCAAACAAAATAACTTATTGTTGCTTCATGAAAAAGAACACTCTATACTCACTATAAAACCCGAAACGTTTATTTAGTTGTCGGAATTCTCTTTAATGTCTTTAAGGTACCTAATACATATATGATCCTTTCCCAACTTTCCAGTTTATTTTAAACACTTTTATCATTATGCCTTTTTGTTATTTTTTTTTTATTTCGTTCTCAAATATATTCTTGCACCTTTTAGTAAAGGAGCTAGCTGCCAAAAGCCAACTTTGGTAAACACTTTGGAAAACACAGATCTATAATCTTGACACTTTTCCTAATAATTATAGCAGTGTAGCAGGATATTTTTGCCACTGATTCGTCTTCTGAGATTGTGCAGCTTTCGAAGAACGAACGTGATTCTGATGCTTTCCAGGCATCTATCTATGAAACGACCATTTTTCAGATATTTAACGCTTACCCCCTTCATACGACAAAATTTATACCTAATAGATATTGGGTCTAATTTGTCGATATTTAATTTAATATTAAATTCAAAAATAAAAAACAACGAGTAGCTTGTTACTGTATGTAAAGTAAAGAGTACGTTTTCAAAGCACTGTTTTCATTGAGGTTAAACCGGCAAATCTAATCCACGTACCTTGGCGACGAAATCAGAAGTTCTATAGTAAATTGATTAATGCTTGTACTACTGTGTGCGCTTCATTGGTTTTCAATCTTCATTTCTTACTGTGATCACTTCGTTGGGCAATCGTTGCAGTATGGTCCACAGTTTAAACCTTTTGCCCTTCCTGAAAGCTCGCAGTTTTTATGCCTCGGGGCTAGAAACTAATTATTTACGTTCTTTCTCTACATGGGACAATTGTTCTGGCATTCGCGTTTGTTTGATGATATCTGTTTGAGTTTTTTAGATTTGCATAAAGACCGATGCCGCAGGTGACAGTTAGCAGATACCGGTATGAATCTCAACGTAACAGCGACCATTTATTATCCAAATTCATCGTTGTGTTACGAGGTAAGAATAGATCTGATATCGAGAGAAAACATTTGCAAATTAGATTTACCATACCTGTTTGGCTAGTAGGAAAAAATAAAACATATTATGCTAAAGGATATCTTACCTTATTGAAATTTGGTTCCTGGTGTTTGCACTGTTACACGATCCCGTGCTCATGGATTTCCGTTGATGCTTTCTGCCAGCATTCCCACTGGCAATGCCTGCCCGTCCATCTGGTCCTGGCCTCTGTTGTTGATACGTCTTCTTTTCTTTGTCAACCGATATACGCGTCTATTGTATGGCAGCCGATGGCCAGAACACCATAACAACCAGATTGCGATGTAAATGTAAGCAGACTAACTGGCCTATTCGAAAATAGGCTGCTATTATTATTATATATGGATGCTATTCTAATTGACCACCTAATCGCGATTCAACTTCTGGCTAGCCTTTTTGTTAATATATGGTAATATGTAGATAGTATTCGAGAGGCTATAAATAGGTTGCCGATATCCCGCGTTTATTTTTTTGAGATAATAAAGACGACTAAGTAGAATAATTGCGAAACAGTCTAACCTAATTTGATCTACAAAATTACCAATTTATGCTAGGCTTTGTCGTACAACAGTTTTTTTTTTTGGGGGGGGGGGGTGTTGACGATGTTTTGCAGTGTTTCAAGGACCTGTCGATGTGAAGCGATCAATTAAACACAAGAAGGGTTCAATGTATTCGTCGCCTTTCTATTATTTGGATTTTTACAGAATAATCAAAGTGCGTACATGCTTATAGTCGAATATGGATGATGTCTCAGCCTCTACAGGTATTATAAACGGTAAACAGGTTACTACAGCATTGTCGAGTAGCGTGTTGTATAGTCTTTTAACATGTTTGTGGTATTTCCGCTAATGAACTGACATCAGCAGTTATAAGGCACGGGATTTTTCTTACCATAATATATATGCTGCATCATAATGTATATGTTGCAAAATGGATCTCTGCTAGATAAAACCATTTCAACCCCATTTCTGCTCTTGCCCGTTGTTTAATAGAGCAACAGCTTAAGGCAATATAAATGCAAGTTACATATGTTATACTATAATACAATATTAAGTTATTATGGACACCGCGGCCGGACGCTTAACCCACATCGGAGCTTGCCGCAGTCGCTTTTTTATCATATTTACGAAAGATTAAAAAAGGAATTATTTTGAAGTAATATTCGTTAGACAACATGGTCCTTTTGTTGATGATGCAGCATTGAAACAGTCGGTTGAAAGTCAGGCCATCTGATAAAGTCATCGATACCAAGTAGCAACATGTCGATATCTGCAACACCCACTGAAATGGCTACTGGCATCGCTGTACAATGCAGTTTTATTTCAACATATTTCAGGCCTGCATTTCCTTTCCTACCAAAGGAATTCACATACATAATTCTCGGGTAATTTACCCTTTAAACGCGTCATGTCTGTCGGAACCCCTAAACGGGAACCCTATAAGATTTCTTATGCTCTTTTTTCTCTCATACGCGAAAAATGCGACACAACTCATATCTGCGTATGTGGCTACATGCCCACTGGCGCGGCCCAAACAGACATAGCATACGTTGTGGCATCTGCTGGGAAAAAGTTGCTTCATGAAACACTATCGCTTTCGGCAGTGGCGGGCATGATCTTGTACTCTCGTGAATGCGCGAGGTTTGACACTTGTGCTCAAAGTATCGGCATCTTGTCTTGTCTCGACATCCGGAACCATTTCCTGCCTCACAGGTCCGTCTGCCTTGCAATGCCTCTGTAAGCGCGTCTCGATACGCCCGGTGAACCGTATTCCAGAAGCAATTTAGGCGCGATTAGCCGAAAACAGAGACAATTCTTACTTTGAGTTTTCTATTTGGTGTGGTTACTTCACTGTTTTACATCTATGATTGCGTGCACCGCTCGACATAGGTGCGCTGACTGGGAAAACTAGAGAATAGGATGACTTTGTTAAAAGCGGCTCAATAGTAAAATAAATAGGATTCCGAGGCACCTCGACAATTCTTTTTGACTTCCGACCATACAATCTTGAACCATTTTGAAATTAGTTAGTTGTATAATTTTTTTTTTGCCACAAATATATAACACGTTTACGCTGACCTGCGGAAATTACAGCAAAAAGTTACTGATACCGGTAAGAGAGCATTGCAAATGTTAGTTATAGGTAAATAGTATTATACACTAGCAAAATTCACTGGACCGTTTTGAAGGCCTAATGCGAGGTTGCTGGTACACGACTACAGGAAGGTCATGGAGCATGCATGAGTTTTTGCCTATCGTTATTACCTAAACGGAGCACATAAATTGTGAGTCTTGTTGCGTGACGACACCGCCGCCGCCGCCGCCGAAACTGCCACCCCTCCTGCAACCACCAAAACCAGCGCCTGCAAGACACTAACGTGCTTGCATGCACTAGATAACAATGGCCCATGCAGAGGCAAATGCATAGGTCTCGCAAACATTGCTCCCGTTCGTCTTGTGTCCGCTGAGCTTTTTCAGGCTGTCGTACTTGATTGTGGACGTTGTTGCGGCGTTCACCACCCTTACGGTAGGTGTACTGATTGTTGTTACTGCTATTGTGATCACTGACATCATCTGAGATCAACAAAGCGTTGTGAGTCGCGGTTGTTGCTTGGCCTGTGCGAGCAGCCGCGTGGGTGGTGAGTGCAGGTTATTCGTGTGCTACAGTGCAGTTAGTTGGAAAAAGGAGAACAAGGAGCCGAATGACTCAGCTATTTTCACTGCCACTTCTGTTCCTTGCTTGGTCCGTCTTTTTCGTCGTGTATATGTGTGTGTGTGTGTGTGTGTGTGTGTGTGTGTGTGTGTATACGTTCTGTGTCTTTCTCTCCGTCTTTTTCTCCTACGTCTATAGATGTTCTTTTCCCCTCATTCCTTCTCGTTTCTCCATTCTCCATGTGTAATGTCTCCTCCATTTCGAAGTCTATGCTCCCCACGTCCCTTTGCTGCGATAGCCCCTCTCGCCCACGTCGCCCGTTCCTTCCTTCCTTCTCTCCGATCGACTGGCGGGCAGTGAGCTCGCCTTACTGACACGACCAGTGGGCTTTCGGGGCCAACTGAGGCAGTGCTGGTGTTCGCATGAGATGAACACTGACGCTCGGGGCTGGCGGCTCCGAGGTTTGCTTCGGTTGGGGCTGTTACCGCCGTCTGCTTCGTTTCGCTGCTGCGACCAGACTGCCTGGCCGCAGAGGTGGTTGCCGTGTTGGTTGGTACAACAATCGGAAAATCAACAATGATATATCGCCCACTCACCCAGCTACTCCGCCTTTTCCAGGTTCGGCCAAATTCATTCATTCATTATGCCTACCGACGACGGCTAAAACCGAGCCGGTGCCGGCCTTTTATTGTGGTTCCTCCCAACTACATCGCCTCACTCACTGTCTTTAGCTCTGAAGGCAGCAGCCGTATGTGGTGAGTGTTGATGTTTGTCCATGTGTGTCTGTGTCCCAGTGTCCCTATTCTTCTCGAAGATCTCTTCCGTCTATTCTACGCTCACTTAGTCCTTCGTTCCGTCTCTTTGCCCCGATCGTTCGCCGATCCCATTGGGAGCTCTTGTTGGCCTTCCATTGTCCCCTGTTGTGCCCCGTTGCCCCGTCCGCCTAGCCGAAAAGCCCAACACAGTTAGCCGCAATGTCCTAAAACTGACCATTGGCTCCAGAGCAAGGACAGAGCTGGACTATCCTGGCGACCTGATGATGGTCGTCACGGTGACGGTGGTATCCTGATTAAACTCGCACTACACATTGCAGCCATAGCCACACTGGTAGTTCGCTGCTGTCTTTACTCTGTTCACCAGGAAAAGCTCTTTTATTGTAAGCAGACACTCCGGTATCGTCAGGTCAGACTTCGGTTCATCGATGAACAATATGAATGCATTGTTCGTTGAGAAACACTTCAGACGTTTTCTTGTTACCCCTCTATTTCCTGGTTTCTATTTCTCAATGAGTCAGTGTATTTTTCTGCAACTATACAACTGTGTTACTGATTATGAACACGCCAGCGTCAATAGCGCCATACGCCACTTGAAACAAACGTTATTATGCTCATGTTTGCACCTACCGATAACACATCCACCAGAATGTTAGTTAAAGAATAATTCGTTTTGCGATGACTTAATTTAACGACATTGATGGCATTACCTACAAGGCTCGACTTCAGAGCACAATGTTCATGCTACTGATGAACATGGTCTTATTGTCTTGACAAGATAGCCCTTACATTCGTTGTCATCGGTGGTCCCTTCTCCTAGATGAACTCAACGGCCTAGCGCCTTGAATTACCAGCATGTACTTAACCGGCGACACACAGGACCGTCACTCATTCTCTTTGGGTTCGCTACAGAGCCACAGCAGAGTTATAGCGAAGTCGTGCTGCGCTTCTTGCCATTCAAGATGACCCCATCCGACAAAGCGACCCCAACGAAAACGTGAGATCCCAAGAGTCCTCGTCATTCTACAGCGATGCCAGTTCGCCTATAATACAACTGCCCTATGACTGACTCCAAGGGATATTGTCCGTATGACCGGCCGCCGCCGCCGCCGCCGCCGCCGCCGCCGCCGCCGCCGCTGGGAGGCTGCCTGTCTGCGAACTAGAGGCCTACCGACCTGTCTGCTAGATAGCGCTCAAAGACGAACAAGAACAAGAAGCGAGTGAATTTGAAAAATGAAATTTTTACAGCGCCACCTAAAACGCCGACTACAGCCACTAACACCATCGTCGGCTCCGCGGCGACGGCTACGATGGCGCCCAAACCAGATCCGTTTGACTGCGTCCGTCGTACAAGTTCACGACTTTTACACACCGAGAGAACTAGGCTCCGTCTGTCCGTGCGCGTTTCAACTAACGGGCCAGCGAGCAGTGCAGCAGTACCAGCTAATCATGTTGTTATATGCGTTTTCTCCTCTTTGCGTTTCTTGGCCTTGCCTTTTTTCTCTTGAGCGCTGCTCTGTAAATGGGCGGCACCTTTGTATTTTTATATCTTAATCTTGCAGAATTCGTGTATTGCACACAACTTCGACTTCTGCCAAGTCGACTCGACTTGACTTCTTCCGTTTCTTCCGTCTTTTCCATTCCTCCAGCAGCGGCAGTTTCTTGACGAGTTTCTCTTGTTCCTAGGAGACCAGCAGGTTGCTGCTATGGCAGCAGCGTTCGGATAGTTCGGCAGCACGCGTTCGCACCCGCCAGTCCTTTACTCGTTCAGAGAAATCGACTACGATGATCCCAAGACATTGTTGTAAGACTTGTATTTGCGTGTATGCCTCTATATTACGATATCGCGCGCGCTTTCTTCCTCTAGCTACGTTTCCCCTGATATTTCTATTTTTCTCTACCTTTCTCGCTGAATCCCGTCGAGCGCTATAGGGCGGACCGCACCCTCCTTCGGTATTTCGCCCTAAAACACCTTCTTCTGCATACTCGGTTTGCCTACTCTGTATACTGTGCCTACTAGCCGGCCGCTGAGGGGCAAAGGGTCTACTTGGAAGTTGGGGTAGCATACACCCCTATTCCTCTTGCCTATACCTGCAGTTCGCTTTCGTTAGTCTGCTTTTTTCCGCGACGCCACGACTTCCTCGTGCGTTTTTCTTCGTTCTACTCGTGAACGAGGAAACGATCGTGATTTCCCCGGAGGCTCTCAAAAGCGGCCGTTTCATATTCCTACGCCACGCATCCTGGTACTAGAGGATCACGAGATCACCGTCACGCTGATGATGGCGCTGTAGCCGAGCAAGATAAGCGAGTGACGACGGAGGTAGGAATAAGAAGGAGGCTGTTAAATTTGTTGAATTAATGAAACTGTCAGGTCCTTGTTGAACCCTCAAGAGCTGCGCGAACAGTGCCCAGATCTAAGGACAGCTTTAAGTTGACATACCGTACCGAGTGACGTTTCCCCAACACGCATCAGAACTGTAAACTCGGGTAGAGGAAACACGAATTCTGCTAATAGCAGGAGTAACCAAGCAAAAGATCATTAACAATCCAGCATCATTTTACTATTACAATTTCTGCTCGAATCCGAGAATATATATATATATATATGCGCATTATATTAAAAACTATTGCAAGCCTATATTCAACTTCCTTAAAAAATAATAGGAAGCTTCTAGGGACACCCCCAATGCTAACGTAAGTAGATTTTAACGGCTCGTTTGTTTCATGGCTATCACATTAAGTTAATCCAAATGTATGTTATATAGACACTTTTTCTATTAAATTCAAAATTGGACTATTAGTGCTAAGCCAGACATATGGTACGTATAAGATATGAAGTTCATAACTTCTGTTCACGTCACGCTGATACACTTGATTAGATATTCTTTGGGTGTCTGTAATATGTACTCTGCAGCAACCTCAAAGAATGTGCACATCTAACGTGTCGATCTGGTTTTACAATCTGATACAATCAACGTGTCAAAAACAATATAGTAAACTGCAGTGTTAATAGGCTGGGTCGAAACCAACGATTTATTAAACCCTAAACACGAGCGGCATAGATACACTCTATCTACAAAACAGACAATTACTAGTGGGGGGCTAAAACACAATAGGAACACGAAGCGTTGCCGGAAGCCACTTTCGATGTGTTAGTCTACGTCTCGTTTCATGCGTAGATGGAGCTCAGTCAGCCTTGCCCATTTCTTATGATGAAATGACAGTCGCTCAACTGGCAACCTGTAGGTCATTAGCTGGTAGTAGCCACTGACATTGCTGTTGCCATATCCTAAGTACTAGTTCATCGATAAATATCTGGCACCGGAACTGAACGCGTAAAATGAAGGCAACTAAGTGCGTATTAGGCAAATGTAGCTCAAACGCAACTGTTCCGCGGTACGATCGGTCGATTATTCGGTGTGGTACCAATCCGAAAACCGATTATCTTTGCCTGTCTCATCTGTTCGGTTCCGTTGTCTGCACTGACAACCAATACTTCATTCGTGAGAACATAACGTCCACATAAAGCATCAATCCTTTACTTTGCCTTCTTTCTACTGGCCCCCGATCGTAGCAGAATTCGCTCATTCAGGGGCAAATACTTGGACGCGCGAGCACCGGGTAAATTCCTTTTTCAGGAATTGGTCCTGCTGCCGCTGCTGGTGGCACTGCAGCTGCCGCTACTGGTTTCTAGAGCAGAACCGACTGAGATGATCCAAGGGCGTGCGACGAGACAGCAGTGACTCCTTTGTTCATTGATGCGATCAGGCAGATCGCACTGCCAGGGTCGCTCGTCCTGTGAGAGTACAAAATGGACGCACTAGGCAATACTGTTCGTGGCTTTACGGCACTTTGCCTATAGTAGCCCTCTGTAACCGTTGTGTGCCGATCTTTCAACCACATCGGTTCTTGGGGTGCCCCGTTTAGACAGGCTTAGCGACCTACGGTGCTCGGGCAGGCAAGCAGGCGGGCAGACAGGAAAACAGGACCACTGCAAAAGCGGACAGCAGCAGCAGCAGGCTCAGCGGGAAGCTAAATTGTAAATGATATTGCTTGTTGTGCGTGTTTCGTTGGTCCTGCGGCAGCAACTTGCAGGCAACCCTGCCTTTCTCTCTTTCATTCCCCGCGTCGCATCGTAGAACGGCCGTCAGGCTTTATCCTTCCTCTTCGAATTTTTTCCGCCCGCCCATCTCCATCGCTCCAAAAAGTAGTCGGGACTGCAACCGCTGCCCAAGCAGCTTCGGAAAGAACGACGAGTAAGCGTCGTAAGGAGTGGAAGTCTTCACGATCGTCAGGGTGAGGTGCATCTCAGTTCCCAAGGGAAACTTTACTCGAGTATCTGTCTCTATGCCCCTATCCCTCTGGCGGTTGCGCAGGGGCCCACGTTCCCCCACCTACAGCCGCTTAGGCGCTGGTGAATTTAACTGCACAGTCACTAGCGCGACCACAGTTGCGGCGAGAAAGAACGAGAGATACGGAGAGATCTCAACGTACACAACGGCACTGGCAGCCATATAACGCGATTCGATCTTCGCAAGGCAGGCTCGGACGCGCCAACCTGCCCCGCTTCCGAAACAACATCCTATCCCCAGTCCATTCTTTTGCCCCGGCGTCTAGCTGGATTGGGCACTCAGCTATGCCAATGGCCGAGAGATTCAAAGAGTCTTTATCTGACGATCCAACCTCCTACTAACGTGTCTCCATGGTAAGACAGTTTCACAAACTTCATGCTACTGTGCAACTGCTGCGGCCGCTACCCTATGAGTTGGTCTCTTGAGCCAAATGAGATCCTCCTTTTTCTTCAATCCGTTCCTGCGTCGCTGAATCCTGGCGTGGCTTCCAGTTTGAGTTGCAGAGTACTGCTATGTACCACTGTTCTACTGCTGCTGCCGCTGTTGTCCCAATGTGACCTACCATCGTACGCGTGCAAGGCGATTACCAACGCGCGCCTTCGTCCCATTCTGCTACACATTATTCCAATACTTGTTTCGCCTAAAATGCCGCGGTATAAAGACATCTCCTGCTAGATACAGGATCTAACGCCGTTCCGTCATTCGACGTTCTTGCTCATCTAGGCGCTTTCTGCTTTTCTTTGGGAAATCGATAGCTATAGAGGGAGCAGCTAGAAGTAAAAGACGGCTACATCTTCGGATTTCATTATGGCCGTATCCAGTAGCGCATTACGAGCAAAGACAGTGCACGAATGTAGGTGCCGATACGACAGCAAATCAGGGTCGACACCCAAATTCATACCAGAAATCTACGATGACGGCGGCATCGGCGAACGGTACTTAGGCGTAAAGTCGTAGCCGAGACGAACGAACGCAACTACCGACTAGAACGACACTAGGGAAAGAGCGACGGCTCAGGTTCTGAAAGCAGAAAAGGCCTTAGTCTTTAAAAACAGCCGGCGAAGTCAACTTCGTCCTCCTCTGCAAATTGAATTACTCGCTTGACTCAATCGCTCTATTCGATAGAGATGAGCCGATGGTCGGTCGTCGCTTGCTAAACTCACTCCGCCAGCCACAGCCAGAGAGAAAGAAGCCTCCCAGACTCCGGGACGCTCTCGGACGAATTGAGACGATTTGACGCTAAGTGGATGAAGCGAGCAGAAAGCAGCAGCTGACGAACTGTAGGCTGGCGAAGACACCCATCCACGTTCATGCCCGTGCCACTCCCTTCCTGCTTAGCCCAGATCCTCTCGGGCCGGTTCCGCCGCGCCCACAGCGCTACAGTTGCAACTGCGGTGACCTGAAATTCAGAGTAATGCACTTGCTCTATTACATATGATACTTGGGCCGTCCGACCGCCCTCCGGCGTCTTCCGAACAATGCTTGCTTCAACATGTTCGTCATTTTAACATATAGTTGTCGCCAAGTGCAACTCCAAACAATCAGAATTGTGCAAAATACGAAGCGTGTCTACTGTAACAGACGGCGGACATGCGCTAGGTACAGAAAAATGATATATATATATATATATATATGTATATCCCTGATGACGTGTACCATGATATATCATTTTTATTTAATATAACCACCATCGACTATGATTACAGTTTAAAATTCAAAACTTCAACTTCAACTCAAAACTTCAAAACTCAATTCAAAACTTACGCCTGTAACCGGTCATTATAAATACACATGCGTGAACGGTACATGCCCTCAAATGTGCCTCGAAAACATTACATATAGAAAAACGCAATGGGACTGAGCTTTTCACTGCTAGCAAGCCAGAAGTTCTGCTAATACAAGAGTTCAAAGTGGATAATAAATTTTAAAGACGCAACAAGGCCCAAGGTCTCAAAAAACCTAACCGTTAGAATTGATCTGGACGATTCAGTTGATATTTCGTTCTTTAAAACCTTTATTATTCTCTTCTGCAAAAGCCTGGATATATTCAAAGTGGCTTGCTGAGTCATTTTCATGGATTTTTGAGCCTTCTAAACCTAAATTCTTGTAACGATTTTCCGGTTCGTCTGATCAGAGTTGTCCTTGAATTTTTCAGAGCTGAATGAAGACCGGTCTTTTGCTTTGTTGAAGAAAAAACTGGTTTGGCAGCAGGAGTAGCGGATGAACCGATGCCCGCTATGGCAAACAGTCCACCAAAATTTGTGCACTTATATAAGTCATCATTATTGTGCAGCATTACAGGACCGTTCTTAGCTGATATAAAATCATACTTTGGCTAAGGCATCAACCTCACATCGACAAAAGTAAAGCTCGATCTAAATAAATTCTATAAGAGCACGACACCCTTTGCCAGAACTTAGGCATGTTTCATTCAAAGCATACGCTTAATGACGATTACTCCGTTTAAAAACAACTTTTAATTCTTTAGTTATAGTTAACTGTCATTTATCCTTTATTCAATAACGTCCAAAAAAATATATCCATATGATAATGAGCAGTATATCTAGATTTTTGTGAGAAACACATTTTCCACGTTTTTTCTATTGCTGTTGCATCGGTCAAAACCATTTGACAGCTCTCAATTTCGTAGTGTCCAGAACTATTTTCTCATAGTTGACGCGTTGACGTTACGTACAGACTTTCGCTGTTACTTTGTCAGTAGCATGATATACGATGTGTTTCTGTCTGTCTATATATTTATGTACAGTGATTGAGAGAGCTCATTATACAATTAGTCTCTACTCCTAGCTAATAACGTATACTGCAATTCGCTGTCAGAACCGGATCTCCTAGCTCAACGTCATAGAATCAAGCAGCGAGCGACGATGAGACAGTTCCGCCAATTTACGAGACGGCATCGGCGTGAAACCAATTCAATTTTCAAAATGATCACTACCAACTGGTTTGTATAGCAGGCTCTAGTCCTCCGAACCGTTTTACTGCAACCATTTCAACCCGTCAACCATAAGCGCGGCGTTTACGATGCTCGCACCACCCGCTAACTAAAATATCTTCGTCGCGCTAATGTTCTAATCCTTGTTTCGGGGGCATCCGCTCACACTGCTCAAAGATCTCCGAAACCCCTAGACTAGGCCACATGATTTACACATACGAGGACAACGCACATCGGCCCCTAGCGGTGTCTTGTGGCGTTTTTAATTCAATTTAATGTTTGCCAACAGGACATACAGACGCACATACGCCGAACGAGAGATAGACGAAAACGAAGCGAGAGTGAGATGTTGCTTTCTATCAGCGTGACGACGACTTCAGATCGGCGACTTACGACCGAACAAAAATTTCAAGAAGAGTCTCTTTTCTCTCGTCATCGTCTTTGTCTTGCTACCGCGTTCCAACTGTTGGCAGCACTAGTAACATTTTATTTATCTCCTTACATACGTCTTGCATTCTCCCTACCAGTTGATGGTGGCACAGGCCCACTGAGCTGGCGGCGGCCGACAGAGGTCGGGGGTCGTCTTTTGCCAATGGAGAATCAGAGAATGACACAGCGGAAGAATAGAGAGAGAGGGAGGGATGGGGCAGCGAGAGAGAGAGACTGATGAGCAGACGCTAAGAGACGAGCTGGCCAACGTTGATTTTCTATCCTCCAGCCCAAGTGTTTCGCTATTTAGTGGAGCCTTTAACTGAAAGTGTCGGTCCTCTCGTTAGAGCGCCTGACTCGAAGTGGGTGCTATGGTCAAAAATGGGTCGGGCAGTGATTTTTATTTTTTCGTCTAGCCGTGCCACCCCCCACCCCCCTACTAGAGCAGCCGTAGGCTTGGCCGGCACTGCCTCCGTGGGGACTGTTACTGCTAATCGCTCAAACGCTTAAACTGAAATGGGCTGAGTGGCAAGTTTAGAGCAACTGCAGAGGTGGCCGCTGCAGTAATGAAGAGCGGAACTGGTATATTTGACCTATCTACGAACCGGGTGGCAACGACACGCACGCAAAGGAAGGCCAAAAAAGAATCGAGCTAGAGATCAAGAATTGGGAACCTCTCATTCAACGACAGTCAGGAGATATTGTAAGCTACGATTTATTGATTACATTTTCACTGGTGCTGACAGCGCTCTTACTATTGGCACAATCAGCTTTTTGTTGTTTTCCATATCGACGCCTGGCAGCTTCCTACAGATTGCGTCCGTTTTACAGTCATTTTTTGTCGAACAGCCTCTAGGTCAAAGATAGGTTACTCCGACACGTCTTGTAGTATATCAGTTTCCAGCGGATCGTTGGCATCTCATTACAACAGTAGGAACTGCTATCTATATGCGTCAGCTATAATTTCTGGGAAATTAGGAAATATGTTGAACGTGCCACGACACGGACAAAATTCTATGGAACCTAACTAGTAAGGTTTTGCTTAGAGGATCCGTGGAAATTCAGAGCCACACCGTAAAACAACTGGCTGATTTATTGGTACATAACGATATCTGAGGCAAGTCAATCCTATTTATTAGCTATCGCCGTAGGATAGAATTCGATGTAGAAAGATAGTTCAATAATTAATTTCGGTTACTTAGCCTATATATTATTTATTTTTACACGTATATACATATATAGATTTTATATTATTCATTTTAATGTTACAGCGCCTAGATTTTCCCAGTAAATCTTCCGTGTGCGGATCGAACTGACGCCATAGTTACTCACTACATGTTATCTTTCAATATTTCCACAGGATGCATTATAAAACTTACATATTTCTTACTTCGTAGTAGGCCTTTTGCGATACAGCCTCACAGTCACCGTGGTAAGGACTAACTCTACATACAGGCAGTGCAGTTGGTAAGCGCTATTGACAGTTTGCACGATGTACGTTGAAGATGCATGCAGAACATATCCCCCAGTGCGAAGAGTGTAATCGTTGGTTCAACATGTTTTTCGATAAAGGACATGTATGTTTACATTACATTCTACCTATCCTAATATCACATCCGGTGATCTCGATCTGAAAGTACAATTCCGAGAACGTCTTGATGCAGTAAGACGACAGAGGCCAGTCCCCTTATCGCTTTAACATAGATGTGGAATTATGACTGCCAGCTTATAGATTTAAACGGAGATGTTAGAGTTGCTGAGCTTCAATATATAGAATTAGTGGCGAAGACGTCGTCTTCAGGCTGACTATACTATTGCATCCTGCGTCTGGCGAAAGGTGTCTCTGGTTCCAGTAAAAGTTGGGTAGACCACATTCGGAATTGGGCTACTCGTAAATGAAAAAATATGCTATAGGTATTTTTTCATGGGGATACTCGATGTTTCAAGTTGTACGTGCGGTGCTGCCGTTAAACATTCTATCCGACGGCTGGTTCCCACGGAACGAAATATGTCTATGTCCGTATTCGATTCTAGGCCATAACGTGTTTATAAGATTAGCAAATGAATACTTTACCCACTAAGCTATCACGCGGACCTTTCAAGGAGGTGCCCGATAGACCAAGCAGGATTAACTACATAGGCAAGGCAGGGACACACGTAATTCGAAATTCAGCTTATAGGAACATATGGTCCATATCAAAAGGAGACAGGAAGGAAGGAAGGATGACTAGGAAGGGCAAAGATGACACGCGAATTATAGAAAAAGCCGTTTGCATTCAATATAGCCCGCTCAAACGCCATAATGGTAGTAGGTGTTCGATAGTCACTACGATGAAATTAGGCAGCACATAGCAACGCCAGCCAGAGAGCGGAATTATTATTGGTTATACGAGGATAACACTGCTTGGAAAAAAGGAACCAGACTGACCAAAGGTACGAACGGGTAAAACAGACTCGATGGGTATAACTATCGAAGGCCAAGAACAACAAATTCAAGTAGTCCTTAGATTTGGAGCATCGGGGTCGTTCATGGATTTTAGGCGCGGCAGGCTAAAAGTCAACGTGTCGAGAAGTGTTCAAAGTAGTTAAATGAAGAAGAGCGCATTGTGACAAATAGTGGGATTTTAGAACACTGCATTAGCTGCATAAAAGGTATACAACGGCATATAAAGGTAAGAATAAATTCGGATTATGAATAGACGCTATGAAACGTAAACTATGTCTAATTCGTTATACTTAATTAGAAACCATATCTACGAATTATGAACATTGTAGTGCCAATATTTAGGAAAAAAAAATAGCTATTATATGGAAAACTATAGGTGAAATGTGAACAGAAAGGACAAAGCCAGCGGTAAGTATATCGGAAAAAATAAGCAAACTTTTTCCTAAAAAAACAGTATTGCATAGTAATATAATAATTATAATAATAATAAATAAACACACTGTTACGTGCTCTACGGTATCGCCGTTACGTATTCCATCGGACAGTTGGCTCCCAGTACTGCAAAAAGTCTGCTTATATCCGGGTTCGACACAGACCACAATACATCCCCAATGGTAGCAGGCAAATACGTGATAGGCCATGACCTATCGCGATAAAAAGGCCGTGCCCTTCTTCAGAGTTCAGCTGCCGTGTCTTTGATTAAAGGTTAGCTCAAGTGTAGTTATATTTTACCGTGCGATGTCGTCAGGAAAGCTGCGGTTAGACTACGCAACTCTTCGAGCAACATCAACGTTACCTTCAAGTTCGATCAGCTGTATTACTTACACATAGCGTAACTTCTTGCGAACGATAACTGGGGTAATTTTTGATTTTGGTAAACTAACGCTGTTAACTAGCCTAAAGCGTTGCCTAGATTCGTAAACTGTAGATTGACCATTACGCTGATTCAGCTTTGACTGCTGGTCGTTTTTTTTTTACAAGAACTACAAAGAAGTTAGGATTCCTTTGTTTTTGCAGGCTTCGTCAAGCAGCCTTGTTCAAGCTAGCTTGTCTAAGTACGTCATTCTATCCGCAGGTTCATATTCTGTGTCCGTTCACAGTAAAGGGATACGCAAGCCTTTCATTTACACACACTTCGATATCCATCCATCCATCTACTTATGAAACACTTGTCTACGTTGTTTAGAAATATTATATTATACTTTATGACTAGAGCTGCACGCATTCAGTGTGAGAGTATGTGCTAATATTTAATGTCTGACGTCAGATACGGCCTGCCCTTTTTTTGTGAAACAAAAAAAATTTGAAATTGAGCTCCCTCTGAGTTGAGGATCCACCTTAAGCATCTGTCGTCACGAACGAACTTGCTCCTTATGCTGATGATCTGTCAGATTCGTCCTCGGCACCCATGAGAAGCTGAAACATTTCCCTATCCTTCTCTTTAGCAATATGGACGCAGTTTGAGGACACCCCTGTAACCTCCATTTGTGGCTGTTGGTAGACTGTTGAAGTAGACTTCACCGGTAGATTAAGCCAAAAGCAATTTTCGGATCTATCTGTCTGGTCTCTGACCCAAGCACGAGATTTTTTTTCTTTTCTAGCGCCCACATACTTCCCAAGGGTGTGTCACGATATCTAGATCACAGCACGAACGAGTTCATTGAGACATCTCGAATGGTTCTACGTTACGCAATATCTACTTTTAAGAAGTGTCAACGAATCGAATCGAGAGCCACAAAGAACAACAAACTAGAGATAAAATAATCTCTAGTAATATCTGTTAGTATTGATATGTACTATTTATGACCGGTCCATCAGGTCCTATTAAAACGAAATCATTTATAGCCCGTATTCAGTCCAACTTGCATATCTAATTCTTCCATAATGTGGATATGGGGCAATGCGAATGCAAAGTAAAATGTTCATGTACCATAGCACTAATGTAAGAACAAAAAATGAAGTTACTATTGAAATTAAGCTTGCCAACCGCTCAGGCTTGACCTTAGGGACATACCACTTTCAGACACAATGGTGTTCCCTATTCCTGTACACGCAATCTTCTTTCAGCTGACCTGCTTACGGCCGATAAGCGCTTGTTGACTCTGCAATTGGACGGCTCTTACCTAGTAGTGATCTAACCCCTACTCAGTGGGCGGACTGAACAAATATATAATTTATAAATTAAATGATTTAAAGCGCAATCATGAGTGTACTCGCGCTCGCTTTGCTGTCCCGCTATAGCCTCTGCGCGTGCCTCTGTAGGCAGTAGGGCTTAAAGCGGGTGGTTGAGAACGCGAGCCATCATCTCCACTCGTGGACAGCTCAAACTTCAAATCGTCGAATAGCGCGGGTTTCTCAACTGCACACTCTGCTACAGCGAGAAGCTGACCTATTCCGGTTACTGTGAGACTGGTTCTGGTCCCTGTGAGTATGTATTTAGGCAACTCCCATTGTATCTTAACGATATTGTCTCCTGATGAGTTCGAAGCAATTATGTTTATAGGCCCAACATTTACATATTGATCACATTTTTCCAACACTAACCTTTACTCGTACCCACTATGTGCAGTTAATTAGATATAAGCTTACTTGATTAAGGCTAAGATCATTTTTCATGAGCGCGGGAATTTTCAAAATTTTCGGTATGTTCTGTCTAGCCAAACCCTGTCGGAGCGAGCGCGAGTTGGCCTTCTCTACCATAAACCTGTGCAGCAAGATAAGGAAGTTGCAGCAAGCAACGATTCACGACTTGCACGAACCAACCACTCCACTACTCGGCGTCAAGCTACCTAGATATCCTGCTCTGCGATTGCATTTCTTTGTGCACGCCTCTGTGTGAGCAGATTTCCATCATATAGCGGCAGTGCAGCCCAGCTTACAGACAAACGACACGACACACATATCTGTATATATATTTATACGCAGGTAGACACGAACTGCATACAGCAGTGCACCATGTCGGCTTCTAGCTGGCAAACCTCTTGAGCCACCGGCCGCTCTAGATCATGTGACCTTTGTTTGACCCAGCGGAGTCGGCAGCCCCCTTTTCCTTGGAGAGCAGCCAAACAGTGCTCGGATCAGAGCTACTCAGAAGCTTGGCTGTTCGGCGTTGCTGCCGCAGTCTTAAGCAAACGGGCGCCGGTATGGAACCTAGATGGCAGCCCGATTCCACTCGAAACAGTCGCCCTTTTAGGCGCGCGCGACTTTAGGGCGTGTGCGCCTTGCGCCAAGGAAAGCCTGCGTGTGTAAGTTGTGCAAACACAATTCGATAAAAAACCATTAACCAGCTATTGGGCGAGATAAGCGCTCCTTCCGCTGGTTCTAGCAAGCAGCCAAATCATAGCTGCCCACTAGGTCTAGCCCCAGCTAGGGTTGTTAGTTGGGGGCACCCTAGCAAATCGTATCTACATCTACGTGTGCAGTGTAGATGTCGAAAAGTCGTTCTGAGTTCAATCTGTGGACGAACTACGATTGTATGCAGCGAATCTCATTATAACACCAGCCATTATTATCGTAGTAGTGGTACAACGGTTGGGGATCGGAGAGGCGTTTCAAAGGCGTATCCATCCACAGTCGTATCGCGCTAGATGCAGTCACTGACCGTGAACTACATAATAATTGCATGCTACGATTAACAATAAAGAGCTGAGCTACAACGGCAAGGTGTGAGATTTCGAGTAATAGACATTATAGAATAAGGCAGGAAAAACTCACATGTAGAAGAGAACGTTTAATGAGGGGTGTGATCAAAGTTGCTTAACGGGCTTGTTCGGTATTTCGCGTGGGAACGGACCAGAAGAAGGAGCACCCACTTTCATATTGGAATCGGGTTTATTGAAAAGTAACCTGAACGGTTATATTTCCAAACGCTCAGGAATGAATAATTAGCTCATAATTTCATTCGAATCTTAGCCGACCAGTACGTAAAAGCTGCACCCCCGATAAATCGAGCGATCACGTAACAGTTAATGCCGTAAGACTGTGCCTATTTAATCTCACTGATAGTTACTAGCAACTGACGCTAATTTAGAGCTAGAAAGAGGTGAAGTCGTGTTTGAGATTGCGCGTCTGCTACTTATAACGTTTAGCTAAACCAGTTATCAGATTTAGCATGTGATTCTGTAGATATATTCTTTGCTACGGCATCTTATTTCGACACTTTTTTATCTTCATATAGCAGCAGATTCTCTTGACAATGAGTCTTACTCTACTGGCAAATGCTAGTGACTGATAGAGACCAACAGCAGGAGAATCTTGAATTGCATCAAAACCGGATTCCGTGTCCCGAAATTCAGCCATAAAAATCTCCTAAAAGAAGCAATGAAAGGCGATATATTCTACCACCCGAACTATGGCAAGTGGAGATGCATTAGAGCTAGCTAGTCACTCTGGCGGACGACCATGGGAAAGAGATGCTCAAGCCAAATACAAACATAACTCAAAAAAGGACATCGACATTTCAATGTCAAGATTCTGCAGTGAAGGGGCATAAAGCGACAAATTGATCAAACGATTGGATTCTGTAGGGCAAAAAGCAGTTGGTTTACTATATGAATGGGGAAACTTTCAGCAGTATCCAATAACGCTACAGTTCGTCAGACCCATCAATGATCGCAATCAGTATAAAAATGGGTACTCTCCAATCCGGAGACGGACCGAGTCAATCGAGAGAGCGCTCAAAATGTACGGGCAAGAAGGACACCACAGGACAAACAGAAAAGCCGAGGTTGGCGGAGAGACGCGATTATGTCGAAAATAACGTGCGGGTCTTTTTTGACTTTTCGTGTATGGAAACCAGTATTCAGATCGAGGACATGACAGCACTGATTTGTTATCGGGAAATACGGTCGGTCAAAACATATACAACAGCGTATAGGTTCCATAAAAAAAAACCACTTCTACAAACAGCACCCTCCGTACCGTCATTGCAAATGGCGTGCGCACACATGCTAAACAGAACCCTAATTATCTACAAATTTTAAAACAATTTTTCAAAAGACTTGCTTTAGATATTCAAGTCGAAAACAGCGAATAAGTCTATATTATGTATTAGCACGATCTAACGTAAAATTTCCACCGGTCAACTATCGTGCTGATTGACCACCGCGTACAACTAGTGCGCCAAGTTAAGCAACTTATCCAGCACTTATCTACAATAATCATAAATTTTCGAACAACAGCTATATAAAGCAAAAGGCATGCCTATGTACAAAACACGTAAGTAACAATTTTCAGCGCCGGCGTTAGCGAGAAGATGTTGGTAGACACGTTGAAACGGGCCGACGAGACGTTCCTGACAGGGGGGTTCAGGGGAAAGAGGCCGGGCTGCAAACGGTGGTCTGGTGATCCTACCGTCGTAGCGACCACCCTGCCCCTTCGGTGACAAATGCGAGTAATTAAAGCGCGGAACTCATTTGTTGAGCTGGATCAGAAGCCTTAGCCCTTTCGAGACCACGTTCCTGGTTCTTCCGTGTCTCTGTTTGCCGAGGTTCTCCTTTGTTTTTTCCGTCTAGTCTGCTTTTTCTCTCTCTCCTTCTCTCTTTTTTCATTCTCTCAAATCGAAGCAGCGACTTGAACGATTGCCCCTAGGCGGGAAGGACTAGACAGTATCCGTCTGCTTGGTGGAATGAGTCGTCGCATGGATAACGCGAGCCTGCGTTCGGTGATGGGAGACCTGTATCAGTGACGGCTGCATCAACGTAGCCGTTGGGCCCCTTCAGAAAAGGGGCACACCAAGGAATCAGGAATAGAGAAACTCCAAAGAAAAAAAGGAATTTTCCCGATGTTTCCGTCTTCAAGGGTCTTGCGCGCCAGTTCGTTGATTTTGGTGACTGGCTACAGCGTGAATCGATTGTTCTCGAGTTCGAATCAGGAATAATTGGCCGTCTTATGCACAACCCCCAATAAGGAATTTGCAGCGAAAATTTCGTATAACTTACGTCTAGTAACGTACACCGAAATGACAGATCGAAGCTAGCGTATTGGGCTACCGCTTCCATTTCAAGTGACAGTGATCGTGATTTTCACCTCACTATCCGTTCCACTCTCTCGAAATTCGTTCAGCAACGTCTGCGCATATATTAGAAGGTTGTTATAAGTAAATTAGGCGTGTAATTGTGTGTCTGTCGGCCGTATTCCTAATTGCAAAGCTATCAATAGTGTACTTAGATTCATAGCTAAACATGCGCACGGGTGTGAATTTATATAGCGTGATTGTCCAAAATTTCCATCGGTCTCATGCATTCAACCCCCTACAGAATGCTACAGGTTTTTGCTTGCAATGTTTATAGTAAGCCAACAGTTGGTTAGAACGAACGCTGGCCTATAGCAGCATCCGCGAACGTAGCACGAGCTGATCATATACTTTTAGGAAGAGGTTCAAAGAATACTAATTGTGTTTTGCTTATTATATTCTTAGCTTTAGAAAGCGCAGGTGAAAATAATAATCAACTGTATAAGGTAGTCCAACTTTGGCCTGAGATACAAAAGACGACTCTCTCGGAAGTGGAAAGTAGCTCTGATCAATGTCCAAAAACGATCATACATGAATCCAAATACACCAAAATGATTTCCTTTCTCTGCCGGCATATTCGAAAAATAAAAAGGACCTGTCCATATAATGTATAAATGCTTATAAAATATGTATTGTGTTCTCATACTTTAACGGGACAGGATACTAGTTTGGCTCTTTCTTATATTAGATCCTCAACAGTCCTTCTTGTTTTTCTACGCCTTCTTCTAATCCTGTCATCTTCATTTCATTCATTCGGCCCCTTCCATTCATAGAACCTCTTCTCAAATATGCGCTTCTTGTTCCGAAAACTATAAAACGATCACTGGTTAAACACCATACACTAGGAATAATTGCAAAGACGCATCGGGTAGGCGTATCTGTACCGAAAAATGCCAGAAAAAGAATAAAACTTTTCATTCTAATATGTACAATATAATCCATCGAACGACGGATGGTCTCTACAAACAGAGTTACCTTTTGAATGGTTTCGACGCACAATTGAGCAGCTCGATCTCCCAACGGAGCTCCATCTATGCACGTACCTTATGCACCTCAGCTCTCATGACACCATCACATCCGTTTCATGATACCATCTATATCAGCGTATTCTCCGCCTACTCGGCCTCTACCCCCCAGCAAAGCTCTGTAAGAGCCACCGCCCCATCGGTTTCGATTGAAAGGCTCAACAATCACTCACCTGGCCCTCCAGCCACCCCCTTAGTATGTTCCACTGAGTCTAGCTTCATTCAATGACATAAATAGAAGTCGCCGACTCCTATTAGACGCTCAGGGTTTCAGATGCGCCGATCTGAGGATGCTCTGGAGACCCCTTTCACACAGCAGGACTCATGTGGTTAGTTGATACCAAGAACTTTGGAAATGAAATAACTAAAATGACCTCAGCCTAAAAAACTTTTCTACCCCAAACTCAGCCTAATATTTTCATTAATTTGAAGGGGGATCACCGTTTATTCGCTTTCCCAAGAACAGGTACCGCTTAGTATGCTATGCTATTTTGAGCACGAAAGGCTTTTGGCCTTCATGATTTCAGCCGGTGAGCCGAAATAAACAAAAACAAACAAGCGTCAATTTTAATGAAATATGATGTTAGAAAGGTGCATAGTAACTCTAGCCGATTTTTTTGTCCCATACAAGATTCTATTTAAGCCTGAATCGGTCCGCTTAAAAAGGTTATAAAGGCTGGCATAGGGGGGGGATATCAGAGGTGGTTGTGTGAAGTAACATAAGCGATTTCGGACGGATTAAATCAGCAACTTATTTCCAAAACTATATATATATATGGAAAGCTAGGAACAAGCATCAAATGTTTTTGTCAGAAGTTCGAGTATATTTTCAGAAAATAATCATTACGACTACAAAATCAATACCGTTTTTTTTTCCAGGTAACACAGACTACATTACAGCCATGAAGGTTAATTGTTAAACAGTCTACCTTGCTTAATAAGCAATAGGCGAATAGGATCATCGCATCGGAAGCGTTTCGAGATTACTTGCACCAGTTGCAGCAGCCATCATTGGCCACTAGGAAACACCTGAGGGTAGCGATGGCCAAATCGTATTTCGGACGATACAAACACATTATTTCATGGCGAAGCAAGCTAACTCGTACGAGTGTCGCGTAGGAGCCGCCGCGCTGCCGCCCCCATTCATACAGCTTTTATCGGCTGCTCTTTCCATAGTCGGGCGTTGCATAGTTCAGAGCATTAATACCGGCGTCGCTGACGCCACTACCTCCGACAATGTGGGCAGCGTCTAGGCGAACCAGTTCTTCGTTCGCTCACCGCCACTAATGGGGGAGTGAGCTAGGCTGAGTCGTCCAGAGTTCGGCTCAGCAGCCGCTGGTATAGCTTTTGGTCTCAAGGGACGTTGCGATTCAACACCGTTGGTCGCATCAGCGAAATGGAGAGAGCGCGAAACAGACAGACCGAACTCTGGCGCAAGTTGCGCGTACCGACACCGAGCCTCTACCGGCGCCTAACGGCAGTCGAACTACCTATGCTTTCGTTGTGTGATCGTATTCTATTGCAGCAGTGTGTATGTATGCCATGACGGGGCCATGTCGTTGAATTCAAGCCGATGCCACCTTCAACCTCTCCGTTTCTCTCCCTCTACTCTCCCAGTTTGCTTTCCCCGTCGTCGTCGTCGTCGTCGTCGTCGTCGTCCCCCTTTTCGTCGTTGTCGTTGTCTTCGTGCTCTCGCTGACTTTCCTCATTCTCCGGTACCTGGCTCGAGGACCACTACACTAATGGCCCAATGAGTGATAAACTGCCTTTAAAGGACACAGCTGAGAACGAAGCGGCACTGCCGCTGACGACCGGTAGGTGGCAGTATTTGATAGTGATATCACACGGTCTGCAGCAGAATGGAGCTCAGTGATTTTGCTGGCTGGGGGACGCGAATAAAGAGATAAATAGGGAAATGGCTGAGCAAATGGAGAGATACTTGCTGCGCAACGCGACAAATGGGAGGAAACAGGTAGATGGGGCAGGGAAGGGAATGCAACGGAGTGGGGCGTGGTGGGGGGCAGAAAGGGAAAAAAGGAACAGAGTGGAATTATAGGTGCGTGTCCTAGCTTGTAAGCGAATGTGTCAGTACGGATTTAGAGATGAAAGCGTTTACAGAACGTTGTTGTTAGTGTTATCTATCCTTACGGGTTTTGATTCTTACTAGCTGACATGTTAATTTTCATATATTTATTGTACTAATACCAGCTTCAACGACAACCAAAAATAATCGAGAATAAGGGTACGTCTTTTTGAATAAATCTGTTGGTCTCCAGCAGTGCTTTTGCCAGTCGCTCGTAGATTTCGGTTCCAAGCAGCCTTTGTAGAAGTATGTTTGCGCTTTCAACTCTTGTATGCTAGCTCGCTTCTTTCTCACTTAATCGGGCCTAGGACTCTTTCTCCTCCTCCTCCTCTTGCGAACATATAGGCCTCATGGTCTGGGTATCATTATCATCGTCATCATAGCCCTTGTCTGGTCCCTGTGGGATCGAAAAGCGTGTTGTGTGGAACGGGCCCCGAGGGAGAGTCTCGCACTGACTTTCAGAGCGGCCTCTTCTTTATATAGACGCACGAGCTCTCTTTCAGCGCGGGTTCCGGCCGACATCGCTGATAACACTATTAACAACAAACGATGAATTGGCCTCGTTGCACCTTTCCCAAAATAATAATAGTTCTAAGTAGCAGGAATTCCTATATAAAGCTATACTATAGTAACTAGCAGCGTTCTTAGCCGAAGCGCAGTCATAGAGACACGCTACAGGCAGGCACGTCTAGATGCCTTGAAGTAGGCTGTAGCGCCACGAACAAGCGTTCAGGTTTAGATTCGGGTTGTTCGTTGTAAAGCTAGCCTTATCTGTGGGGGTATCTGCGGGGATGTTCGTGTGGATGTTAGAGAGAGGGAGAGAGAGAAAGAGGGAGAATATTTACTTGTAAGGCAAATGCCTCGATTGCTCGACCTGAAATTAGTTGTCAAGCAAAAGAAGGCGTTTAGGCATCAGCGGGAAATACCTACCTGTTCTGCGGAAAACCAAATTTCTAGTGGTCTGCGTTGATATTATGGTACAGCTTGTAGTGTCGTTTATTTTTTCGTAAAGTTTATAATTGCATCTTTGTTTTGTGTAACCCTTCTCGGAATATATTTCTATCATATATATTTGACGCCTTCGGCTACAGTGAATCCTCAGAATAACCTCGTCTTCGGTATAGCTACAAAAGACTTGCACGTATTGCGTATTCATTTAATAATATTGTGCTAAATGTGGTATGATATGCTGAGACCTAGCTCGGTTGAAGCTATAATTTGTTGGTATTTGAAAAAGGCGGCATTTAACTACAACATTGTGGGCAGAGTTCTCCTACATCATGTGGCCCTGTAGGTTATCTATAGTTCAGATATTAGTTGAGATATTGAGCGCGTAAGATTTTTGATGGGAGGTTTTTCTATAAAACTATCTTGCTCTAAGCAACTATATGGCTCCTCCTGCGTGCGAAATGTGCTACCAATATATTGTATTAGTGATTGTGTAATTATGTTCGTCTTGATAAAGGATCGAATTGATAGTACAAATAGAATGCGTATGAAAACTCTGATAAGTTAAGCGTTAGAAAATTTCGAAGTCTTTAATCCTGACAAGCTAAAGGATCCCTCGGTACCGTTACAGCTTTTTACTATAGTCATATGATTCAGTACAAGATGCTCGAATACGTAAGGAACCAATAGGCAACGCTTTTTGATGTAATCATTACATTACTCTCTCTCTCTCTCTCTCTCTCTCTCTCTCTCTCGCTTTCTCTCTATCGCTCCAGTTCTTCCTAGCTGTGCATAGATCGGTATTTCTTATGTCAGATTATAGTCACCAGCCACTCATTGGTGCTCCTGTTCGGCCACTTTTTACTCTCCTGAGTCAGTGTGGACGGGCACGAGTCAATCCTATATGAGTCGATCGTGTCCTACTACATCCGCCCACACCTCTTCGAGGGTGTCTCCAGTAACAACCAGCTCGGGTCAGCTGACACGAAAAGAAACTGAGGGGGGTGGGGTAGTAGTAGCAGCTCCTCGAACTCCCCACAGGCTCCTGCACGACGATCTGGCGAGAGCGGTTTGGAATGAGACGACCACCTACGATGTGGAGGAACCAAGTCCGAAATGTCTGTACTTTGTGTGCGCCACGCTTCCCCCAACACGACGCTATAGCAGTGGAGACTGCCGAGGTGCTTAATATAGGCAAAATAGTAATAGAACCGCATGTTTCGTCCCGCTGTCGCTGTTCCTTGCCTTATGAACCTACAAGTATTAGCCACTGAACTACTACAGGCAGCGTCGCGACTCTTATCGTACTGGCCCGTCTCAGTACCGCTTCCACCTTCTGCCTCATCTTGTACATGCGCTATGCATGGCCGAGGGAAAAACGAGAATTCACAGCAGAGAGAACATAGATTTCGGCGTGCAGAATCATGACCAGCAGAGATCATCAGCGAGATGTAAACGGACTTGGCACTACCAAGTAACAGTCGCGCCGAGTTTGAGGGTACTGTCGACCTTTCGACTCGTTTTTACTTACCTTACCTAGCAACATATTGGCTTGGGGTAAGCCGATAGTAAGAAGAGACGAGATATTTTCTTGGCAAACGGGAACAGGGTCGACCTTGCCAGATGGCCATGGCATCATCTCCACCAGGCCGAATCACCACTGCGCGCACTACAACTTTGCCCGCTGACAGTAAAGTCTGCAATACATGAACATAGAAGAGGTGGTGCCGATTCGTTGGCGACTGCTAAAGTTAATGCACTATTTAGTGGAAAGCCGCCACAGGGCGTGGAGAGAGACGGGGAGATGCGCTGCGACTAGTGCGCATTTGTTGTGCCAGTCGTCTACAGGTTAGTTGAGTTGATGGACAAAGAGGAGCGAATTCTATCAGAACAGAAACCACGGCCAAGTCCAAATGCAGTTCAAGAGATAAGGTTCCAATCTTTTGTAGGTACCATGGAGTTCTAGTCGTTTTCAGTTTTGTAGGTCTGTTGACAGAAAGGCAATGGGTACAGACCCATACTGTAGAGCAATTCAAGATATTTTAATAGTATGATATGAAAGTGCGTAGTGTACGCATAGACCCGATGAGAAACGGATTTTAGTGCGTTAGCCTACAGTTTTATGTTTTACAGCCTAACTGGCAAGGCCACAAATTGCAGGACACTGAAACTGAAATTCGGTAGAGGAACAATCGTTTCCGACTACATTACCACATACGGTAGGTATCCTACATACATTAAGATATTGCAAATGAATCCGGCTGACTTTGAAATTAAGTAACTTTTTGAATTGGTTAGGTTAAAATGATGATTTGCCTTTTCTAGTTGTTTACGTACGTGTCCCAATGCTCTGACAGCTTCTGAACAGCCATACACCTACCATTCACGTTCCTATATGTAATTTCTCTATCTTTAGCGTCCCGAAGTAAATCGATAGTGGGATATATTTGCTCACGAACTGCCCATTCTAAAACATGTAAAACACCGTAATCACACGGATATAGAGAACAGGCGTGCTGAAGCCAACGTTGGATATTTCTTTCCTCAACCCAGGATCTATGGAGGGCTGGCGATAAGATCTGGTATTGTCCTCAAGTAACCAAACTGTGCACCTTCGATTGCTGTGCCAAGAGTCCATAAATCTCCTGAGGAACTCGTAACAACAAGCTGCATTTATTTTTCCATCATAGCAAATATCTTACTTATGTTCCTGATGTCTATTGTACATCATTCTTTCACCTGGCCCCTCTTTGGCTAGCAGTAAATGTTGAACCATTTTTCGTCTATGACGACCATACGAGTACACCACATGCGATTTTCAATTGGCCTAGAGTAAATTTTGGGATCCGGTCTTGGGAAACCCATTCTTTACTCAGTTTTTTTTATTTTCAGTGTTTTGGTTATGTAACACGTTAGATGTGAAACGTCAACCTTGGTCGACAGCTCTGTTATCATTAAAGCCTTTTTGAATGCGGCATTGCGTTCTTGTCTTTCGGGTCCCGACATCTGGTCGCCTTTCTGCTGGTCCTCAACACTCCAATCTTCGTTCTTGAAACGTTTGCGCCGTTCACGTACTGTGCTTTAGCTTAAAATCTCCTAGTGTAATGTCTTTCCCAAGCTTCGCAGCGCTGTAGCCTTCGAGGAACAAAAACGTGGCTATTTAGCGTTAATTTTCGACGCCTATAGATGTTTTTGCTTTTGAATTTATTTCCTCTGAAGTAAAGTCAGCTAGTTTTCAAACGGCTGAGAAACTTCCCAATTAAATTTCGTTTGCCGGTGGCGCGTAATTCAAAACGTATTCAATTTTAAAGTTCGCTAGATTTGCTTATAATAACTATTTTCAACTGTAAGTGAATATTTTAACTCAAAATCCGGTTGGTCCGCAATTTATGGCTTCGTTTTTTTAACGGATGGTGACTTGAGTAGTAGAGAATCTCTCTGTCTCCAACAGGATCAAGGGATATAATTTTAATATGATCAATCGAAGTCTACGTTGAATTAGCACTCGCTTAAAGTAACGCTAAATCTCATCATTCTATAAATCTATGTAGTTTGCTAGCAAAAATAGCCAAATTTTTTCGTGATTTTTTTGGCAAACGCATGCTATAGTTAAGAGGGAAGAGTCAGATGACATTTGGCCCACCTTACTCTGTGGGTAGATACTTGCCGAGAATGGATAATCGGTCCTTGTCGTTTTCTAGCGATACGTGTTTCAAGCGTAGTGGCAGGGAGTTTCCCCCAACACAACCAGCTAGCAGGTTCCAATGGGATGGACGCCATTGAATGCTGTGCTTGCAGGTCCGCCCCACTGCTGTTGCTGCTGCATATTTGTGCAGGCTTGTGCTTCCGCCGTCATCTCATCTAGTTTCCTTTCCTATTTAGGATTCACTTTTATTTCTTCACTTAACAGACTGGGGGATAGAGATCACTTGCACTCCTTACCTATGAACACCCGCCCGTAGCAGGTTGATCCAATTGATCCCCCCCCCCCCCCATACTTGTCACCATCTTAAAGACCATAAACACCACATAGCGAACCGCAGGCATTGCATCGATATAAATATCGCGATATGCTTATTACCATATATATACATGTCTCAGTACGGATATGTCAATGTATTCAATCAGCCTCAACCCCCACAGCAGCAGCGTCCTTCTGGTTGTCGATTGGTAGCGGCTGAAACAACGGTGTATAGCGAAGTGCAGTGCGGGTGTGTGTGTGAGTGTTCCCTCATGCGCTGCATCTCGTGAGCTATATGAATGTGTCCTGCTGCGTTACCTTCATCAACCTCAGATATCGAATCTTCTTTGTTCGATTCATGGAGGTGTTCGGTTGCAGAGCCTTCCCGTCCCTCGAATTTCGTCTGCTCTTACGGAATCTTTGGCACCTTTGTTCATTTCGATCTGCGGTTCAATGCGATGCATTCTTCTTCCTGCACGACGAGACAGCTCGCTCGATTGTGGTCTATGAGTGGACTACTACTCTCACCTTTATCATGCAAATTTGAGCAAGTCATTTGGGCAGGACAGTTGGCGGCGTGTTGCATGATGTCCTTTTGACGCAGATAGAAGGTGACTGGAAGTGGTAGCCTCAGCCTAAACAGATAGAGGGAGATAGGGAGAGAGAGAGAGACCAAGGGGAGAAAACGGCTATGTACAGACACGAAGTCATCGAACGATATTCAAGTAGGGCTATCGACGACAATATATCGCTACCGAGATAGATGGATTCCGGAGCGGGCGACAGCCAGAAAAATTTTTAGGCTTAAGGATTTACGATGAAAGCTACATAGTAGCATTGCTTAAAATCCCATTAATTAATCAATTAAGCAACTTACGCAAACGCAAATAACTTTGTTAATCAGCAATTTATTGATATATTTACATGGGGTGTGTGTGTGTGTGTGTAGTAAAGTGTATTGCAAATAATATCCCGTTTCGAAGGTGGTTTGTAGCTCCCTTTACAGAAAAATCTCGTTCTTAATTTAGCCCATGACTACTTAAAGGTTTTGCTGAATTTTATTGTGGGTTTACGACGGAACCAGATAAACACCTTACGACATGCTTATTGCAGCTTACCAGTACCTATAAGCCAGTCAAAGGCACTCAAAGCGAGTGTGTTAACCTATTGCTAAATTCTTTATCTAGTTTATAGTGTTAAAGGCGTTACCTACAATCGCTTCGAAAATTATACGAAATAGAGTGTTGTATATTTTTCAAAATGTCCAGGTTAAAATAAACATATTTAATAATGAACCAGTCAGTATCAGTTTAGTTCATCGGCTTGAATCGTGGTTCGAAGGTAGCCGTAAACCTGTTCAAAATGCACCTGGGGGTATAGTTAGCTGGGGTAGCGCCGGCTTCAAAGACGACTGGTTGTTGATTGTTGCTGCTAAAACTTCCCATGTCGTCCAGACCTAATTAACAATACGTCCCTGCGAAGCGGTGCGTGTCAAAGACAGTAGCAATATCGCGATCGCTAGCAGCAATGTGCTTAGGACAAGTCCGTCGTCGCCTTCTCATCGAATCTGGGACACTTTGCATGTTTCCATGCGCGCTCACGCTCTCTTGTTGATACAGAGATTATTTAATTTTAATAACTCAATAATAATTAATTTAGGCCGTAGGGTCGACACGTCACGGAGGAAGTGGTTCTCTGGACGCAGCAAGAATTGTTAGAGGAGACTGGTTACATAGCCAGGTTAGTGACAGACGCTCAAGGAGGCCGAATGCAAACATGGCTGGAGCTATTCTCGCTTTAAAGCTTGGGATCCCCTTGCGGCGGCTGAGGGACCTATTGGGGGGATGGGAACACTGTTGGCATGGGACAACAGCGTGAAATTCCCCTACACGGCCGCTGTTATCCGCCACACATTTTCCTTAGCTTCAAGTACCGTAGTGATGTTCACCGTCAGAAAGCCTTGCAAGCGAAGCGTATTGGATGAAAGCATTTTATGTAGACGATCCCGGACCGCTTGGACTCGGTCTCTGTTGGCGGAAAATGAACATCTTATTTGCAGCTCTTACAGGTAGAAGGCGAATGAACGAGATAGCAAATCATGAATTTAGAGTGAGGAAAGGAACGGATTGCAGAGACAGGACCCAAAGCTTTCAGAGCTGATTGCAGGTAGTCGCCCACCAACGCCCTGCTAAGGAGCATCGTCGACTACTGAAATAGTAAGGGTACGTGATCCTGATTTGAAGAGAAAAGGGCGAACCAGACCCGACGCCATGCAACAGCGTTCAAGTTCACTGGTGACTGTTTGTGTTAATTTGGGGATATGCTGTTTTAACCAATGGACCGATGAATACTTAGTGCTTTCCGAGTGATGCGAATACTGACTTTTAACGATGTGATAGTAGCCTTTGTATTTAGGAATGGACATATTGACTTTATTATTTTGGGCGTATTTGCTTCTATGACAGAGGCGTTGTTTTCGATCCGTAGCTTTCGTCAGTCCTTATGATGTATACGTAGATATGCCGTAAAAACAACTAAACGAACTGATTGTAATATTAATGTTATATTTTCTTCGGAAAAGGCAGAGAAACCTGCGCAAGTTTATGTCAAAATTAAATCAGTGTGCCGGAATATAGAACAGGTGTTTATGGCAATGTGTTTTATTGTTTAGCAATAATCTAACTAAGATTTTAAAAAACCAGTGAGCAAAGTGATTACTTGACACTTTGTATACGACCAATGTTTCAGGGTTAAGGAAATTGCCGGAAGTCGAAATCAAATTATCCGGTGTAATAAAGCGCACACAAAAAAATTCGCAGTTAAAACATTCGCGGTGTGATAAGCTATTTGACCCGATTATTTTCTATCACAAGTTGTATAAATATAAGGACTGGAAAAAGTTCCTGGAACTAATGCTTCCGCATAAAAAAAGTTCACATCAAAAAGTAAACTATTTGATTAATAGCTTGTCAAAATTGCGATGGCCTTAGATCGCTACGTACTTCAGCGCAAGATTTACCTTCATCATGTATATATATATATATATAGTGCATGTAACGAACTGTTTGTATGTTTGTGCGATATCTTTTGGACTGTAATGAATGGCATCATTATATTTCTAAGTAAGTATCCGTCTTAACATCTTGGTCAGTAGATAAAAACTTCTGGCACAGTTAAAAGGCAACTTATGCTTCGTTGAAATATATATATATATGGTCATATTTACACACAAGATGGTAGTTTCGATGACGCTGACACACAAATCTGTATTGAATGCAGACAGATTCGACAACGGTGTCGATTCCAGGCCTAAACCGCTTAAAAGGCATGCTCAAAATTTTTTTAAATAACTTTTTATTAGTAGCAGTGAGTGGAGCTGCATTGACATACGAAGATTCGATGAAGTCTCACTAGAAGACGTTTGACACAAAAAAATCACGGATTCAGTTCTAATAGTAGGCTAAATTTGGTTCGAAAGGCCAAAAAATCCTAAGAATCTGAAGTGGTGCCAAAGGTCTCACGAAGACTAATTTGAATAACTCAGTTCGTGATAGATACTTTCGTTTTCAAAAGAAATTGCTAAAACTCTGGAATTATCAAGATTGTTTGAGCCTCTTTAATCGATTTCCTATCATAAATGTTCAGCGTTGTCTCTTCGAAGTCTTCTTCTAATTTTTCGGGAGACGTGTGGACACGTACGGCGAGAATTTTAAGCAACCAAACAAGTCTATCTGAGTCGTGGTTAGTTTAACTTTGTAAATAAGTTTTTTATGCTTCACGCTTGGTACGTTACATGGCCGCAGAAGGTCCGTTCAGTTTAGACATACCCAACGATAGTTATTCATCGATCATCCTACGCCAACGGACCTCAAGTCCCCTCTGTATTTTCCTTCTATTTGAAATTAGCTGTGGTGAAATACGGCGGCTTTAAATAGATACATTTATGAGAATGACAGATAGCGCCCGAAAATTTCTTCAATTCAAATAGTCCAAAAGAGAAAAGTCGACGTTTTCCTGCTTTCCATGCATTTACCCTCACCATTGCGTTTGAGCTTGCTTCTTTTAAAGATAGCTATCGTTTGCCATGTAACTCCGCCTGTCTTGACACTCCCTGCCCTTAACCTTTGGAGGACCCCGTTCTTCACCGGTCAAGAGGTCTACACCACCTCTCTTCGCAGTGGTGTGGCTGGTGTTACTGCCTCTACAATCGATAGTAATTATTTGCCGCTCAACCGTGCAATCGGTCGAACTCCTCTCTCCTTCTCTTCCTGTGAGCGTCTGCCGGACTGCCCCTTCTCGGCAGGCTGAAGCGTAATGCCCCGCTGTTTAAGTCTCTGGCCGGTACACCAGCCCAGAGTGAGCTTCGATATCACTGGGGCAATAGAGGAAAAGCGGGAAAAAGGGCGAGTATAGCAGAAGAACCTGCAAAGCCCTCAAACCGACTAGTAGCCGATGT
Organism: Varroa destructor; assembly: GCF_002443255.2. NCBI lineage: Eukaryota > Metazoa > Arthropoda > Arachnida > Mesostigmata > Varroidae > Varroa > Varroa destructor. The sequence goes on from NW_019211457.1 coordinate 38,929,002, forward strand.
CCTATTGTTCTTCTAACTCAGGCTCGAGAAGACATCCATACCACCTCTTGTACAACGTAGATCCAATGGCAGGTGGAATTCTCAGCACTAGTGGCCACCCCAACAATCAGGAATGGAAAATCAACAACTTTGAGTAAAGGTTTTTAAAAAACTAACGGTCATTTTGGCCATTAATAGTATGCTTAATCACGGATACCTGAAGCAGCCTTAAAAAGCGCTAGCCAAAATTAAATCATTGTTGTTGTATACGTCAGCTTTTTTCGTTTGGCCAATTATAAGCCTATATAAAAATAGCGTGGTGAAGGATTAAATTAGGAAAAGCTGTATGGAATACTTCTGAGCAAAGTTTGTGTATCTACAGTATCGAACAAAGTTCAAACATATGGTTTCCACACAAATAGTCTACGCCTGCACTGGAAGGACCTCACAATGGGGTGACGATTGGAAGCAAGGCTGGTGGGGGGTCATCAGGCCGTCATGCAGGTTCTCATGCCATCCGTGATAATCCCGCAATCCTGCAGTCTGTCTCGTTAGTTAGCAGAAATGCTCGTTATTAGTAACCCGTAGGTACTCGGAGATGAAAAGGATCTGCAAAGCGACACCAAAGTAAAACTTCGCCTACTGCTTACTAAAGTAACACCCTTCAATAGGCATAGGCCAACTCTAGGTAAATGGTCAGGCGATTAGGTTCTCTGACAATCTTGCGATATCTTCCGCTATTTGCCTATCTAAATCATCCCCGGAGTAACGATCCCAACTTGAACCTACTTGTGAGCCGTCAACCTGAGTGTGGATGGATTTGCCCCATATTGTTTACATCGTACAGTAAGAAATGTTTGCCCCTTGTGCGGTCTCATGATATCTAGTTGAATGGATTGATGACGTTGAGGTGAATATCGATGGCCAGACTAATCACATCGTTTGCATCAATAGCTATCTCCAGGCGGTGTCTATGCGGATACAACCATAATCCTCGTTATCATTCTAACTGCCATTCAATCTTTCTATGCACCATATTCAATCAATAACTTTTTTCAAGCTGAATGTACACATATAGTTAATTTTCTCCATTTAACGTTATACTTGTTTTTAACCTTAATTGTTCACATTATTTTTCCAATGCTCGGATTATGCTGCGTTGGATTTTACCTCATCGAAGGCTTCGGCAACAGCTGTTATCTTACTTCTGGATTGGGCTTGCCGACATGTTTGGCGGAATGTTCCGAAATGTTCCTCTATAGATAGCTATCAAACCCATTTGACTCAACCATACCACTTCTATGCTACTTTTTTCAATCATTTCATAAACTAACTTGCTGCTGATGTCTGTAAGATTGCATTTTACTGATAATAACTGTGTGTAATCACAAACAAACATCGCTACGATATGCATCTGGTGTGAAGGACAACTACTTGTGAACAAAAACTATTTATAAAATCACAACGATTACCTTCTCCTTCATTTATAATACAATGTTTCTAGTTTGTTTTACTTTTCTCAGCACATCACTTATATTAGGGTATCAAGATAAAATTTTTTTGTACCAAACCTAGTTACTGTCCACTGTATTGGCAGCATTTTTGACGTCAATGTTACGTTAGGTCGACAACAAAACCTGCTGTCAAGGCAACCTGTCAGCGAATCGTGGGAGACTGAACTCCCAGAAATCGAGAAGAGAGAGTTAGGGAAAAGAGCAAGTTTGTGACGCAAATGCCCATCAAGGGAACGGACCACCGAGCCTTTGCCGACCTTACTGTCAAACGAACCTCTCTTCGCTTTCGGTGGTTTTTCTCAGACCTCAGCTCTATCCCTAGCCCCCGACCCCATCCTTTGCCGCAGCGGCTGCCGCTTCCACCGCAGGCGCAGTCGCTAGCGTCAGCCACGTCGAATTCTCGTCGCTTTTTTCGGTCGTCGGTTTCTTGCTCTCGTTCTTCATTTCATTGAATTGGGGCGAACGTGACCTCCCCAGCTGAAACCCTGGCCTCCTGCGCTGCTTCTCGACTCCCTCCCCGTCTGAACGCCACGCCATTTCCCCAAGCAGTAGCATCGTTGGGCACTACGAACGGTATCACAACGGCCTGAGTATCGTTGCTGATGCGCGCCTGGGCACACTGAGCAGGCGGACAGGGGTTGTCCTTAAAGTCGTGTGGCGACGGTGGTGGCGGCGGCGGTGCAGCCAAATTTGAAAAATGGCGTCCACCCCATGAGACGCTCGGCAGCTAGAGAGCCTGTACGTTGCGCTGTGGCTATCTGGAGTTTGCTAGCAGCCTAGGAAGGGCGCAAACCAGCAACACTTGGGCGTCGACAATATCCAAAGTCGTAACGGAACCACCTCTTCTGGACGTTGACTAACTGATATAGAGGGTGCAGCGACTGGCGTTGTTGGCATATAATGTAAAAACTATAGAATCGTTTCAGGTCGAAGCTATTGGCATAGATTACTGATGAAAAACAGACCATCAAACGATGAAGCATGGTACCATATTCAGGTCTGGAGAAGTATTCCGCAACACAAGGTAGTAAGCCATCGAAAACGTTGTTTAAAAATGGCGCCACAACTCAACTGCTCAGTGCTAAAAATAATGCTGTATTATTCTTCAACATCTTAATATACTAACAGAAAGATACGAAACCATATGATAACGGAACGCGTCGACTTGTGCTAAGTTTTTTTTTTTCACAACTTAGCGTAGAACCGATTCTTCTCAGGTATGCCGCTCTCACAACGGTGTTTTCCGGTCAAATCAAACTTAAAAAAAACCTTTAGGACGGTTAAAGTTGTTTTTGAAGTGGCCGTATGTGTGTGAACACGTGTAGTTGATGCAGAGGAGTTTTCACTCAACTAAGACTACAGAATATAGGTTCGAATAGCCTCCGAACAGCGAATAGCCTGCATAAGTTCTGCTTGCATCTAGATGTAAGCCATTGCTTTACGGATAGCTATAATTGTCAGACTTCTCAAGATCTACAGATCCGTAGACTTACGTCAATTTCCTATTATCATGCCACTTTCATCTACTTTTAACCTGGGCTACAATTGTTTATCGCGCTAGAAACGGGTCTTGGGACAACCAACGACGTTAAAGTTTACCGATCAAATGAGTAAATATTGGTACAGCTTTATATGTGCGATTCCGCGACCCGCCTATTAAAGAGGTTGGGGCAAAATATTACCGAACGATTCTTTCGTGAGTTCAATCCTTCTAGCCACTTCGAATACGTCCGGCAGCCTCGATGTACGCGTATGTTTAATAACCGGACAATGTATGCGCCATTTATCACAGTAATATGAGTTTTCTTGTATAGTTGTCCATTATCGATGTTTTCCTTATCTCTATTGTTACAGCTTTCGATAGGTGCGAAAAGGTCACGGTTCAGGTCCTAGCCGTTACGTCTAAGCAATTGCGGTGGGTAAACATTTAACGATAATGTCGTATTGAACAGCTCCTGATTCAACTTAGCCATATAATCTAGTTTATAATTGTCCAGTCCAGGAATCTGCTATGAAACCTGATTTCATAGCTTTAATGGATATCACATGTAGAAACTAGACGATATTGACTAAATACAAAACAATATGGATCTGGCTTTCAGGAGAGTCAATTCAGAACTGTTGACAATATAACCGGGAAATTGCGAAGACATCGCCGATGGGGTTACGGTAGCGGATATATATCATATTTTTAATTTCAAGCTCCTTGAGAAGCTACTTATGCTTTTTTACAAAATATTGTTACCAATAATCGAAACACAATATGCCATTTAACGAAATCACTATCATTGGTGTTCCTTCGACACGTTTCGCAAGTAAAAACCTATGTAGAAACCAGACTCTTTTATAGGGTTATTTTTTTAGTAGCTTGCAACGGAGCTTAAAACTGTTGGCTGAAACAACTAACCCTTTTGGTAGAAACGAAAGTTACTGTAGTGTTGAGTTAGCGTATTTATGAAACATTTATATCGTGTGACAGAAAAGTCATTTACGGAAGTGTCGCCTCGTATAGAGCAACCCATCAGTGGCTCTGCTTCTTCTCTGTATGCTTTGATCAAACCTATCGTCCCATTTGTTGGCTTCTACTTTGTTACCTTACAATTACGAGTTTTTATACTCCTTTACACAGCGCTAGATAAAGCAGTTAGGTTAGGTTAGGTTAGGTTAGGTTAGGTTAGGTTAGGTTAGGTTTGAAGCCTGCAAGGGACCATTCGCAGTCGAGCGATGCCAAGAGACTCTGTTCAACAAGAGGCCAAAGCTGTAAACAATCGAACAGTAGTCCGCGTAAGAACGGCGACGCTTCCACAGAGATTTTACGTCGCTATTGTTGTTGTTGTTAATGTTGTGTTTCGCTGCACTCTCCTTTGCGACGTTTGTTGTTTTCAGATTGAAGAGTTTGAATTCGCCTCGGTGGTGCTGAATACGAAATCAGTGCGAGCGCGAGTCAGCGCAAGTGAGAGTGCTGCTGCCTAAAGCTGTAGCAACTTTTGAGGTTGCTGGTGCTTCCGAGAATGACGCCGGGCGGCGACGGTCTGCCGTCGCCGAAGCGTTTTCCTCTCATGAAAAGCGCAACGGTGCTGCAAGAGCTAGAAAGGGAGACTCGCCGCTTACCGGTTGCCCCCACTAAATATATTAGCCCCGCAAGCACCCTGTCACTCGTCGGTCTAAATCCCCCAAATTTGAGATCATGCCTGCTGCGTTCCGGAGCACGTTGGCATTCGCGACGGTGGCAGTCGAGTACAGCCGACGACCAGCACTCTCGCGGGAAACCGTTGCTAGACGGGAGCGCTGCCACGGCTGAGGAAGCTGGGAATGCGGACAACGGGGGTACTAAGGTGAAGCGTAGGGAGTGCGAGTCCGAGGCAAGGGAGCGGGCGAATCCAAAATCGCGGCAGCAGCAGCAATCGTACCACTATCGCCGCCGCTACTGCCACTTTAAAAAAGAAGGCCGAAAAAGTCGTTTACATGTCGAGAGTGCGCACGAAAAAGACCCAGCAGATTGACGGTCAGATAAACGAGACCAACGTGGGGGGACGGGTGAGAAACTCGACGGCTGTCGTTTCAGCTGCCCCGACCATTGGCCCCGAAATCTCCAGCCACTTCCACAAACGTTCCTGCAGCCACGTCTTGTTACTCCGGAACGTTTGTTGCATTTATCCAGCCTTCTCGTCGTCTAGCTTAGCCAACTGAATACAAGCAGAAATTCAAAGCTAAGCGGCACTTGATACGTTATTCTCGATGTTAGGTGAAATCAATTAGTACTGTTATTGTAGCTTGCTTTTGAAAAAACAAAGTACCTATAATTATTAAAAATTCGTAACTTACTATATAATTAAATTTTTAGGGTTTAACGTCCGATATTGGCGCTAAGCATTGCTTAAGGAGGCTGCTGGTTTTCAGCGCGCAGGGATGTATGCTTACACTCAGTTTCAACGCCACCATTAAGCGCCCCTAAGCTTAATGGGTAAACAAACGTGTTACCGCGGTACCGTTACAAAGGCTTTATTTGTCATCGTAATTTACCTTTAATGTTACCGCTGCTTTAGTGTATGTACAAATGTCGTTATTATTTCAGAATAATAACTGCCGGAAACAGTGCAGTGCTAGTCTTCATTAGAATCAATCATCGTTAGCAGCGACAGCATACATAGTAAACACTGCTCTGTTATATTCACCAGTGAACTAGTGGTGATTGAAAGAAAGCTTTCAGAAAAAAGATTCACAACCGATTACGCTTCAGGTGGGTCACCCGGGTCGGCCGAGGCATACGGCCTATCGTACTGTGGCCGGTCGAACTCGTACGTTGTTCCCATCGTCATATCTATCACGGAACCAGTAGAATAAGTTGAATGATGCATCGATCTCATTATTGCAGACTGCTACCATCTTTTTCCTTCGCTTCGATTATGAAGTATCGAATTCCCCTTCTCCGGGATGTCTATGCTCTGCAACCGCTTGCACGCGAAAGCGAGGAGAGATTAACGGCGTTCTGCAGTCGGCCAGGACTAGCCATCCGACGGGCCGAAGGACGCACAGACGGGCAAGCGTACCGATAGGGGCCAGCAGCAGGAAAAAACACGATCACGTGGATTTCTGTAAGCGCAAGACGAAATTCATTATATCGCTGTTTGCCGTTGGCAGCAGCAGGACCAACGGCTCGACCCATCTGAATTTCTAGAAAGGTTGTCCCAATCCTTTCTTAATAGCAGAGCGCAAGGAGATCGTGCTGCGGGTATTCCTGCAATTGCCAGGGGCCAACGACATAATTTTAATCACCGGTTGCGTGTAGGTCCTGTGCATATGTGTGTGAATCGGGCTAGTTCATGCCATCCTTTGAGCACTATGCATACGTTACACATTCCATATTTCCGTGCTTCTCAATTTGCCTTGTTTAACCCACTCTTCTGTTGTGTTTAGAGGGCAGAACATCTTTAGGGGGTAAGAGGCGAGGGGTACGAGGGGCTTAGCGCAGCTTACAGGACTGTGAAGGCCGGTCTGCGGGAAGGATCGAAGCTCCTGCGGAGTAGCAACTCGTTCGACTTACGAGAGGAGCAGGATGGATGCAGGCTAAACGGCAATCGATTTCGATTTGTTCTTCTGCCCGCTACTAGCGGCGCAAATTCGAAGGGAAGGATCCCATTTGAAAAAAAGTAAGCAAAAAAGGGACGAAGCGTCGCGATAACGTGTACACCCTGCAGGCGGACCCGCACTACCAATGTTTCGTCATATTTCGCTAAAAATATTAACGAAAATTCTCGCTTTTCTTTTGTTATCATGAAAACATCAGCAGCAGCAGGATCATTGTGACCATCGTAGTGCCCATCCCGCCAGTCGTTTCGATCTTTTTGCCAGGTTTCCTTTTGCCCAAGACAACCAATAGCGATGGTTTCAATTACTTCAAACAATTACCCATAAAGGAACAAAGTTACGCCATATTCCAGCAGGAAGAGCTTAATTAAACTCTTGTGGACTCACCCGGGTGCAGAAGGCGACACCTGAGAACACCCTCAATCCAACCCTAAGAGCATATGCAATAAACGTGTTTCTATTGATCGCTATCCATTCTACGTAAAAGTCAGCGGTAAAAGAAGGCTTACACAAAGCCTGTTCAGTGCGTCATGTCAGCGCCTTTTCAGTATACATATACCTTGTGTTTGTCCTGTATTACCATGCAAATGTGTTACACCGTCCCTAGACGTGTGGGTAATCTGACCGACTGATCAAATCGTTTGTTTCCGCTCACTCCACAAAATGGGTGGTCGTATTAACCCACTCGCATATCGTATAATATAGCGTTACAGAAGATCAATACACTATCACATAGCCATGGATGTTTCCAAATACACGAATGCGTCTCAATCGCTGTTTCGAGATGACCCATGTCCTGCATGCAGGGTTTTGGCCTCCCTTGAGTTGAGTTGGCGGACGATCTCTGCGCGACAGGGACGCCACCGACTCGATTTCTTCTTGAGGGTGAAAGCACTATGGAATTGCAGGCCCAGTCATCGCTTGAGCCATTTCACGCCTCATCGGCCAGCGTCACAGGCATGCTAAAGGGGCGTATGTTTTTATTTATTTGCATAACATCGCCGCTAACATCAAACATTGCTGTCCCTAGGGCACACGATGCGCATAACGCCTGATCTGCCATTCCCTGAAAAAGACACAGCGGAATATCAAACACAAATACTCAAATGCTAAAAAAGAATTGAGCGAAAGCGTGCGCGTTCGCTCGGTTAATATCTCCTTTCTACTAGAATGATGCATGCCCGATTGAGAAAAGCGTTAAGGCGGGCTTAACGCCAGCGACGTGAGATGATGCTGTGCCGTAGTGCGGCAGTGTTAACTTTTAAGTGAAGTCATCATTTGGTCTTGAATGCATCGCGCGAACTTCTAATTTGATGATGTTCTAACTTGTCCAACCACATAAACGTATGTACACGTTCTGAGAAACTGTTGTAATTTCACAGAGATATTCATTTTTCAGCAAGTACCCTGTACAAACTCATAGTAGAAATCTAATTTTTCTTCATATATATTGGCTGATCGCTTGCCGATCTGGTTACTGGCGGCTATAAGCGTTTAGTCATTCCCTATTATACTATATATATATGTGGCAAAGGTAATTTGTACATAATAAGCCATTCGCCGCTTCAATAGAAGGCACGACGATGTGACTTTAAAGATTAAGTCAAAATTTCTGTGAAAAGCCATGGAAATAGCATATTAACGATGGGTTAGGTTCACTAGCTCGAGCTGGATCATTCAGTCAGTCAGATTTTGTCCATATTGTTTTTTTGGACCGATCATACAGTCACTTGCTATAATTTTGAATTTATTTCAAGGTTTCATTTTCGTCAAAGAAAATTCGCTGTACATTTCATAATATCCTATAGAAGTAATAACATTGGTGCTAATCCACTAATCTGGTGCAAGTTTGAAGTTAGTCGGCGTAAGTAAACGATTTGTCCTAATTTCGCAGTCCCAGGCGCATAGAATGATCGAAAAGCCGCCCTCTCACACGATAGGTTAGCCAGAGACAAACATTAAACACACTTTCCTCGGAGTCGAAACAGTGCCTCGCTCTCCTCCAGCTGCCTATTAGGCAGAACAATCGACTAGGACAAACGATGTACATAACATTTGTGCCAACGTGGTGCCGATTTCCGCATGCACAAACCATCTCGTTGTTGTTCCATGTGCCCACTTCCAAAATCGAATCAACGGCAGTCGGTGGTAGCTGCAGCAGTGTCACATGACATTTCAATCAGATACAATTCAGTTTGGCTTTTTCGCCCTTTTCAGATCCCTTCTCGTCGTCTCTGTCTCTCGCTATCTGACTGATTCTAGCAAGCCGCGTGCATTCACCCGCTTCGAGAAACAAATACCAATATGCAGTAAACTAAAGTGGTACCAGCCTCGGTCGACCACCCTTCAAAGCAGCCGCCACAACGTCGCTGGGGGTGTCGCTTCCGGTGAGTGACGGAATCACCCTTTGGATCAGTTGGGTGGAGAAGCTCTGAGCGTGGTTGTGAGCATGAGGCAGCCGTATGGAGGTCAGAATGGACGTATAAACGGTCGCCCATATTGGAGCCGGTCGGTATGATGCGAGCCTGGCGTGGTGCAGGTGATATTTTCATTCAACGTTTGAACGCAATCGCACGCTTGAAGTTGAGTCGAACACTCGAAGGACTGCAGAAAGTCTGTGAGCGCTGTGTGTGTCCTTTCTGCCAGCTGGATGGCGCTCCTACCCACCCACGGCTCTGAGAGCTACAGCATGAATCGTCGTAGTCATCGTTATGAATCAGAGTTGATAGAGAGAGAATAGCATAGAACCGTGCGGCTTCCCGCCGGTCTCACAAGTAGCAGTAACGATCACTGTCGTGCCAGTGTCAGCCGTGGTTGCAGCGGGAAGCTCTGGCAACGACCCGTCAGTGGCATTGTCGACTGACGATCGCCGATGAGGAGGTTGAATACTTATCAAACAGCTCACCTTAGCTAATCTCTTCCTGACGCTTCTACGTCTAAGCGAACTTCAGGCTTCAGCGTTCAGAGCGCTCGACCTGCATGGGTCCTAGCCACATCCGCAGTTCTTCCCTCAGCTTCCCCCTCTTTCTCTCTTCTTCTTTTGCTTAACTCCAATCACGACTAATTTCCTGTAATTACCCTGCCGTGACTCGCCACACGCGCAACTCCTGGTCATCGACGCTCGCCCATCTTTGGTCGTCAATGCCTTTCTCTCATCTCAGTTTTTTCTGGCACCTACGTAGAGCTTCGAAGACTCTTCTACCTCTGTCGATTCAGCGAAGCTGCTAGCATCGTAGCCACAGCCGTCTATTCTCAGCTTTTTTTTCTCGAACGCGAAAGGTGTCGCTTCTCAATTCACGAGTGCGTACAATGGAGAGCACTGCTGGCCACGCCATTAGCGGCGGTCAGTACGCAGTAAATCACGACATTTTGAAATTGCACTCTTACGGCCCTCGTTCCCCTCTTGGACGCTTAAGTCTAATACTACTCTCGTCCCATTTCTCCCACACCCCGGCGATTTTCACCAGTCGAAGGTGGTGGCAGTTGGGAGTGATCCCAAACAGATAACCTTTTCTCATAAGTAGAGGTGGTGCACGACCTAATCTCGCGTGCCTAGATGGAAGAATTTTTCTTCCGATATAAACTACTTAGACGCCTCGACACTTATAAGAAAGGGCTTTCCGTGTTGCTCAAAATTGTCGAGGTGGGAAGAATCGCCATTTAACCGGAGTATTGAGTTTCTCTCTTTAAGCACTTTGCGCGGGCAACTCGTTCGGCTATATAACCCGGAAGATATTTCAAAGCGTCTCCTACCGTAAGTTATAATTCAAGATAACATCACCGCTCTGTCCGCTAACTAGTCAAAACTACCTGTCCTATTCTTTATTGTCCTTTCTTGGTAACTATTACACGAGCCTATGGCGGCGTACGTTCTTGTTAGTTGGGCGCGGTACTTTCCAAACGAATGAAACCCTTTATTTCACCATCCTGCCGGCCAAATTTTATAAGCCGAACTCATGTGTAACTGCATTGTATACTCCAACTCTGAATGACGCAACTATACGAACTCAAACACATTGGTTAAACCTAATATAGGCACACTGGATAGATTTGATTGATGTATTGCCATTGTAGAGATACCTAATAACTTATTTGATAAGATCAAATAGAAAAGTAATATCAATTATAACTGCTATCGAGTCCTGCACATCGTTTCCTGTTTTACACCCGTGTCCTCTCGGCCTTGGCTAACCCGAAAAAAGGCTTACGGTCTAGTCCTAATGTCTCTAGCACATTGACAGGCCGAATGAGAAGTGGACGAACACAGTTGACCTCTCGCCGGCTGCCATTTGCTGTCATTTGTTGATCAGTCGTCGTCGTTGCTTGTCCGCCGACTCTGCCACGGTAAAGAACTTGCCTCTGAAATGGCCTTCGCATCGTTGGTGCCTAAATGGACTTTCTCTTCTGTTCCCGTTGAAACCGTTACGCCCGCACTCTTTCCCTGTCCCGTTTTGTCTTCGATGTCACCATCGTCTTTTTTTTTTTATTCTTGGCTTGAGTAACAAGTCAGGGAAGTGAAAATTCTAGACGAAGGAAAGGAACAGCCCGCAGCGGCAGCAGCAGAAATAGCTGGCGAAGCGGGGTTTCGCCTCCTCCTCCTCCTCCCAGCTCTTACGGAATGAGAGTGTTGGGGTTGTTTAGCCCTCGAGGAGTATTAGTAAGAAGGAGTTGGCCGAATCGAACGCGTGGGCACAGCCGCTGTGGGGAAGCGAAAAGATGTCTGGAGAGTCACACGGGATAAGGATCTGGTTGGCAAGATTGGTAGCGGAAAGATAGCGTGTGCCTATGGGCTTCGAGCTTCGGGAAGAACGGAACCAAAAAAAGAACATAGAAGAGGGTGAAAAAGGAAGGAGATGCACTTGCAAACACAGATGGGACGTTGAGGAACGCTTCGGGTGCGCCTAGCACAGAGTCTGTCTGGTCGACCCGCTGCAGTCTAGCTCTTGGTTCTCCTTGGGTTGACCAGCGAGCCCGGTAAAGGCAACGAGGCGACTTAAGATTTATTAGTAGACGAGCTGGACGAAAACCCCTTCCGTTAGTGCGCCATTGCCTTCACAGAGTAAGAGGAGAAACACAGGAATCCGCTTCTCTGCCGACGAAGATACTTAGCAATACGATGGACTGTTTTGAAAAAAACCGGTAGCGATGTTGTTTACGGTGGACAAGCAAAACCAGTGCCGACTAACTAATGTTGTGATAAACAAACGTGTTTTACCAGTAGAAGCCAAGACACTTAGCTTCGGCGAATTAGGATAACGTTTCCTTACAGCTATGTATGGCGAATAGAAAAACGTTACCCTGTTGGTTGAAACGGTTCACCGCTAGTTCATTCTCTTCTAAGAAAAGCAAGTAATCCTTTTGGTTCAGTTCATCAGGGACGATAAAGGAGGAGGGAGAGCGCGCCGGGACAAAAGCTCGCAGCACTCGCGCGCAAGACCGCTTGGTCAGCTACTGTCCGCTGTTGTGGTCATTTGGTCGAAAACGGTGGTAAGCTCCGCTTTAAGTGGCTTACCTTGAGTAGGTCATGCTCTGCCATTTGGCCCGGTAAGGCGGAGATGGACGCGACTTGTTGTATGGTCAGCTGATGGTACGACGTCAGCCGAGTAGCGTAGAGGAGAACTGAGAAAGTCCAACGCGTCAAGTAACAGGATTCGGGAGCTCACTAAGTGCTTAGGCTCCTGCACCTAGGAGTGGAAGGCAGGTAGGCTGCATGTCTTACTCGATCTATGTGTGCCTAAGTGGGACAAAATTTGCGTCAGGATCCCTGGATACGTTCCTGTGCTTTGATCTTTTTAAACTGTAAAAAATGAAATTATCTTTTTCAGGGGGAATTTTATGAAACTCTCGTGGATTTTCAAGAGAATGCTCGGCCAATTTTATCTTAGAGGAACGAAATATCTTCTTTGACGGTATTAGCTTGCAGCTTGCGCTACAGCACGGAGAATTAATAAAAGCGAATGAAACAGGCATTGACGCCCTATATGAATATTATTTTCCGATGCAGGTGGCTATATTGGCTTTATCTCTGACAACGATTCATTTTTACTGCTGTATTTGCGGTAAGGAAATATCCCGCTACTTTTAGTTCCGGTTTTCTTTTTCTTTCTAACCAGTAACTAACTTTGTACGAAAGTGGCAATCGTTATTATCGTAGATATATGTACATATACAAGCAGGCAGGCACTCATCACAAACTATCGTGTATGCCTAAGAACGTCTAGAAAATGGTCGGCTCACACGAGATGCTGGCGGCTCGTGATCAAAACGTTGATGATGTCGAAGGCGTTTAGCGAGGAAGGAGTTTTTTGGAAGAGCAAGATCTTGGCGTTGTCTAGACGAATAGCAACTATGGCAATGGAGACGTTGGGAACAACGACAGAGACAACATCTACAGGAGAAATCTAGACCAGGAAGCCCTCCGGTAAAAGCCACCATTGGCGGCAAGCTATGGATGGAGGTAGTGAAGCAATGTGCGCGTGTCCATCATGGGGTCATCTGGAGCAGATGCCTCGCCTTGCTGCCCGTCTGTAACGCTACTCCCTCACTCTCAGCTTGGCGTGACGTAGTTTACCAACCGCTCTGCTCTCCAGCAAGCGTTTACTAACCACTTGGATAACGATATGGGAAAGCAATGGGGAGTTGCCCCTAGCATGTATCTCTTCTCACTTTGGCTTTTCCTGGGCGGTGGCTTCGGCTGGCGTCCACTGACCCCTTCACATCTTAACCCGGTCCCCCTTCTCTGTGCCTAGGCTAACCTTCGGATCTCCTTAGCAAGCAGCGTAAAAATCTCTAATGCCTCCCTATATAGCCCGCTTCGGCAATACAGCCGTTTGCAATACGGCAAGATCATAATTAAGAGAAGCAGAAGAAAAGGAGCAGTTCGTGCAAGAAGTCTATCGACCTCAAAAGAGGGCGCACCAGGTTGCCTCGGTCCAGATCAGAGCGGATGCTAGCGCTACTCTAAGTTAGAGCGGCACCACATCCTTCAATACAAGATAATACAGCCGATGTTTTCCTATCCAGTTGAGGTGTCACCACCATCTGGTACACTCAACCAGCCTTACTATTTTCCGAATAATTAGCAGTGTGTCCCACAAAAAATGCGAGACTTTCGGCTTTTATCAAAGCAATAATATCGAAGAAAAGAGAAGCCAAATTCTGCCTGTATCACTTCTAAACTGTTGTTTATTCTGGATAGGTTCATGGGTGATTACTAATGTATATGCCCTTGCCTATCTTTGCGACCGCACCCGGTGGCCGAGCCACCGTTCCCTAACTCGCAGTTTGCTAAGTGACATGCAAGAAAGGGCAAAGATCAGCAAGATGATAGGAAAGCATCTTTACGGGATGGGGTAAAAAGATATTAATGGTAAGCGATAATCTAAACGAAATCTGTTGTCAGAACCGACGTTTTAGTCAGTCAGCTCGGTCCGTTTTTGTGACTCGAACTCGCACTCCACCCTCGCTCCCTCTGCCTGAGTTATTAGCGAAGCTGATCAGAAGAATACCTTTTGCCACAGACTCTGGTCCTGCGCATTTCTAACTATCTCCTAACTACCGAATGCCACTATCCAGCTCTATTCAGTCTGTTACGCTATATCAAGTATACTACACCCCTATATCAATTAACCTGTATTCAACTAATGTGTCAATGTGCTATTGCTGACCCGTAACTTTCCCGCAGTTATTTTATTATTTCAAAGCGAAACCGACCTCGACCTTTCTCAAACCTCAATCGTTCTCAAAGTTCTCAAAATCTTATTAGGAAAAATACACATAAAAAACATGCATTTTCGATTTTTTTTTCTTCAACATTGAATTACAACAAAGCTCAAGCCTTTGGTACCTTCCAGTATGTAGTAGCACGGATTTTTTCGTACTCAGAGCGTGCACGTAGTCATTCTTTATAGGTCATAACAAACAAAAAAAAAGCCATCCAAATCTTACAAGTGTACGCTTATCTACTGCTGAAGAAGAGTGCAAACAGTATTTCTTATTGGAATTCTGACGACTACATTTGACGTTCTATAGATATTTCAGCCGGACGGATTTGTTGTTTCGTTCATTTGAAGAAATGCAGCACAACACTATGTATCACATAGCAATTTAATAAGAGGACCTTCTGATTGCTAGTCAAGGGAGATACCTATTGGCATGAGTGAAGACAGGCCTATTTACGTGTAGCATATACGAACGGGTCGTGGTAAATGTCGTGTATCGTATCACTATGATCATTACCAAATGTTAGCATTGAGAGCACGTAGTCTTTCATCTCAGTTGACGTACCAAGGCTCGCTATGGACTTTTAGGACGAGTTATTGTCCTGCCATTGCGTAAGTTGGAGGACCTCGGAGGTTAAAAACGTAGGCACGCCTACGTTTGCCATACGGTGCGACATAAGACTCAACCTTTTTAATAAAGAAAGAACAGAATGTCGCGTAACATACAGAATGTAATGCCCGGCCAGCTTTTGCGCAACACGTTTACCAAAATTTCAAAGACAATTCTTCCTGACTAGCTACTTGTATTTACATTTAAACGTCACCTGTCAAAATAGCTGCACATCTAGGTTAAGTTCCCAAGTTGGTTAACTTCAAAACCATACTGGAAGGGGAGGCGCAGCCAAATGCCTTAAAAAAAAAACAGAAATATGAACAATTAGAAGTTTGCTTTCAGTCCTGCGTCGAGCTACAGCTGACCAGGGTGAGAGCACACTAGCGATCATCTGAGAAAGATATTCGGGGCAATGAAATCGACCACTACTTTCCTAAGGCATTCATGGGCCTGTTATTATCGGCCATCTATTCAAAGTTTTTTTATTCTGTGTCCGTGTGAAAAACAAGCTTAACACGTTGAGCTAGAAAGCTATCTTCATTACAGTCACAGACGATAGGCTAGGTTAGGGCTGTACAGGCTTATTAGAGACGCGGTAATTGCGATAATCCACAAGCTATAGTTAAAGTTATTGCTTTGGTCTCAATTGTCTGGTCGTAATCGGGGTGACGCGGGTTAGGCTAACTTTCTTCCTGCTCAGTAGTCTCATTTGAATTGGTACTGGCAAAGACAACGATGAATCACACAATTTCTCATCATTTTTAATTACTTCGGTTCAACGTGTTCATTTACTTCCGTATTTGAAAAAATCTCTAGATTTGTGACACAAAAGCATCTATCAATCACTCTATAGAAACCCAGCAGTCTAGTGAATAAGCCCCCTGAGTGTGGGTATGGAGAAGCAGCGGTATACATAATGCGCGTAGCGAATATCCCATCTACATGCAAAGAACGAACTAATAGGAAATACGCCTTCATGACGTCCCACTCACCCTTCAACAATTCACGGCTAAAGATGTTGTTTGAGTGTTACTATGAATGATATTAGTTCGTGCAAAGGCTCATCTTGAGGTCTTCGAGGTAGCTATTTATTAAGACTGTAAGATCTATATCCACATATTAGACTTCAGGTCCCTAATACCTGAATAAATTAACAGTGAACAATTGCATTATAAATACTGGCTATCTATTGGATTATATAAAAAAAAAAACATAAAAATGTTCCGAATGTCTTTTTTCTGCTCAGTAATTTCGTGTCATTTTTTCAAGTCACGAAATCGACTCGCTCGTGTTTACTTCTCTCCACAATGGAATCCACGAAATGGGTGCGCATACGCGTAATCCTGTAAAACGCTTCCTGCATTCTTTACCTTCTCATTGATGGCCGATCGCCGTCATTGTTCCGCTGCAAATGCATGATGTCTAGTTCTTATATCATATACTTTTCATATACGGCGTACTTATCTTTTTGGCCTACTAGCACGTGGAACCTCCAGCCCCCTCTCCCGGCTGTAATTTTTCGTCCGCCACTGAATCTTGCCATGTTCCAATGACATTCGCTCGTTCAGCAGCATTGAGCAATATATAGCGTGTTGGTTTGACCCAACCCCACTGACTCAGGCCGGGTTAAATCGACTCAACTTCACTTACTTTAACGCTACACTCAATCAGCCGGCTTGGAAAAACGGTGCATTGCTTCCCAGTAGGTTCTAGTCTTCGGGTCGAACTCTAAGACCTTTTTCCCCCCGAAACGACCAATCCTTCCTTTTATTCCTGCTTTGTGCATTCACCGTTCAACCAGATGAAGGAGTCGGGGGCATGGGTACTAGAGGGGCCAGAGCATGGCAACAACGATCGGGCCGACAGTATTACGCTGAACGGGGTAAGGGGAACCATTGCGAAAAACCACTAGAAGCGAGTAAAGTCAACGGGGGAGTGACAGTACTGGGACCGAAACAATATATATATATATATATATATATATATAAAACAGAGAAAGAGGAGACATTTGTTGAATTTCAATTCGCTGATTGTTTCCTACTCCGATTGTAGCTCAGCCCATCACAATCGAACCAATCAGTCTTCGAGCGGTAGACAAAGCTAAACAAAGAGGATGCATACAGTTGTAGGAAGCAGCGGAACTATCGCAAGGTTTCGAGTGTACATCTAATACAAAAGACGAACTTCATATCACACAATCTTAGATATATAAGATATAGTAATAGTCACTACAGCGGACGCTGGTAACAGTGACAGAACTGATAATGATTACGCTAAATGTAGAACCGTTTAATTATTTTAATTGTATTTATGTGTATAATCGAGTGTCGTCGTTTTAATCTTTTGTATAACGATTCAACTATGATTCGGCTTCAGCAGCCTAGAGCAAGGACAGATGCTCGATACCGCGTAAAATTGAATTGCTATTATTCAAACTATTGGCATAACGCTGTTGATCTTTTTGACAGTGTTTCACCAGCATGCCTTAAGTGTATGACTCCAACAAGAACAAGTGCAATGCTCGAGAGGGAGCCCGCCATGATGCATCGGTGAGCGATGAACCTCCCGAACGCGCGACCCTTTGCGATAACCACCTAGATAAGTCTCTTTCTCCCTCTTTCAGTGTCGTTTTTTCCCCTCCTACCATATGGCCAGTAGCTTATTCAGTGGCTACTTTTGTGTGCGCCCAATTGCAGTGGAGACGCTTGAGCGCCATTGGCTGCAGGGACCATCGTGATGGTGGTTGTTCTATGGTAGGTAAGCGGAATGCGTCAAGATGAGCCCTTCGCGGAAGCGTGCCGGCCGAAGCGTAATGTAGTACCCCAGTGTTACCCCACACAAAGCAGACGCAGCGTAAAAGAGGGTGTAACAGTGAAAAGTTGTTGCTCAATTACCGCAAGTGCTTCGGCTCGCTCGTCGTCAAGCGTAGAGGCTAGACGCGTTAATGTTAGGACACCAGCTGAGAGCGCGGATGAACGGATGGATCCTAGCACTCGCAGAAACGAACGCTAAACAGCCAACTACCCTCTGACCATATGCCTCATAGATACACCATGTATGTATATAAGTACAAGAAAGCAGTGTGAAGCAGTCTGTAAGAGAAACACCATGCGAATGCGCCCGAATGGGGCGCTCTTTGGCGAACGTCGGCGCCACTCTGCGCTGTCACTGCCGTGTAAAGCATAGGCGGAGCTCATGTCGTTCCCGCTCAATAGTGGATAAAGTCTACGATGGGCAAAAGCCTTCTAAGGCGCAAGAGGTAGAAGTAACTCCGACAAGCAGTAGGCACAGACAAACTCCCGTTCTAAAAAAGTGTGCTGTTGTTGCTCTGCCGCTTTTGCAAACTAAAGCGCGAGCGGCCTGTATCTAGGCCAGCGGCATGAAGGACAAATTGCTCCATTCGCTGTATGCCACTGTGGATAAACGGAAAAGACTCAGACCAAGACTGCGGGCGATAGGAGAAAAAAGCGCTTCAGATATGCTGCGGAACAAACTGCTTCCAGTCAGTCACTTGGCGTGATTGCACGTTAAGCGAATGGATTGACCCGTGAGGTGTTGGGAGGAAGGCAACACTTTGCTAACGCTGAAGTGATGCCTAAGGGTGTTGTCTATGCCGAGGCGTGAATGAGGTGGTACAGCGATACGTATGGTATAGGCAAGGCAACGCAAGTCGGAAAAGCGGTTCAATACTCTTAATAAGAAGCCGTGCTAGCAAGTGGCGCTATGCTCGTGGGCCAGTAAGCACTATGTTACATAACACAAAAACATTTCGTAATTTTTAATCATAGGTCCCAAGAGGCTTTATATAAAAGGTCCCTTGCCAGTCCTTATTACCGTTTTGAACGTTACATACGAATTTTGAAGATTCAATTATGGCTATCGATGCTGGGCCCTTTCTACTAATAGGCAGCCAGTCTGAAAATTTACGATAGTTAACAGACTCACAAGGAACTCATTCCGTCCGCGTTACTGAGCTGTCCCTGTGATCTTATAATGAATTGGTCGTCAATGTGTAATTGTAATATGAAAGTGAGCTTCATTCACAGGTTGACTTTGCCCCAGTCAAGCAAGGCAGAGAGCAAGCGAAAGCGAATGAGAGTATCATTTACGTTGTGAGGGATCTCCATGACACCCGCAGCCATCGCAGCAGCGTTTCCATTTGCTGAATCAAGAGGGCTAGCTCTACCCGGGCTCGCGAGCGTCAGTCGTTCCATCTTGTAATGTCATGTAGAATCTCTTTCCAACCATTTGACCCTTACCGCCTGGTGGTAAATACCAACGGATATAAAGAGTTAAGCATACTTGTAGGTTTCATAGCAACATAGGGGTTGCCACGTACCGACTGCGATTGTCCATTAATCCGGACGTTTGTCTTGCGAGAAAAAGCACCGAAACAGCAAGCGACCAAAGTTGCGTGGATGAAAAGGCCGCTCGCCACGCCTGTGCCGAAGGAATTCCGCTGAAAAGCCCTGTCCTCGTTCACTTTTTGGACGTGTGGTCTCGGCAAACATTGAGATATGGCGAAGTCAGCCGCGCCGGCCAGATAGGAGACCCTTCGAAAGTCTGCGTGCGGAATCGGTAACGAGAAATCATGATCAAGGAGGAGGAGGAGGTGGCTAAAACGAGGTGGTATCCGAATCGCTCTCTTTTTTACCCTCTATCTTCTAGATGCGGCAGGGGCCGATGGGGAACGCCTAAGATGGATCGAGCTTAGGCACGGACATGGTTTACTCTGTTGCTTGGCTTAGTAGGAAGAAGTGTCGAACGGTCACTTTGGCTACGGCCAGCTTCCTCTACCTATGATCCTCAGGTTCTCCTGCGTGGCAAAAGGGGAAGAGCCGGAGAATGAAGATGTAGATCAGCTATTCGACCAATGGACTACGGCAGTACAATGAAATCTCGTTCTTTCATCACATGGTAATGCGCACTTGACTTTTTTATGGATACCACTTTTTTGCGGAAGATAGACGATGGCGTCAACGACTTTGCGTCTATGTTCTTATTTTTATTTTTATGAGAAAGCGGAAAGCGCTGTAAGCGAATAAATGAGATCGGTGAATAGCTATTCTAATACACAGTAGACGAAATAATAGTAAACAACCACTTCACAATACGACGACAACAGCCGCGCCGCACGCTAACACGGATATTAAACGTATATGCTAAAACATTTAAAGATATCTTCTAGATACTTAATTACGCGTATATTTGAGTTGTTTTATTATATATATATGTATTAGGCTACACGGGTCCACAAAGATGGGCAGGGTAATCATTTGTTTCCCAACATTTTGCTATGCTAACCCTCTTTCATTTCACCTAACATCTAATTTAAGCTTCCAAGGCCAATTAATGAACCAATAGTTAATGGCAGGAATGGTACCGACAGAAACAGAATTATTATTGCATTGACAATCGAGATAATATTTATGCTTCATAAACTGAGAATTGATAATAATAATATGGGCTGTTACGAGTGGACACGACAGACGTCGAAGTTAAACATATTTTGCTAGTTAGATGAAAGTTAATGCTGCCGGTAAAGATTCTAGGCTTCCAGAAACAAACTTACTTTAGGAGAAATAAGTTCAGAAGAAAAAAACATCTTTTAGTTTTAAAAATCAACGCTTAAAGGTTAAGTTTTTGTTCTTCGAAGACCGCAGAGCTGTAGAAATTTAGACTTTAAGGAGGCTTTAAGTCAAAGTATAGTACGTGAGTGGTGCAAACGTTTCAAGAACGGAGATTGGGGCGTTAAAAACTAGCAGAGAGGTGACCAGACGTCGGGACCCGAAGAACAAGAGCGCCTTGCTGCAATCAGGAAGACTTCTCACGACGACAGAACATGGAGTCTAAGGGCTTTGTGTGTCAAAACTGGCTTTTCATATGTGACGTGTTACAAATTTATAAGTTGAATACTGAAACTATGGTTTGCGTGAATCAACTCCAGTTGGGAATGCATATGGCATGTCTCATGGACAATGTGAAAACTTTATTTAATAGAAAAAATCCGCCACAAGCGTACAGTCGCCATAAACAATACATGAGTCGGGCTTTACTAAAAGCCGGGATCAGGTGAAAGGATGGCATCCCTCTGGAGGGAAATCGACTTCATTGGCACTGTCGAGTAATTTCGGATCTAAGGAGATGGCAAAACATACAAAGAACATCAGCGGTATCTGCTACTATAAGGTACTTGTCGAGAATGAAACAATGAACATAGCCCTTCCTCAAGAGATTCATGGGTCGTTGGCTCTGCAATTGAGAGCCTCTAGTCTAGTTACTTGATGACAATGCCAGACCTCATCGCCCTACCCTAATTACTTCCTAGATTGAGCAAAAAATATCTAACGTTAACTTGAATCCGCTTATTCTCCCGATCTAAGTTCATGTGACTATAAGGCTTCTCATATTCAAGGGAAACAAAAAGAGCAACTGGTAAGCCAGCATATCCTGTTCTCGGTTTACTTCAAGAAGTCAAAGATAGTGAAATTACACATGGAAACGCGAGTGATAGGCACAAGGCCCTCCAGGAGCTATCAAAGTGCTGGAACAAGTGGTCAATCATAGAGGAGAGCAATTTTAACACATATTGAAAAATCATTATTCGAGCCCAACTAGTTAGGAAGTTATTCAATTTCCAAGTCCACCGAATTCGTTTGTAATGACCTAATAAATGGCTGTCAGGAAGAATTATGTACTCCACTTCCTCCACACAGTTTACAACGTTTGAGCGAGTATAGAATGTTCTCATCACTAGGGCAGCCGAAGGGTTGAAGAGCAATCTATCCAAGAGGCAGAAATTGCAAAGCTGGCAAAGATCATCTGCTGCATGCTAGGAACTCGGTAATGAGTAGTCCATTTGGATGAATGCCGGTACGTGCGTCGCTCACAACGCGAAGCGCCGCTCGTTTTGAGGCGATATAGCAAGGGCTGCATAATGGTCAATAGGTGCTCAGGTAAATGTCACCGAACAATCAATTTGTTACGGAAATACATCTCACCAGCAATAGCAATTGCTCAGAGAGGGGCAAAAAGCTGATTAGGCTTTTTTGTTACGCTGAAATAAACACGGACGTCATCACAGCTAACTGTATACGAGCAATAACACAGCTCCAAAGAATACTGGGCACGGTAGATATGAAAACATGGACCAACATGATATAAAGGTAAAATGTGACTGCCCTGGAGGCCGCTAAAGCAGTTGCTGGCGGTGATTGATAAATCACGGCGCGTTATGTGTACAACAAGGCGAGTATGAATTTTTATACAATTCGAATGTCAGAATATTCTGGACGAGCTAAAAGGTCTGTATTTGTAAAGGTTTTTTTGCTAATAATAGCAGAATAATTTCGGGAAGTTTACGCGTGCGTTATTACAGAGAGATCTCTATCTTATTATCAATAAATTAACGTATTACTCTCGCAATTAGTAAACAAGTATGTAAAACGATAATTCAGTCGGCTCCGGCTTTTCAGAAGTTAGGAGGAAGATCAAGGATGTGAACGTATATTCTTCTGAGTAGGATTTATTGGAAAGCCTTGAAAAGCAGGAAATGAACTAGGACCGAAAAGATGATACTTCCATACAGGAAATGAAGGCAAACATTCAATTGAAATACTTTAATTTTTGAATAAAGTTAAACTAACTGTGTGATGATTCCGGTAATCGACGTAAGGACATTAGGCGAGCCCTGCACAGTAACGCTATATGCCAACTCGTTTCCTCAGTACATTTTTTGTAGTATGTTTGGCCTAAAGACAAGGACACACAGCGATCAGATCCAGCTTTCTAGAACTCTTCTTTAAAGCTGCTTCCTTGGCATTTTTCTTTATTAATTGCTCTAATTTCAAAACTCTATTGTTAGTTCGTAGAGAGAACCCTAAGATACACGCTACCAGCATTCCGCCTATCGATTCTTGGAGTGCTAGCCCAACGATGTCGAAAAAAAAAGATGCTTTAATAAAGCCAATAGCGTGTGGGCTTGCTGAACCTTTGGTTGACGGGGAAATTTATCTTACTCATAAATTATTTTATTGCAGTTGTGAGCAGGCCAACATCACAAACATGTAGGTCCCTGCCCGCTGAAGGAATACGCGGGACGGCATACCACTAGTGTCTTCAAATCTGAGGTTACGACAAGAGCCATCCATTCTTTCTAGACGGATGTTTTCAGTTGCACGTAACTGGTTCGGTGATAGCTAGCACAGAGGTCTCCTTTCCCACAACTTATTAGTCTTTTCGCTGGCATTCGGAGTGTCATTACGTGAACTTTTCAAGTATACTGCTTGTGGAGCCATGGTGGCCAATGACTGTTTAGACTTCTTCAATAGCTTCAAAAGTGCGCAGCGGATGAGGCATGTAGGGCGAAATGCGATTATTCAGAGGGTGTTGCGTCAGTCAGGGCAGGAATGCGTTCTATGCAAGCCAAGACGTTTGGCACAGGACAGGGTAAAGGCAGCGACTGCCGTAATAACTGTAATTATGTTTTCAAGACAAATGTTTAGTATGAGGCGTAACTAGATCATGCTCGTTTCTACGTTCATAACAACATTTCTATTGCAAGATCATGCAGATGCAAACAAGATGCGAAAACATAAACACCGTTTCCAATGATAGATATCTGTTTGCGCCCGTTGCAATAAAGACCACGTAAGTTATCAGTAAGGGGTCTAAAAATGTGCCGAAGAACATTCAAGGCATATAGCTACTAACAAGGATGATAGGCACGCATGGGAAATACCTGTGTTTCTGCAAGAGCAACGCAGCGTCTATTTTAGGCCCAATCGGATAATAACGATTTAATAGTAATAGGATGACACGTTTAGAGATCGAAATTGTACGGTATCAATATCCTAAAAAATCAATCAATATAATCATGCAGTTATTATTATTATTACTACTGCTATGAAAACCACACGCTGCGCTTTTTCCCTTACTGTTCAGAACCTCTTCCTGACTACGGGATTTTCCTCACTGGGACGCTAACCGGGGGTAAAGTAGCCGAAAGACAGAAGCTGGTTGGTGCCACTGAAGCTAGAGGGTGGATGGTCACATAGTAGTATGGCACAGTAGTCTTGGAAGAAATCCCCAAACATTTCCAAGGGCAATTCTGTGCCGTTTTTACGCTTACTGTTTCAAATGCGTAGTAGATGGGCGCGAGTGTCTACATCGTTCGGATGTGGCCGTTCGTGTATGTTAAACAAATCGGCTATTTTGGTCGAGCCATCCCAAGTGAACGCTTGCGCAGCGCTAGTAGTGCTCTCGCCGACGTGGAAGCGACGCAAGCAACATTTGTATGAGCTGTAACGCCCGGATGCCCCTTAAGAATCTTCAGCTATGTCACTCGCTTACTTAAGAGGCGTCTACGCGGTTCTCAAAATGAAATAGGCTTCTATTTCCACAGAAAAAAAGAAACTCGAAGCAAGCTCATTCAGCTACAGATGAAAGCTAACTCCCATCAAATCTTGGTTCGTTGACCAAATAGTAGAACGGAAAAAACGTGTTGTTTCGTACATATTTATTCTCCAGTGGTAAAAGAGCACTGGAATGCTAATGACACCATTGTATATACTGTTATGCGTTACATATGGATAAATAGGGCTATCATGAACATGGACGACTTCTTAATACGAACAATCCTTATTTTGATCACAACAGCCTTTTTAAGGATACTCTAATTCATCCTAGCTAGGCACGAAACACTATTTACAAAAGGACACCAGAGGTTTCTATAGTATTCCCCTAGTGAGCCATACCAAATAAGGAGCTCTTCCTAGCGTAATGAGATTAAAATAAAATTATAATTATGAATTCCCGATAGGCAATCCGGCGGAAAGCACTGTAGGCAATTACGGTTAGTCATACTCTGATATGTGGAATTTAGATTTTTTCCTTTGACTGGCTGTATGATACGTTTTTTTTCTTTTATGCACACGTGTTATACGGGCAATGCTTAACGTCATACATCCTCCACGACCTTAATCTTAGATTCGCACTGTCTGCAGGGTAACAGGAATACACTGGGGTTAGATTGGGGCCGAGGATGCCCGCTCGGGAGGAGTCAATGAGGTAATTTTGGTAATCCTCTGTTTGTGGCTACGCTCGCATTCTACGCAGTCTCATAAGGCAACATTCTCTTCTAGCCTTGCTACCCCTAACCCCTCTTAGTTTACCCCATGTTCTACCACGCACACACACCCACATAAATATCTTCATAGATGGAAGTCCAGCTTCCGTCCAGCATTGCGCCAGCATGACCGAAGGATGATACAGCTTTGTAAAAGGCCCTTCCCGCGGTCCTTGGCCTTTCCTTTGCTTAAGCGCCTCCTTTCGCCTTTCGTGTGCAAATGTAGACAAATGTGGCAATTGGCCACAATACTGCGCCTTTTCCTTCTTCGTCTCGCCTTTGCACCAGTAGCAGCAGAAGCTAGCAAACTCTAGTCGACGCCTTCATCACCCCCCAGAGTACCAACCCGCTCTATACATTGCTTGTAGAAGTCATCGTTTCCCCGTTACGAAGTGGGAAGACGATATGGGCCATTGCAGCTAAGCCTAGACCATTGGCGTCTTAGCATGGCTTGCTCGAACGACGCGGTGCAGTGTCCCTGTTCGTTGTTTTAGCAACAGCTGACCTGACATTCGTTCAAAACCGTTTGCTATGTAAGTGGCCGGATCAGGTCAGAGTTGACATTGCCCTACGGAACTGGCCGGAATAGTTTGTGAAATAAATCCTGTCATCGGCGCTTTTATCGACAACAAGCGGTCACTGCGTTAACTGTGCAACGGCAATTTAATACGTGACTTAACAAAATATATTTTTTACGAAGTAAAACCACGATATGTCTTCATCTATTCGGCCTCCTACTTTGCGTTTATTGATACACAATATCTGAGAGTACAAGCAACAGGAGGTTCTGCGAACTGTCTTTTTCGGAATAGATCCTGTCAGATTTTCTGATCAGGACCGACTAATGCCTTATTTTACTGAAATAATAGTAGCAGGAGTCTAACACAACTTGAAATACAGAATACGCAAAAGAAATCTGTGCAGTGCATCTCCTTCGTCCAAAAAAACGTAGAACGATTTATAGCTAGTATGTAATCCGTATATCTGTACGGTACGTCTGATTGTATGGGAATTGTTGGAATGAGCGAAAATAGCCTCCAGTTGTTTTATCTGAACTGTCGTTGCTCATCGGTTATAACTTTACTCTGATCGATACACAAGTAGGTATCCGAATATATGTAGATACCTAACGTAACAATCTACAAATTAAGAAGGTATCTGTTATACTGCCAACGTATTGAGTGTTTTATATTTATGTTTTAAGCAAGCACTTTCAATTCGGGTTTCCAGCACGCACAATTTGCGTAAAAATAGAACGGTCGAGTTGTTGGCGTAAAGAGGTAGAGCGTCGTTTCAGCTGAACTACTGCGCCCGCGATCTTTTGTCTAGACCACCGTCGTCTTCGTGGCCAGCGATGTCCTCGTAGCTGCTACCGCCCCCGTCGTTATACGATATAGACAGAGACGTCCGGCAAACCGGTGTCTTGCGTTTCCATTTATTTGCCTAAGTTGATCCCGTCCTATTCCTTGCCCAGCGACAAATTCTTCTCTCCGGACGTTTCGCACGTGAGTCTCCGGCCTCACGTCCTCTTTAAAGCTTTAAGGAAATATCACCACTCCCCCAGGTTCCTGTTTTGCTGGCTTCGTTTCTATCTTTCTCGACCGGAGCCTATCGGGATACCCCATCTCTCAGGGGCAAGTCGGCGGACAGACAGGACGGAAACGGTACAAGCAGAAAAATCGAAAATTTGAAAATCCAATTGGCATGTATATGTGTCTGAGCGTGTGGGGGAGGGTATGTCTGTTGTCTGGGCGGCTTACTTTGCTGGATCTCTAACTGGACCAGTGTGGGTTGCCTCTGCCAACGTCTCGCGAGGTGCCGAATGGCTTACGAGAGGGCGCCCTGGCAGGACTGCCAAAGGCTCGCTGAGCGAGGCCTCCGGTCATGAATATGCAACAGACGATGCTCGTGGTGCTACACCTTGAAATGGACCAAAGACGGAGTATTCGCTTCAAGCAAAGCTGCTGTTTCGTAAATGCTCTTTCAAAGATAAATAAACTTGGAGAGCACAGTCAACCATCTGATATACAGAAAAGATAGAACAAGTTCCCTGGCGATACTGAAATAGACTCTGCACAAATTCGACTGGTGCAAATACGCACAGCCTGTGTAAGCTAAGTGGGGCAGAGATTGGTGGACTATGGGTGATATATCCGGTTCACCTTTGCGTCTACACACATTAGGTACGATAGATAAGTTGACTTGTTCAACGTTGACTTTTTTTATATCTATGCTTCGACGTGAAGAACAGAAGCCACACGTCGACTTCTACTTTCACCAGTCGCGATGCGGCTGACGGGCCTTCTATCGGTCATAACCTATTCAACGTAATGCAAATGTACGCTGTAAATTAGCTCGGCCAAAATGATCAGGCTGACGAGCAGCTAGACCGCAAAGTCCACCCGTTCGAAGTTCTTGACCCAAGTGCATATTGGCTATTATTTAGTGGCTAGTGATGATTTAAGTTGAACATCAAATTGAAGTATCCTTACGTTGCAACTGTCCCCGAGTCTGTGCGTTACACTTATGGCAAATACAGATTTTTCGTCGATTGTTCGAAGGTACTGGAGAGCTTTTTAAGAAACCCGACTGTTACTCCAGTCGAAATTAGAATGTATCCCGCTGGTCGAAGTGATGCCTTTGTCATGGCGACTATTTTGCTTTTATTTTTCATTGCACGAACTCTATCTGTTGGTTAACTTATGGACAAGACCGTATACTTGTAGTAACAGTAACGAATTTATCAAAGTTCCCTTCCTGTATAGCTCGCGCATCCGGGTACCTGCCACCTGTCTGAGAGCTGAGCTTGAAATTGACTTCATTGGATACATCGCCAGAGCTCGAAAAGTAACGACTGCGAAAAACAGTTCCCGCGTCGTGCAGACCAGAAGACAACAATCACCTAACCAATGACGCAACACAGTTATGTTGAACGACGACCCGGGCAGAGGGCCGTCGCGTATCTTCTAGGAGAGGGCCAGCAAACTATATCTACTGTTGTACACACAGGATCCTTGTGGAGTGAAGGGCATTATGATGTAATTGGGATGCCCGGCAATGGCCAATAGAATAACTCTGCCGTTGTCCAATCTACAGTGGTGCGTTGTATCGCAGCGAACCGCCCTGACCATCTCTAAGTCTTCTGGCCTTTGTCGGTCAAGCTCGGTTGCGCTTCAAATATTACTAATGCTTACCCCGCTTCAATTCCCCCATGTCGAAGTATGCCCCTCCAGTACGCTTTTTGCCAGCCACATAACTACGCGTGACTGCCCCAACCACGCACCCACCACTATCGCCAGCTCTTTCAAATGTCTAAAGTAGCAGCTGTAGCACTTATGGGGCAACTGTTATCAAATGACTCCTAAACACATTGGTCAGTCTATTCTATACCTCGCAGATAGCTTCCTTGTCCGGTTGCACCAAGGTCTACGACATGTCCCCGCCACCACAGCATCTAACCGACCTTCTTAATACTAGACTAGACCTTCTTAATTAAGACCTTTTTGAGCAACAGAATGAGCATATGGACAGGGCAGTGCAAAAATAATAGAAAAAAAAAAATAGTCAAATTTAACAGTGCTTCACCTCGTCGGAATATTACAATTCGGGCAATATAATTTTTTTTTGTTGCCACTTAGCAATTAAAAGAAATGGTCGAAAACGTTAACCATATCCTGGTATCGAGTATAGTATCTTTTCCCCTCTAGGGGGCATAATTTCCGTTCGATTAATTTGCGAAAAACTTAATAAAATATGGCCTATATTTTTCAATTAGATGAGTACTTTGTCATCAAAAAAATGTATCTCCCAGTAGGCATAACACTAAATTGGATAAGCTGGATCTTTTTCGCCCACTGTTGAAAGCTCCTCAAATACTTGTATCAACAAGGTTCATTTCGAGTAGGCACAAAATGCAATATGGAAGTTATTCGGGAAGAGATTAGCCGTTTTAACGAAAAAAACGTGATTACTGTGTTAGAAGGATATCTATAATTTAACTTTGTATTCACTGCACACGCCTCAATCGTTCCGATTCCACTTGTTCGCTCCAACGTAATCCTTACCGGGTTCAACACGGACGCCTATGCCATCGTTTGTCCCTGCTATTAAGGCAGTCCAAACAGCGCAAAAAAAAAAAAGTAGGAAATTCAATCTTGGGAAGGATTCGGCGTTTTTTTAATTTTAGAAATTTGCGGGATTGATTGTAATTGTTTCACTTAATTGCGCGAATGAAAAAGATCTGGCGTCACAGGACGGAGTGATTATATCGACTAAGCAAAAGAGCAATAATAACTGTAATAGGGTAAAGTCCCAAAGCGCGCCGTGTGGCCAGGGCTCAAGCAAAGCGTTCTGGCTTATATTAGCTATATGTAAGTTAAAGTGTGCGCTGTATATTTGCAGTGTGGGCAAAAAAGAAACTATAATTACGTTTAGTTTACGTTAGGGCAAGGGTAACGCGAGTGAAATTCGTTAGTGCCATAATGAAACGTTGAAATAAACTGAAGGGGTAGCGGTTGCGGTTCCGCAGAATAACGGCTCAGTGTACCGTCAGCGTATGCCTGAGCATTAGCACTTAGGTACCGTTAACATTAGAGTCAAATCACTTCAATCAACGATAGTCTGTGGGTCCGTCTAGTGATGCCTAAACTACAGCTAGCCTGGCCAATGATCAATCGTGACTGCTAAAGGTATCAAGATGAATTTATCCTTCAATAGGAACCTGTCACTTGGTTAAATTTTCTGCAGCTTGTGTCAAGGCTTTAGGATCATTTGTTTTAGGCCTATAAGATATGCGCCTGCCCCAACTGGCCGATCTCTGTGTCGCGGACTCGCTTAATATGTTTTTATACGGATACCTCCATCTCGATGTACTAAATGTTAGCGTGACTGATGCATCAATTCATGCTAGTGTACTCCGAAGGAAAATAATGCATGTCGTGACGTTTTACCAGTGCATGTTTTTCGGGTCCACTATGAACACACATGACAATATATACATACATACAGTCAGGTCGTTTCTAATCGTCTCTGGCCGAACTATAGGCACTATATATAGATAATAAGTATTTAACAATATATATTTAACTATAAATCCTATTGTATATATATATACTCCTATTGTATTCAGGCAGTTATAATTTTAGTTAAATTAAATTGAAAGTTTTACATGAGCGCAAACATCGATTAGTTACGTAGCTTTCTATAATACACTCTGCCCTCTATAGCGCCCCGAGACTGGAAACAGGACACCACATGCTTCCCGAACGATCTATTATAATTATATTAACTAACCATTGCAATTATATCAACTTACTTCATCTATTATAATCATTTACGAGAGCTATGAAGAAGCCAATAGCGGCCGTTCCATATTATTCATATACACATGTACGAAAACGCTTCGTATTGTGTGTAGTTACATGTGTATGTGACGTATTCGTGTGTATATGCGACATATTGGGAAGCTAGCTTGCGACTGGCCTAACACGAACATGCCGGGACGCTGGGCTTAGAGGTGGTTGGCAAGCGGGATCCGTCGACACGTGATGGCAGGACAGATGACAGCACGCGCACAAATCGACAGGAAGAGGCCGGAGTTCCGCAGGAAGAGTTGACTGTTGTAGTTACCGCTGTAGCCGCTATAGCTCTGCTATTACCACCCGATTGTTACTTTGTCTCAGGAACGGAACCAATGTATATGCGTTTTTGCCAGGAAAGTATGAAAACCATAACGATTGCTCTTCGCCGTGTGGTAGGTATCTTGGTGCTTCAATTTCGAAGCCAACAATCGTCGAGGAATAACTTACGGTTGTTCGGATTACTTATAGAAGCGTGCGTTCGTGCTGATTAAGTAATAGTCTTGAAATAACTTAGCAGATAGTTGCAATGACTGACACATATCGAAGTTAAACAACCTTAGTTTGACGGAACCTTGAGCTCCATACAAAAAAAGATAGTGCCTTTAAGTTTTCGTAATAGTTTTTACTTAATTTAAAAGCAGCATTCTTTTTTTGTTTCCCGATAAAAGATATCGATGACCTCCTGTTGCAAATTAGCAATGAAGTTAACAGCAACGCCGTGAACTTGGAGAAAAGACAGAATTGATGCAAAATCTGAATGATATATTAGAGAAAGTTTAAGTACCTTAGAACTTCAGTTACAGATGCTTGTACTTGACTACCTATTTCATATTTCCTTGGACCACGTAATTTTATAACAGAATATACTTACAAATAACATTTTTTTTAAATAAAGAGATTTGAACTAGAGTGCCTTCGCCTGTAACATCCATAACTAATTGGCATTACAGATCTTATACAACTCACAAACAACCTCTGCTTAGTCGCGCCCTGCACTTATGGAACCAAGTGGGGCTGGGGGGTTTTAAGGGGCAGTTCTGCTAGTAATAGCCCCGTCTGATCACCACGATCATAACCCGCGGTGGATTGACTATCCCGATGATACAAGCGAATAACGACTTCGAATATTGTCCCTATCGCCATTGTGTACTGCTGGAGCTCATGTCAGGAACGAAAAGGGAGTCAGTACTTTCTTTTCTGTAGCGGATATGGACAGCACCCTGTGCTGATGTCCGACCCAACCACCAAATGTTGCTACTACCACTACAATCGCTACGGGTGAAGCGGTCGGTCAGAGATGCCCAATCCTTCCTGTGTCCTGTTCGTTAAATGCAAACCCTAGGAGCACCCCCATGACCCCGTAGTACGGCTTGCAGCTAGAGTCAATGTCATCTCGTCTTTTCCTTTTGCCTCTCATATATATAATGGTGTGGTGCTACTAAATTCACTGGTCAGGAGTCGATTATATGGAGCTAACAGATACGTGTATGTAGTCTGTAGGTCAAATCCTGATCAGCCTTCAACTTTTCATACGTATATTTATGTATGTATTTACTTTTCACAGATTAACAATCTTCCAAAATAATAGGGTACGCTTGTTGCCGTAGAGCGTTCATGTTGTTCCCGACTCGAATTTTCTCTATAAATTCTATTAAGTAATAGTAACATTAATTTGTTAATTTTAGGTTGACGTTTACAAGTGACAATTAATATTTAGGCTTGGTACACTCTACATAGATGACACAAATAGTTTATACATTAGTGAGGTATTGATTTTCAATAGTTTACGTAATTTATTTGAGAACTCGTAATTCGGAAGGGTATACCCTTTACTCAGACTATTGGCGTCGTTTTCCGCTAGCAAGCGGCCTGTCGTGAGTAGGAGTGATTTACAATACAATCTTAAATTGAACCTTAAGCCTACAGTAGGTTTTGCGGGGAAAATCGTGCCCTACCTGAAAGGAGATGGAGTATTCAATGTGTGATGCTATTATTTGAAGCGGCCGCCCCTTTGAGCAGCATCAAATGCCTAGAATACAAAGTAGACGTTAATTCGTTGCCCTAACGCACTTGACGCTTATATCAATGGATCGAGCACCCATCGTATTTTGCTAACTGTGGGGTCGACAGCAAACTGCAGTTAGTGCTTTGGAGAATAAGGAAACCCGAGGTACTAAAATAAAACCCAATAAATGCTGGACGTGATCGTCTCATAGAGCGAGCGACACCATAGCGGTCAGTGCTACCTTTATTTCTTGGGATATCGTGGTTGTTGATAGGAGCGGCAAGCATTGTATCAATCACATAGCGGTTCGTACCAAACAAACATTTTGGATAAGTGAATCTGACGGGTAACAAGTGACGATTGCACTAGCTACTATCGTTGCAATACGGGATACCCACAAGGATTAGAACTAGTGTTTTATATGCGTGTTTTTGTGCTTAGTCTAGGTATTATTACGAATGGAGCTTACAGTTTCCATGATTATAACTTGAAGAGAAGTTATTAGGGGGATATAAACGCACACCTCATTTGGGCAGGACTTCAGTAGGGAGAAAGATTGAGTAATGTAGCAAGATTATTACAAATCCAGAAGGTAGGCTGTCGCTTCCCCCCCCCCCCCCTCTCTCTCTCTCTCTCTCTCTCTCTCTCTCTCTGTAAACTCACCTAATGTTGCATGTAAATGAACAATGAATATACGCGTTTACTGAATTTTCCGAGTAAAATTAGCCATGAAACGTTCTATGTCATATTTTTCAGCGTACTAACACCCGTACTAGCTTTGTCGCCATATTCATTACGTAACTGCATGATATGTTTACTACGCATTTTCGTTACACGTTTCCTGAAACGCGTCTCTACTTGACAAGCAAATTGAGCCAATAAGGCCAGGGTCCTATTTGTTCAAACGATTATTTGTGTAGTTATTTGCCTTTTGGATTGGCACCTTATTATTTGAGCGATGACCAACCCGAAAGATATTTTAAAAAACGTTTTAATTCAAATCATTTTGCCTAGTGCCACGTCTCGTGGGTTTGCTAGTGCATAAGAGACGTTTAAAGTCAACACGAGAAGTTCTCCCGCTTAGGTTTGTTTTAACATACAGTCTAAATCGAGTCCATACAATGAATCAGACAGGCAGTTGCTAAATAGTATTATGTATCGCGTCTGGAAACTATTTGCAAGTTATCGAAGAGAACTCAATGGCGAAATAATTCTTCGAAAATCGATACTTCACCGTCTCCACACGTTCCCGAGAAGACCCGGTTTTCATATTGGAGAGTAAATCGAGAAGTGATCTTCTTGGAGTCAGGCAATGAAGGGACGAGCTTTTCCGGGATCTACCGACGCCAACATGATGAACACGACCCACTCTACCGGGTCTGCCGCCGTTGCAGGGGAAGTACATTATCGAAACTGACGCAGTATCGTATTGTCGCAGGATAGGGATTATCTGCAGCCCCCTTTTTACAGTGTGTGTGTCACCCCAACAAAAAAAAATGTTTACATATAGCAATCTTGTCCACATATCATACAGTTTAAGTTTAAAATAATGGCTAGCGACAATTTCTGAAGAAAGGTAAATGGACTACGGTCGTGTTGCTGATATTTAGATATTACTTTGATTATACCGGCTTTAAACTTACTATTTCTTCTTACTCTCTATCGGCTGATTGCAGGCAGGGGCTAGCCGAGTTTGCTTACCATTACCGTGCTCGTCATTGGCGGTAAAGTGAGAAAATTGCTCGTTAAATGCCCTGTATATTCAGCATGATATACGATGTCCTGTATTTATTTGTCGTCTATTTAAACCTAATTAGAATTTTTTATTTCAACAATCAGAACTATAACACGGCAATAGAAACTATATGACGCTTATTTAAGCTTATTTCTTGTCTCTCGGTTTCTTTTATCATGTCGTTTTTCTAGAATTCCGAGACGATCGTATTGCGGACCTGTTTCTCAGTAGCAGCAGCAGCAGCTTGACGCCAGATAAACAACCTGATATCGATATAAGTACTATCTGTACTTTTTTTTTTGTTGTTATTTACCTTTTTGTATCTGAAGAGTTGTTAAGACCCAATATATTAGGTCTATGGACTATGGAGTTGGTGAGGGGGCGTCTTTGCACCTCCCGCGTGTGGTGTTCAAAGCTGTGGGGAATAATTCCGAAATGAGTCAAGCAAGTTAGATTTTGTCGGCGCTTAGCGACGTCTCTGAATGAGAACTAGATTGAAGTCATCCGCGATCCGCTAGTCATATGAGGGCATATGACGTTAATTCCTCGTCACTTGGAGGTGCTTCGAGTGCTGCTTTCAGGCTGAGTGGTGAACTGTGTGTGCGCAAAAACTCGCGAGATGGGACTACTGCATCGAGCCTCAGTTCTGATTATT
Organism: Varroa destructor; assembly: GCF_002443255.2. Classification (NCBI taxonomy): domain Eukaryota; kingdom Metazoa; phylum Arthropoda; class Arachnida; order Mesostigmata; family Varroidae; genus Varroa; species Varroa destructor. The sequence continues at coordinate 38,963,798 of NW_019211457.1, forward strand.
GGGCCACGAGACGACAAATTACCTTTGCCGTAGGATCGCAGAGCTGGTAAGGCAAAACTTCTTTACCCAAAATAAGCTAAGACAGAGCTGTTGGAAACTGTTCGAAAACTTCGAGCGAGCGTGTCACTTCTCAATAAAGTGGATTTTTATGGAGAATCTATACAGTAGCATGCACGTTTATATACGAAAAAAAACACCCTGAGACTGTCTGATCAACACAAGATGATCTTGCGTGAGTCAATATTAGAGTTCAGGGAATGCAAAGAGAAAGAAGGAAACGACTGGCGAGCAGACGGGTTGATATGACGAGCTGAGGTGTTGTGTATTACGAGTGAATTACTACGTTCCAAACGCTCTGCGACCACCAGCAGCTTTGGCGTCCCTTTTTTGGGGAGTTCTGAGCTAGTAGACGCGTGGGTGATAGGTAACCTAGATGGTGGGGCCAAAAAAAGTCATCTTTCTGACTCGCTGATCAATGGGCCTGCCATTGCAACAAAGATGGAACAAAATCGACTGATTGTCGGCCACCGTCAATCAGCCGTTTCCCGTTTTGCTTGTTGGCAAAGAAAATATTTCTCTCGATTGAGTGCCGTATGCGACCATCCTGACTACGGCAAGGCCCGCCTTTGATTTGAAGCCTCTATTTGAGGTTGAAGATCAGGCAGCGTTGTCGTCTGATTCCCCTGTTTCAAGTTGTCGCTCCTTGGCTGTGCTTAGCTTTTGGAGCAGATGCCTGGATTCGCAACTAGGATCATTTATTAGAGTTACTTGAACAGAGAAGTCGGACTGCTACCTATAGTACCATTCATTAGAAGTACACTCAAGACAGCGCTACTTAACTTGCAAACTTAATATCTCAACGATTATCTCGTATTACGTTATAAATGCGTTCTAGAAAAAAAAATTTTTATTACAATCAATAGTTGAACATCACTTAAGTATTTATGAAGTTTTTATACGAACTGTTACTGTATCTAGAATACGATTATCCCGGCCAATGAATGTGCTTCGTACCGAACGAGGATTTCATTTTGCCGGAAAACACCTCCGTATACCTTGGCGTCCTTATATATATGATTGTTGCCTTCCGTAGGTTGCAAATCTTCTACAGTACATACTTAAGGAACAACACAAATTCCTCTTGTTAAAGATCTCTCTATTTATTTACAATCTCGTCATCAGCCGTAAATATAATTTACACAGAAAAAACAGACTTATGTACAAGACGTGCGAGATATAGTCAAGGGTGGCAACCTGATTTTCTCTTCCAAAGCGTCTAGAGGCGTCAACCCTCATCCACAGGGCACATCGACAACGTGTTTGTATATTGTTACTATATATTATATCATTACCATAATCATTTAAGAGGCTGATAGTTCATTCTTCAGTCCATTATTGCTTTGAATATACACACGCACACTTCAATGAAAACTGTAGAGTCAGAGTACTTTGACTATATGGGTACCTGTCCTAGGCCTCGTTATCTAGACTGCGACCCGATTCATGAGATGTCAATCGAGCCTCACATAGCATCCATTATACATACATTTGAAATAATAGCCCTTCGGGCCCACTTTTGTTTATACAAGTTTTTTTTTTTCGACCACATACCTTTCACGACCCAGCCCACTTTACGCCTTGGCCCGAGTTTGCAGTCTAGAAAGCTCTCTACTTTGCATAGATCCTAGAATTAGACTAAACATAGCTATTGTGTGCTGTTAATTACTGTGTCCGTTTAATTGTGACACCGCTTCGTAGTCCACCTAGTAATCTCTGTCATGCATTGCCTCGTATTGCTATTGGGGATCCGTAATTTTGCTCACCTGCGAGGCTGTTTCCCTCGTATCTTGAAACGCGCAGCCGTCGATAATAAGTAGCGTGTTCAGACGAACAGAATATACAGTCTAACGGAGAACACGATGTTCTAGCCTATATATA
>NW_019211457.1:38965835-39024353 GCF_002443255.2 Varroa destructor
GTATTTGAGTGTGTGTGAAATGGAGAAAATTAATTTTCGATCGTTATTGACGCTTTCGTCATTTACGTCACAGTTGCGCCATCAGCCTTACAGCTTTATGCTTGATCTCAGAACTGAGAAATGAGATATTATTAATGGTGGATTCTCTGACGTGGATTGCGTTGATCTGTTCAACGATCATTGTATCGTCAGTCATTGTATCGATCGTCATATCGTGCGTATTGAATACGTTCAGTATTGTCATGTATTACCACCGATACTACGGTTAGTAGTTGACGTGACTGACTATCCCAGATAGAGCGACGTTCGTCTGAGCACAATACTGCTATAGAATAGAGGTATATCTTTCAAAAGATGCTGTAAAATCCGCAACAATTTTTGTAATAATGGCAGTAACTATAGTATGGGTGGTCACATACAGGAGTGACACGTTTGAAAAAAGAAAGCGGGTTCAGGAACTGCCTTTTCTCCCTAGACGAACACTTAATTTAGAGGAAGATTTACGCATAGCACCCTGTATTTTCTCAATGAAAGAAAAATTCACTTTATATCATGCCGGTAGGAGATGATCAATCTCCATATGGTGTTATAGCCAGCCGAAGCCATGATTCTACGAAGAGCGGAAACGTATCGTGTTTAATAGCATACATTTCAATTTCAATATCTTACTTTATCAAGTCGAATTTTAATATTCTTTTTTTTTTTCTTTCGTTTTATGTTCCTTTGAAATAGTCTACTTCTCACACTCAAAATAACTCGGTAGCTTCGACCAGTCCATTTTTACCTCAAGGCATACTTGAGTCTCCGACGTGGGTTCGTATTTCTTACACGTAGAAAATTGTTGTGTTTCTCTGTAACAAAATAGTTACTATTTTTCGCGAAAGAAACATGTGTATCTAGCTAAGAACAACGAGCGCTGGTTCGCTTCGGAGAACTTCCGCCGATCATCATTACTAAAATCATTAAAGGGCTTACTATAGGGCCTTTTAACAGACGTCTTTTCTCTAGGATTGTCCTTCCACACACAGGATACTCATATTGTAATTCTGCAAACAACGAGTCTAGTGACTAGAAGGATAACTAGTTATATAGCAGCTCTTCATTTAATCTTGCATTGGTAGGGGGTCCGTGATGGCAACTCGAATGGGGCAAGACAGGGGGGTGAAGGCTAAAGCGTGTGTGGCAGAAGGAAGAACCATGAATAGTCGGCGGGGCAGGGGGGGGGGGGGGGGGGGGGGGGGGAGGAAGGGAAAGTTGCGATAGCGGCAGTGATGACTGTAATGTGTTCTTGCCGTCTTATTTTTATCGTACTTCGTGCGTTGTTTCTCGGGTTACCTCTGCCTATGACTGCTAGAATACTTTGGCGCAGATCGTTGTTGTTGTTGTTGTTGTTGTTGTTGTTGTTGTGGTGAACGGGCTACGGAATGAATGAGGATAGAAAGAGAAGAGTGTAAGTGAGCCAAGTAAAAAACGACCGCCGAACCCAGCGTTTGATTATCCTGAGGCTTTTTTGGAACTTTTATATTAGAATGAATAAAAATTTCTAGGGCGTTGTTGAGGAAGTGTACATAGATAGTTCTGTATGATTGAGTATTTACGTCTCTGTGTGTGTAGATAAAAAAAAAAATGGGTAATGGCGATACATGACAAGAACGATTTAAGGGAAGCATGTTTCTCATGTTTATCTATCTGTATCTCGAATGTATGCAAAATGTTATTATGTATTGCTTATTATTATTATCACATTGTATGCATAGTATCATGCTGCTTTCGCTTGTAGCCTTTTCATCTTGTAGCGTCCTTTGTAAATTTTAGGTACAAACTATTTTCTAAATACGTTCAGGACAGCCGCGTAGACGTTGGCTCAAGAATTGTCGGCATGTGCACCATGGGTAAATGAGCGTTATATATATATATATATATATATATATATATATATATATATATATATATATATATATAACTGTCCTGTTTATGAAAAACATTCAAAGCCTGGAGAAACCATGTGAAAATGATTTTTTAGCGTAGCTTTTTACCTAGTAGATAGTGAAACGAGCAGAGATGATGACGATGGTGATCTTTCTTCCTCACTGGAGAATGAACTTATCATATGTATAGTGTGCATGTTTGCGTGGGTGTGTGTGTACTTAGTAGAAAATTGGGAGGATTATTGATTTTTTTTTTCTAGAAAATGCTGGGGCATTGGCATCGGCGGCGGATGAACTGATTTTTAGATTGTTTTTTTTTCTAGAAAAGTAGCTTCTCTGAAATGGAGCACCTGTTTCCTAAAACGAGCAACCACCTTTAACACTCAACTATTGTCTAAACTCGTTCAATGTATGTATAGAATATATTTTCATGTATATATATATATATATATATTTGCTATATATAGGTTTGTGGTGTAGAGAAAGTGACTAGTGCTTGTAACTGTTTTGCTATCGCTGCATGGCAATAATTATTATATCGTAATGGCGTAAGGCTAGTTATGATCGCATCGGCTATAGCTCTGTTCTTAATTTGAAAAAACTTGTGGACGGCAGGAATATAGAACACTTACTTTCGATAGAGAAGGTGAGCGTGCCCTAGTCCTTGTTGCATATTTTCTTGCATAGATCAAGTGATTGCGTGCGGCCTGTTATGACCGGTTTTTTCTCTATTCTATAATGCTCATTTATAATACAGTAAAATGACTGAAATGTATGGAGTTGTTGTATGATCCTGGCAACTTGAATTTATGTGACTATTACATATGCCATAGGATAACATCAATCACGAATAATCGCATTAGTACTTCCGCAATTTTCGTCGTAGGCCAACGAATCATTGTGGCCTTCTTGCAACAGAGCCGTAAAGCCACGTTAGTCTCTCGTGTCCGTCACGGCTACGGTAAGCCGCACGAGAAATCACATTAATAAATCTCGTTGTCATAAACTTCTCCAGTATCCCGCCTTCAGACATGCTAGCCTACGGTAGTATGTACACGTAATGTAAGCTTCCAATATAAGATCCATTCTATGTATTTCTTTATCATAAGATAGTGCTAAGGGGAATTTTATCTTAGACCCGACCGGCCGTGTCCTGTTGTCATTGCAAAATAATCTGTCGTAAGAATCGCACTATGGCCAAAATCGAGCTCGTAGGTCATCATACCGTAATCATGCACGTCGCGATTTTGTCTCTTCGCTGCATGGGGACATCTACAGAGTGTACACACGTAGAGATCAGAAGATCGAGGGGTTTTCGTAGTCCGTTCCCGTCGTTGGCTGACGTCGTTGACGAGATCACAGCCGGGATCGCAGCGATTATTGTCTCCGCGCTGAATCGTACATCCGTCGCTTAACATCGACTTACTGTTCTTTTCACCTATTGAGAAGATTGAAGGGGTGGCTAAATTTTTCCTTGTATTTATTACGTATCCCTCTGTGAAAGGTTACATCAGCGTGCGCACCTGCAATCTGTATGAACGTCTATATTGCCTGTCCGTATGAGCAGTAGAGTTTTTCGTGCCGAATGCCTTCGCTTTGTTCTGTTACTTGTGAGTGACTTCAATGTCTGCAGCAAAAATAGGACATTAATGGGTAATGTTTTATAGCAGTTTGAAGATTTGATGCCGTTTCCACTTTCTTTTTCATTTATCTACAGAGTTCTTCTTATCTACAGGATCGCAGCAGTAGTTTGTAAATGGAAGCGGTATAAGATTTTGAGAGAGAGGACATATTACATATCCGTTGAAAAATGTTCGGTAGTTCGTGCTATTGTAAACTTGAAGTTGGTGTTTTAGCACCGTCCGCTGTAGTTAGTATTACAATTAATTTTCTGACTCGTTCCGTCGTGTCTGATCATCATCATCATCTTGATTTGAAGACCTCTATTCGGCCGCCCTCGGCTGCGGAAAGTGTGGAATTAGTGGGTGCGGTGGTAGCATTAGGGGCAGGGGTGTTGGCGGGGGCGAAATTAAACTGGACACGGACAGCGGCGATGAAACCGGTGAGTGGGGCGAATGTGGCACCGAGGGGCTCGAACTCGAGTCCTTAAAGCAGGAAGACTCGTAGTGCTTATTTAGGTAACTTTTCAGGGCAAACGTCTTGTTGCATCGCGGACACTGAAAGTGTTTGAAGCCCGAATGTGTCTGCATGTGGGCGCGCAGGTTCGAGCGGTCGGCAAAGGCCTTCCCACAGTGCGCGCAGCCGAACGGCTTCTCGCCAGTGTGTGAGCGCATGTGACCCTGGAGTAACCAGGGCCGCGAGAAGGCCTTCCCGCAGATCTCGCATCTGTGCTGAAGGTTATGCGTAAGAACGTGCATAGCCAACGCGGGCATTGACACGTAGACACGGTCGCAGGTGGGACACTTTTTTGCCAGTTGTGAATCAGGACTTCGATGAGTTTGTTTGTGTCGCGAAAGGTTCGACGACGTGGCATAGTGCTTCCCACACTCCGAACACGTGTATCGCTGCTTACTAGGCTCCTTTTGTTGGGGTGTCGCTGCGCCGAGGATCGCTTCCGTGCTACACGACTTGAGTTTTTCACTTTTCCTTCTCGAGCGTCCGTCCGAGATGAAGAAGGCATCATACGTATAACTCACAGTCACCGAAGGCTTGTACATGGCCGGCAACTTAGGCTTCTTCTCTTCCTTCTGATCGTCCTGATCGACGGAAGCGTCCTCGCCAACGAGATTATCGTCCTCACCGATAAGACTGTTGTTGTTTACTGACAGCTTATTGCTTCTGCCACCATGATGGGCGTGGCTATGGCCATGGCTGAGTAGGCCGTTATTACTTCTAACGTTGTTGTTATTGTGATGGTGATTGTTGTTGTTGTTGTTGTTGTTGTTGTTAGTGTTAAGGGCAATATTGTTACTATTGACACCGGTTGTTGAACTACTATTTATCGTATTGTTATTATTATTATGATGCTGATGTTGTTGATGATGGTGATGATGATTATTATTGCTGCCGCTACTGATACTATTCAAGCTCGTGAGTGTCGTGTGCAAGTGACTATGTTGTATTCCTCCGCTGCCGCTGCCTCCACCGCTACCCAAATTTAGTAATTTGCCGCTTCCTGTTCCGATCCCGTGAAAGCTTCCCAGGCCGTTCAGCCCGTTTAATCCGCTAAGGTTGGTCAGTGCTGAGAGGTTGTTTAAGGCCGAGCTTCGCGACAAGTCGATAGCATGATTATAATTGTTGTCCTGAAGTACACCGGGATAACTGAATGCTGATGGTGTTGGTGGGTCTCGTTGTAACGTACTCGGATGAATATCGAATGCCGGGTTGAATATCGTAAAGTGTCGAGGATAGTGAAGCGGTGTGAATGCCGGAACTACCCCATGGTGGTGGCTGTTATGTTGTGGATGGTTGTGGTGATGGCTGCCTCCTCCCGGTGGTGCGTGTCGAGACGCGGGACTCGACGCTCCACGTCGGCCGCCAACATCCGTCGTTGTTGTCGGCGGCGATCGGACCCGTGGACTGCGCGTCGATGGCGAACTCGACCGCTCACGCGGGAACTCGATCGGGCTGTCATCGTCTACTTGGATCATCTCCTCATCGTTGGAGTCTAACGGCTCGACGCCTGCAACAAGAACGAGGTAACAATAGCAAACAACGGGTTTAAGTCAAATAGCAGGTCGGTTTGCTGGTCTGCCGGTCATCTGCGTCTATCAGCACCTTCGTCTGATATTTGGTCTCTCTCTTTTCGTTGTCGCCCTACGGGATGACCTATGGCGTGAATTAGTAACAAAGGTAACAACGTAATCAACGTCGGTAAATTCGTAGCCACTGTCCCTTTTCGAGCCGTTCGTGGCTGTTAGCGAAATTGAAATGCCGTTTAATCTGAAACTCACTGCTATTGGCGGCCGCTGACCTAACTGTATGAACCGTCGTCAGCGATCAAAGCAAAGGTAATTTTCTGTAGACAAAAAAGAGACGATTCGAGCACTATCCCGCTGCATGCTCCTATCAAGCGCAATCCGGCCAACCACGGATCAGATTATTCTGTAGAATCGGCAGTTGGTGACCAGTTTAACGGACAGCTGCCAGCTGAGTGGGTATGAGCTGTGCAGGTATTAGGCCTGCACACGCCAGCAATATTGATAGCAGCAAATACTGCAGTTCTGAAGCACGCATGATCGAGCTCATATCGACGGTATTTGCAATGCTCCACAAGCGGTCACAGTCCGATGCTTTTAATCGCGTTAAAAAGGGTTTCTCATAATGACGCACCATTCAGACGCTTGAGTTCCTGCTCGGCGCACAATGACGCAACATAAGAGCCACCTCTTCTAGCCCCCTAGACACCCGGCCCCTTCTCCTGGCCTTCCATCCTGTCGGATAGTGTGCCCCTGTTTGTCTCAATCACCTAAACCTGGCACTTTCCTCATCTATCCTATGAAATTTCGAAACCGTGTTCATATGCCTCGCTTATATGGTTTTAGATAGCGAGAGAGCGTTTCGACATTTGTGTCGCGCAATTGCCCATATTATAAATTCCTGTCTGGTTCTTTCTCCCTTAGCCCCCCAGCTCATCTCTCCTTTTCTCTCTTCGTTTGAAATGAATTCAAGGCGCACAGGGTTGCCGTTCACTGTGACGGCCAGGAAATTTGTCCCGTAGGTGTTGCGCAGAATACCCGGCCATGCATAACGGAAGGGACTGCCAGGATGCCCAGGCCGAAGATAGGTTTTGCGTAGGTCGGAAACTATCTGTAGTAGTCGTCTAGCGTCCTCCAGCCTCAATGGACTCAAAAATCTAGAGTAGGCGCAATAGCAGCAGCAACAATGGCACCATAATAGGACCGACGCATCTAGCAACTCGTCTATGGCAACACCGCGAACCTTCCATACGAAGAGAGCATGAATGGTGCAGCCAGCCAGCGTAAGGATGACTCAATTAACTCTGCGGCAGATATGCGTGACGGCAGGGAGTGAATAAGGCGTGTGGAGAGCTATGCGAAATGCCGCAATACGCACACTCAATACGGAACGTCCGGCGATTACGAAATGTGCCTTTGGCCTACTCTACTACTTGGCACTCGCGCTTTCGATATGGCTGTTAAATATCGCTAAATTATCAGTGCAAAATAACGGATCCAGGCTTACATTGACATTAACTTGTCGAACGTACGAATAACAAGCTAACTATTATAAATGATAGAATCTCGATAGCGATCCGCCAGATCTATGCGAAATAGTAAGTTGAACTGCTACAGCTGCTCTTTTCGGCTCAAAATGAGTCCCGATTTTCACTTGAACATAGTCATCTATTTTTGTAGGTCTTTGGTCATGTACGAGTCAGCTTGTCTCTGTGGGGACATACATGTGTCGACGATAGAAAGCCCCTGTATTTCGCCTATAGGCAAAGACTCATTGTAAATTCTATCAGGTTCGAGGTGTACAGATCCGATACGCTCGAACGAAAGCCCCGAATCGTATATGTGAAATATAATAATGATAATCATAATAGCTAAAATATTAGTCATAATCAAGGTATATATATATATATATATATATATATATATATATATATATATATATATGCAACCCTACCGAGCTGTAAAACTGATGCTGTAGAACTTCAGTCTGACTCGAGTAAGCCCAGTCTAGATTTAGCCTAAGTTCAGTTGTCATCCGAGAATAATCAGTGCCTGAATTCCAGTGTTATTTAGCTATAATGTCAAATTTAAAAAAAGTAAGTGTACTTTTGTCCATTATCAAACAAGACATATCCACATATAGGAAGAGTGCAGTGTACAGGAACTTTTGCCTTCGCTCATGACAGCGCTTCGTACAAGCATCGCCACTATGCACAACAGCATTTTCATCAGACATTTAAAGAAGTAACCGCATGATCCTGTGTAAATACGCAAACATTCTCTTATGTATTGAAAACCTACCCAACAAACCTGCTACCCGTAGGACAAAATGAACTTGAGTAAGCCGCCCAAGCGTTAGCGGTGATGATCGAAGTAGCTCATTGAACACAATTCATCGTCGTTCGTCCTCGAAATGGGGAGCAGGGGGTGAAGAAAGGGAGCGGCCGCAGCCGAGCGATCTCCCTTGTTTGGTAAGTGGTGATCGAGTCCCGCACAGCGGATTCACTGACTGGTTGTGCCAGTGGAAAGGTTTGTGTGCGGAAGCTCGTGTGTCTGGGTCGGTGTCGCCAATGGGTAGATACACAGATTTGAACGTACCCGCGTTACGCTCCGCTTCCGGTCAAACCGTACTCTGCTCTTTTTTCGCTAGCGTCTCGTCTAATGCCAATAGCAAGGCTGACCTTCATCCCTGTATTTTCTCTGTCTCTCTGGTTAGGTACCCTTGCCCCTATCACGGCAATGGCGGTGCTCTGCTACTCTAATTGCTGCCACTATGATTGGTGGCACATTGTCGACTTCGTTTGTGACTCCTTTGTTTTCCCTACGGCAGCGCTAGCGCGAGCAGCCCAGGGATGCATGATTGTTTACCAAAAACTGACAGGTCTGCAGTCGTCGCTAAGACACGCACATAAACTGATGTTCGAATATAGAGCAATGCCCCACGACAAGTACATCTGTTACCGTAAGTATATGGTTGTATAAAAAAACTATACGCCCATATATAGGGTCCTGCCTGATTTCTGTCTTTTTTACAGTTAGTGTCGCATCATAACGGCCAGGCTGTAATAATATCGAGGTTATACTGTAGAGCCAAAAATACAGGGTGAAATTAAGTGCGAAACACATAGACTAGTCATCGTCAGGCTTTTCGGTATCTACTCAAATCCTAGTACTTAGTGTGATTAATCATAACTAAAAAGGTCTAAAGTAGGAGGACCAAAAGGCATAAACTGCAAGTCTCCTCAGGCCGTTAACACCACAATCGTAGCGTACAGCAACTGCAGAAAAGAAACCGAGAAACATGGACGAATTTGAGTAAATTGGAAAGCAATCATCCGCCAAGAGTTTGCTGCAAAGTGAGATCTGAGAAATAGCCATTGAATTTAACCCGGACCTGTAGATTAACATCGTTTCTAAAAAAAAAAAACACCGCTACACACATCTTGGATCTCGAACTCACAATACGTTGTCTTCACCATGCCGCCTAAATGTGTATAGGCATGATTTGGTTTGACAAAGTACGAATGCAGGTTCGTATACGCACGACAACTGACAAACAGTCTCCAGTTTGCCAATAAAAAAGGCATATTTCTATCGCTTCGTACCGTTACTTGCAGTTATACAAATGAATTACTTAAGCGTATCTAAACGTTAAGAGATTTATAAATAGCTACACTATATAGGAAGTACGAGACAAAGCGAACCCGGTCCTTGTCGTTGGTCGTTTTGCTTTTGTTCCATTTCAAAAGTTTAACGGGCCGCAATGCAACGCAATTCATAAAATTCTAAATGGCTACTGTGCTTCCATACGTGCCGTACGTCAAAGCGTTCAAGTGGTAAGCGCGCAAACGAGACATTCGTTTATATCGCGCAAACTTTCAATTGCTCACCGGAGCTATAGAGTCCTTCTAATTGCGTCCATTGTATACTACGTTATGTATTTTTCATTTCTCTCCATTCCATCTGTGAAAAATTTCTAGAAAACACTCAGAGTTCGATTCAGGCTGTCGCGTACAGCACGTTGGGGAGTTCCGCTAACGTCGTTTCGTCGTACAGCATCGATGCTAGCGTTGGTATGTATCTATGCGCACGCCGCACACGTGTATAATGCTACCGCACTAAATGCCCTCTGCCGACGCCTTTACTGCCAAAGTGACTAGTACCTTCTACACAATACACGGGAACAATAGGCCGACTTCCAACCGACGCGCGGAACAGTATTACCTGCGCGCTCATGTTCTCGCTTGGGCATAAACAATCAATGTTTGTTCAATTTTATGCCTTCACCGCACTGAACTGCTACGCGGTAGCAAGTAAGTCTCACCACGTGTTATTGCCCGCGCGGGTATCATTTACCTATCACGGCCCGTGTCCTGAACAGTCCTCCCACGTGCCCAGTTCGACGACGAAAAATAACTTCGGCTTCGGATATTAGTAGATCGCGGAACTCATTACAGATACATATGTATCATCAAATGTAATAGCGACTACTGCTGGCTGCATTTTGGTAGAGAAAATTCTAACGGTAATAATACGACATTATGATATAGCAGTCCGGAAAGGATGTAGCGGCATGGCGAAATAATAGTTTTCAAACACATACATCCGATACATTTGATCGCTAGATTAGTAAAGCAGCGTAATTTTATAACGTATAGTATTCGTAGCCAGGCAGATCCATGTTTACGGTTGCGACAGACTGAAACGTAACGTAATTGAGTCGCCAGTGTTTCTCACAGATTCGCCATCTGATCGCTTTCATTTACACAGCTATATTTTCCTTGAATTTTTGATAAGGACAAAAGGTAGATACAGCACTCATCCGGGTATCACAAAATACATGAATATCGCAAACTTTGAATGTATTTTCGTGAGAGCTTGGTGATGGGTTCCTTGCGGACCACCGGCCCCGGATCTTGTACCAAACCCCTTGCTCAAACTACGAGCACGAATTGAAGTTCCCTCAACCACTAGGCTCACCCCAGTCCCACTTTCACTTATCCGTATCTGCTACAGACTCCATCTCTTTTGTAAAGCCACTTGTGTTACTTAGAAGCGAATCGTTCCTTGCAAAAATGCGTACTCGTGATTAGACGACTTCAACATCTCCTGACCGATCTTGAAAAAAAAAACAATCCCGGTATAGGAACGTGCATGCAACCTCATCATTGACGACAGTTTGTACGACTCAACAGGACTATGCTATTGTTTCTGATACGTGCCTGATGGTGACGACAACGGCGACGAGCGCAATGATGATGTAGCTTTATGTATTTGTTCTACTTGTCCTAATCTCAGCTTCCTTTTGTGAAGCGGAATTAGGCGACATTTTTGGAGGACGATATTTTAGCAGAAAAGGAATCGAATTGAACCTTTTCGGGCGAAAGAGGAAAAACGAGGGAGGCAGTCTGAGCTCGAAAGCTGAAAGATTTCTAAGCTCATCTATGTTATTCTTAGATTTGTTTTGCTTAGGCTCAGGCCTTGACGACCCTTCTGATAGGCGCTGCCAACTACTAGTCGAATGCAATGATCGGGCCATGAGGATAAGGGTGGCCAAAGGACCCGTTAATTAAATTGTCATGAAGATCATCATAAACGGATTACTGTTGCGCTCGAGTTCGACCACTATTCATCGAGTGGCGTGTTTACAGAACGTTGGCTCTTCTTGCCTTCTTTCGGCTGGGCAGCCCATCTGGCGGTCACGAGTCCTGCCAACGGCTGTTGTAGCAGCTATTGTACGTCGTATTCCGAAGCTGAGCCTGATTTATGAAATAGATTGAATTGAACTCATTATATTTCACTAGCCTATACGCATATCTATAATATTCGTATGTTCCATAATTCAAAGTGGCCGGAAATTACCACTGTCAAATCAACTGCGTACAGACCCAGTTTTGCATAAATGAGCCTGAGCTGGTCAAGGAAATAATTTCTCTGGCCCAACTGTTCACTAACCATTAATGACCGAGTATTATGCGACGTAGTTTCGCCGCTAAAAAGAACTACGATGATATGAAGCAATAGATATACTACACTAATTTCTACCAGTATAAGTTGAGTATAAAAAGTTCTCTTTTTATAGTCTTGATCTATCTCAACATCGACCACGCTGGCCTGTCACTTCCCTCTTCGTCCTTTTGGCTGTGTGTGTATGGCTGCGAGTACTTAAAGTTTTTAAATTTCCGCTCCTATCTTTCCGCTTTGTTCACCTCGAATCGCTTACTTTTCGTTGGTAGCTATTCTAGCTTTTTTTTCGCTATGCCGTCTGATTCAACCAGGTAGCTTATAGACCCAGAGGCAAAACAAGCACAACGATGAATCAGTTTAACGCAACGAATACGACGCGCTCTCACCTCCTAGCTTCGGCTTTCTGTTCTTTCACTTCCCTAGAGCCATACCATAGTGTTTTATTGACGCCCGACGTGTGTCATCTTGCTCCGCACAGCCGAGAGCTCTTCCAGACCCCAGAACTCTTCGTTGTCAAGTAATAGATGTAAGTGTATATGAGTCCAGAGACCAATGTGGTGGTAATGGGATGTACCCAGGGACAACACCGTCGTTCTTCCTTCACTATGCGCCTATGACGCTCTTACTCCCGCTCCAAATCGGCAGACTCAAAATCTGTAGAGCAGCGACTACGCATCGGCACTTTCTTGAGCGGCCGGGGCGCTGCGTACCCCCCTCTCGCTAATAGCGAGCTCCGGAAACACTTGTGATGGGATAGCTGCTCCATTGCTGGACAAGAGGAGAGCAGAATGCTACGATAAGGAAGAACGGAGAAGCGTAGACAGCACAACTCCTCAACTGTCTCGAATTGCAGTAGGCAAAGAACACCTTGCCGATATCTTCTCAAGACGGCCAACAATTTTGAAATCTCGAGAGGGCCGTGGCCACGCATACTATAAGATCGCTGTAGACCGAACTGGCCGACGACGCACGATCGAGTGCACTAGCCGGCTGTCGCTAAACCCTCGCACTTCGGCGCCCAGCTAGATTATTCATGAGTTGACATCGTTCGTTTCCCTTCGCCGAAACGCCGCTTCTTCGACACCCACACTTACCCCCCCGATCACCTAAGCAGAAACACAACAAATTACGAGTCCTTGTCCTCGACACTGGCTCCTCTTTCGCATATGATCTCTTCTTCCCGATGCCTGCTGAAGGCTGAAGCGGTAGGATTTACTTCTGTGTTCTTCCTCGCATAGTCTACCAGAGATGATCACTAACTAGGCTGTTGTGCTGTTGTGTTTGAAGATTGTCCCGCTAAAGACGTATCAATCGTTTTGTTTTATCATATTCGCTTTTTAGTTGAACTGCGGTTACCTATGAATAGATGTCAGACGAGAAGATATGCTTTGTTTTAGCGACAAGGACAACGCTAAGCTCGACACTGTTTATGTAAAATCTACCAAATATCAAAGCTAAATACTGATCTCCTTATAAATCATTTTCTGTACCTTCATTAATATAAGTGTTGCTTATTCTTCAACCACTTGTTATATTTCCGAGGTTTTAACATCATGTACAGTTCAAACAATGCTTACAGTCTTGCTGGTTGTATTTGGTGCAGACGAAATCTGCGTCTGATAGTGATGAGTGTTGGGAAGGACGGCAGGACGGCCCAGAAGCATGATAAACAGGTATACTTTTACGGCTGACTCAGCTCCATGGTAGGGGGAAGAAAAACTCGAAAACCTTTATCCCGTCCGCCCAACTGCCCGCTGCACTTTGGCGCCCAACAGCCTGAGGGCAAACACCCGCTGCGGTCCCGCTTAAGGAACCACGTGAACTAGAGATACAATTTCGTCCCTGCCCACCTATTTTCGAGCGTTGTCTTCCTCATTCTTCGAAAGTGCTATGCACGACTTCACTCCATCTCACTGCTTCTGTCCTTTATCTCTGTCAATAATGGTAGTAGTAGTAGTAGTAATAGCTGTTCACGACTGAGCACAAGCGAATTGCTCGGACTACATGCTAAATAAGAAGCTATCTATTAATAATTCTAGTTGTGGCCTTTTTTGAAAAAAACATACATACCATAATACGATACAGGCAAAGAGGTATCGTAGATAGACACCCTTAGATACGTAGCGAGTGCAGATCAATATATAACTTCTAGGAGGAACAGTAGAGCTTATACCTTCTACCAATTCTACCGTCGATGGCGTACGCATATGATGATCTGTACCTATTACATGTCTACCTAATGCTCCTGTTTGCTTATATCGCATTATGGACTTCGGGAAACTGAGCGAGCAATATCACACAGTGCCGACATACTTCTACACCGTTTATCTATGCGTGTCTAATGTAATCAAGCTAACACGTTGACTATTCATATCGACTATTGTGCAACTACATAGGGCGCATACATGGTCGTAACATGCGCAAGCCTTTTGGCCTTCAAATATCGATGGATAGGGGAAATGCTACTGTTATCTGTGCAGCCGATCTAATCTTTAGCAACAGTTAGCATTACAGGACGTTGCCATTGACGAACAACGGGGCGTAGTATGTGCCGTACATATGCAGTATGTATTGTGCTACAAACCTTTGCCAATAGTGGCTCTAGAAGAAAAAGGCCCACTCACCCCCTTACCTCTTACCAGTCAACAGTGAAGTTTCTACCAATCCCGTGCACGCTTACCTGGCTTTTGTAGGCTGTTGGCTTTGTGATATCCTCATCTGGTTGATGTGTTCCTGCTCAACAGCAGCAGCAGCAGTAGAGCGACAAGCCGACGGCTGCGCCGACTTCTATAACGCCCGCGCGCTCCGCGCACCCTCTGTAACCCGATATACCTCCGCCTACCCTTAGCTTCGCTGTCCCATACGAGGTACAGGGTACCACGCGTAAGTATGTGCGCCCACTGCCATGAGACTCCAGTGAATGGCGCCTACAGACACCAGTCATTCGTTTCATTTTGCGGGCGCTCTGCTTCCAGCTTGGGCGGCCGCCTCTGTTGCTGCGCGTCCCTATGTCTCAATTAGCTATTAAGTCCAACACTGCCACCGTGAGCCTGAGCCGCACGACCTGGCCGAGCCTAACCTATCGAAAATGGCCAGGCACGCTTTTGCAATAGCTACGCCCTGCTGCAGAGCCGACCTACAATAGTACCTCTACAAGAGATGATCTAGTGCAATATTTAGGGCGATGCTGTGGGAACATCGGCATGGAACATCCACACAGCGATCGAGGCTAGGCAGCTAGCTAGGTCGACGATCCGCTAGGCACGTTGGCTTTTTGTTGAGGCCGATCTTCGAGGCGGACAGAGTGCAGCGCCGGCCTGGGGAATCGGAAAAGATGCCATCCAGGATAGTGACACTCTTCGATTTCACGCTTCGAAGCCGATATATGACATTACACATAGCATTGCTCTTTGCGTTTCTAGCAATCGTTGCCTTTGCCGTGGGGTGTTTAGGGGTGTCAGCAACGCAGCCCAGTGTCCACGCAGAGCCCACAGCCGCTGAGATCGGCAGTGCAGTGAAGAAGCCGACGAGTAGTTGGGATTTATCGCTGGCTATTGCATTGCGTTTTGGCTATTCAATGTCGATTTGAGGGATTAGCCCAAGGGTCGACATCGCCTTCGGCCAATTTTGTGTCCGTTACCAGTGGTCAGATTGCGGCCATAACGGCAAGGCTACAATGTATGGCTACCATTTTATAGACGAACTACCCCGACGTGCTGTCTGAGGGCAATATATAACTATTACACAAGTCCTACAGAGTACGTCTCAGTGTGTCCAGAGTGTGCCCTCACTGTTGTGCAATTGGCTCTAGAAGTGGTCCTTCGTTGGCTGACTGGCTCGCTAGCACACACCACAGCGGGCGGTGCTTCACATACGTGTATGTGTTAAGTCGTGAGCTCTATAGGGCATTCGTATGTTTTTACGGATGGTCGTAGTATGAAGATATATTTCGAGGTCACACTGAGGCAATGCTGAACGTACGCCGGGGATCACGAATGATAATCCTATGCACCTATCAAAAAGTAGACCAGTTGAATCGTAACATTACATGGGAACCGTAATGCTAGACTGTACCAATATGAACAAATAGAGAATTAGCGTTAGGCAGCCTGGTTCTGTCCCTTTGGTCGCTATTGCATCACTCCCTAATAAAAGGCCGGAAAACTAAATACGACGCTGTGACTGCACCAAGAGATATAATAGCATTCGGCCTTCAGACAACCCATGTTATTTCTGTTGATGCAGATATTAATATACGTTTATTTGTTGAGTAAGTGTCCTACTCACTACCTTAACATTCACTGAAGTACAGGTCGGTTAATGGTCTTTTCGCTAGCGGGAGAACGATAAAAAGGACAAAGTTCCACCCTACGTGGATGTCCGGTCTTGCCAGAGATAGTTCTGACGCGGGCTTCTGTGTCGATTAAGGATATATGCATAACATGGCTTCACCGAATGTTACACTTGTGCAGCTATCGAGTCTAAGCCTAAGCCATGGATGGTCTAAGTTGATTTTCGCTCTCCCCAAAAAATGATCGGATTTCTACAAAATTAACCGACCAGGCTGTGAGCGGCTGTTCCTATTAGCGCACAATGTTACTGTTTAAATGAAGAGAGTAAGCAAGCAACATGACTGAATCACTTGCGCCGACAGAGCACATCTTGATTGTGGTTGCACATTAAGGTGGCGTCTAGGGTGCACCAAAACCTCTCTGCCCTGGCGGGATGCGAGCACTGTGGGGTGCTACCCCCGTGCCAATAACAACGTTGGTACTTCTGGTAGCGCTGGGTTCAGGGAAGCACACCGCATCGTGCCTTATCTCTGTATAGTCTGTCTTATCGCGACAAGCGAAATCTACCTGCGGACTCAAGACGACTGACTTTTGATGTTGTTAGTGGATTTTTGAGTGTTGCTGGCTAGCAAGCTCAATGCCTTACTCAGTAGCGCAGGAGTCAGAGCTAAGATTCTCTCGGCTACATGGCTCGCGCACACACGAGTCCAATTTCCAGGACACCCAGCGGCGGGGTTGCAAGACTGCGTTTCAAGACCTAGTAGCATTTACTGTTACATCACTTTTGCACAGGATTTCTCTTTTTTCTCCCACCAAACCCCCCTACGTTCGGTTTCGCTTGCCAATTTGCCTGTTCTCAGACCACCAGCAATGGAGGGAGGAGGAAACCAGACTTGGAGGCGTAGAATACAGAGCCCCCGACACAACTAATTAATCATGATCTAGAAGGGCTCTCACGAACCGGTGATCAGGGTTTGCACTATTGTGCCCCTCGTTGTGTCCGTGTGATTCGAACTGAGCTGCTGGTTCGAGTACATCAACCGCGATAGATCAGGTCTCTATGCAAAATTTGATGCTAGAACGAAATGGATAGACAAAGGTAAGTTTTCGGAGGCAGTCAAGGACTGGCCAATTTAGGACGATAAATGTTGTACTCGTTCTAATAGCAGTTGTACCAAAAGAGCACATATAGACGCCACTGTACCTCAAAGACGATTCGAGTTGTTAAACATACCTTATCATCCCAACCAGACATTATTTACACATTGAGTTTTTGTTTTCAAATAGTAGTACGTCTTCAAAGCCTTAAGGTGGTCGGCACTGAATCGTCGTGAATTTTATAAAGTTAAGTAGAAAAAAAGTTATAACATCGCTGATGCCACTGAGTTTGTAACTCGTTTGGTTCAATCTGGGATAACGCAAAAAATCGTATCGAGATTATTTCAAGATACAAACTACCTACTATAAATAAATACATATAAACGAACGCAAGCCAAGTTTCGTGCTAACCTACTTGGATAATTAAGCTATTACCAACATGTATGCGACTGTGGCTGATCGTCGCGTGACTGCGTCATTTGACACAGGCGTTACGATACGTTTCGATACTTACTGTGTGGCGCTTCCGGTTGCACTTCGTCAGCATCATCAGCCGATGGAGGAGATGGGGGCTCTTCGACAATGTATTCAGCCCCCTCTGGACTCTGGCCTTTGAGCTGGAGGGCTGCCGCCTTTTTCTTGAGTAGGTAACAGCGTGGCATTATTAGTGCACGACCCTGGAGGGCAGCTCTCGAAGGTCACCACAACAGCAGCAAAGGAGCCAGAGTTGTCGTTGAACCGACTAAACCCTAATAGCAACAAAAATATAATCACTCTCAAAAATAAACACTACGATACCACTCCTGGGAATTGACACCGCCTGCACAGTTCAGTGGTCGATTTCTCCTTGTCCTTCAAAGGACGTATTTCTTCGTTGTTCCGTATCGCTTTGACTCTCCGTTCGAGTGGAGACGTCCTTTCAAGAGATCAGAGCTTTTATAGAAGTTGGAGCAATAGTAGTCATCCTAATAATATGACTTGTAATCGAACAGTAAATAGATGAATATAAATGGTCACGGTAGCGTTGCAGTAGTAGCTGAAAGAGTGCCAATACCAGTGATGGCAAATGTACTAATCGTTGCACTAGAATACACACACAAACACACACACACACACACACACACATACATACGAACAGATACACACAGTTGCACAGGTTGCAGGTGAAAGATAAGAAGATACGGTTGTTGAATAGCCCAATGGATACGGAGTTAGACAGACTATACGGAGAGAAGTGCGGTTGTGACAGCCGAATCACTGAGACAACGGATTACGAAGAAACAGGGGAACTGGGCACGGACAATGGAAGTAAAAGTGAGTGACAGTGACAGTCGTTGTCGCTGCTGTCGTTGTCGTACATGGTTTTACTGTGGCGAGAACTGTCTTTCGCCAAGTCGAAAAAAGCACACACGTTGCACGACGGTGCGTTACTACGTCCGCCTGCCTTTATAAGCTAAGGACTCGGCCCCAGAGGAAAGGGTAGCTGTTGAGGGCGAGGAGGGAAAAAGCCAGGAGCACCTCCTCCATTCCCCTGAGTTCGGATATCGTCTCCCGGGGAGCGGGAGAGCTACCCGAGCGGGAACGAAGCAACAGTTGAGAGCCTGCTGGCGCTGGTGAGGGGGAGCCTCAGGTGGACAGGCGCCGCCCAGATGCGAGTTTAACGCGCGGCCCACGGCCTAGAGGTCGGCGCTGGCGGCAGCAGCAGCGCAGCAGCAGGGCGAACCCCGCCCGCGCCCGGCTGTGCCTGCCGAGGCGCGGCCGAGACGGGCCCCGAGATGAAGGATGCTGAAGGCCGACCAACCTTACACAGAAACAGCGATGCCAGTGGCAGTAGGAAATTGGCCGAGAGCGAGACGATGCCGCTGAACGGGACGAGCCAAATCGACGGGAGGAGCATGCGAGGAGGAGGCCCGGCCTTTGTCGACCGGGCGGGCCAGGGGGGACTACGCCAATCGTGGCCGGCAGCCGTAACTGCGCCGGCGGAAGAGGATGTCCTCGCCGGAGGAAGCTGTGAACGCCGGTAGTTGCGCCCACGTGGCCGCCAGCACTCAAGAGCCTCGAAAAAATAGCGATATCATTAAACACCACTGGAAGAAAAAGAGGTACATTGTATAATAGTTTACCCTTCCAAAGCTTCACGAAAGATAGTCGCATGTTGTATGTTTAGAATTACTATAGTCTACAAAAGCTCACTCCGGTTATAAAGCGCTAGACCCATAGAATTATCTTAGTTATTCGTTAAGCTTGTCTTTTGTGATAACAATCAGCTGGTCAGTGAGGCTAAGCTCAATTCGCGTTTACGGACGAGCGGACTAGATCCATCCTTTATAGCCCGACTTACCATAGAAAACTTGGATGTGTGCGTAAGGCGCGTAAGAGAAACCTGTACACTATTGTAGTAATTATGATTTAAATATCTTTTACGGTAATATGCATAGGAAAAGGCCCAAGGGAAACAGGAACAACGACAGAAGCAGCGAACCCTCTGTGCCCACAAACACAACATCAGTTTCTACCGGATTTCCTTTACAATAAGTTCAGTGTTGTGCTAATAGTACCGGGCCAATGTTGGCCTTCGGATATATGATTTCTTTTTATTTTGGACAGCCTCGATGGGTAACAAACTTTGTTCGAACCATCATTTGCATAAATAGCCTAGACGTTCGTTTCTTTGTAAGCCTTTGTGTCGTATATTTGTATCGTCTACCTTGTGACATTTTTCCCTCCAATTCCTCTAAGTTAACTTTGCTATTAGTGTCTGCGTATATGATATAAGACGAGCGCACCAATTTTCACTCCGTTCAACTCAACGACGACCTCAGTACTTAACAAAGACGCCCATTGCTCCTGAGAACTGAGTGGTACCATTTACCGTTCTTTGTGAAACTATTCCTATCTCTTCTGGTAGCCGCCAGGTGTCGCCAAACAAACCCCTTAAATGAGTCTTCTTCGAAACGATAAAATCATCATCTGGCTTATAACCTCTCACTCTTTCCCTTTGGCTACTCAGTCTTCAGTTGTTCAGTCTGTCCCCCATAGAAGCTTCGCTTGCTAGTTTCGGTCGCTTCCGGCATCTTCCGTCTGCTCATACTTTTCGTCAGCAGTGTTATTCTTTTCACAATGAGTTGATGCCCTGCTTTTTTCGCACCTTTACCGCATACTATACTATATCTTCTCTACACTTTTGCTTTACTTTCCTCTTTTCCGTTTCACTCTCCTTACGTCCTTTCATCCTCTGCCGCACACAAAACTTTAGCATCCTTTGATGTACTGTACATATATACTGTCAGCGCTACTTTTGCGAGCTGAGCGAGAGTAACAGCCGTTTGATGCGAGAGTTTTTTTGTGCTGCTGGCAGCAGTCAATGCTGACCGCCGAAAGTCGTATGCCTCTTCTGAGCAACGTCGACTTGGGTCTTTCACCTCTCGTTCATCTCCACCTCGACCCCCCATTCTCCCTGTTATTTCTTGCTATGATCCCCCACCCCACCGCCTTTCCCTGACTTCTTCCACCTTGGAACGAGGCCACGAAACGAGACGAGTGAGGGAACAGTGCGACGACTTGAACGCTGGCGGCAGTAGCTTTGCCATTGCCGATGGTCTAGAGTTTTCGCAATCGATGAGGTTAATAAGAAACATCTGGGCGGGCCTTTAACGTTAGCACATCCGCGTTTCCTCTCCCCGAACTCGAACCTTCTTTCGAAACCGGCCCTTCTCAATCGTTCGTGGCACTCGAAGCAGCCGGTGGCTGACTTCTCGCGCGCTCGGCGCGCCTGTCTCGCTGGTGCCGCTGCCACTCGGCCCCGCTGTCACCCACATATCGGAGGTAGTTTGTAGTGGAAAAATCTATAAGTAAATAATCACCGTTAGAGCCGCGGCCATGAACGTCACTCGAGTAGGTATTGCGTTACTGGAATCTGCCACGATAGCAGCAGCAGCAGCAGCACAGGGTGAGACAAGTGCCCCACGAAGGAAAGTAGGCAGACGGGGGATTCAACGGGGGAAAGAAAATCGAGAAGAAGAAGTCGTTTTGCGAACTTGTCGGCCCAGCATCCGCGCCCCCAACTTGGTGACAGTCGCAATAGGTGTCGTTAGCAGAGCGAATGCTATGGTCTATGCCGCACACGAACGGCTGATCCCAACAGTGTACCTCATCGGCCTCCTAACGACTGAGAGGGCCAAGAAGCTAAAGAAGGCAACCAGCTTACTCTCGTTGGCGTGCTGGAGACTAAAACTGTCGGTGCTGAGAAGCAACAGACTTAGAGAGACAAAAACTGTTTGAAGTCATCGTTCACTCGGCCGACTCGTAGGTAGTGAGTGAATGTATTGACCAACCCCACGTTACTTCACCAGTAACCGCTGGGCCGGCGCGGACACAACAGGCTAGACACTGCCCCACGAATATCCCCGAAGAGCACGACAGATCTAGCTTAACGCTCTTCATGCCAGAGAAGCCACTGTTAGTCCTACCGCTGCTGGTGTTGGTGGCTAAAACAGTGAAGTAGCAGAAGACGCTCATGGCAGGGCCTTCGTTTGGCCAATTCGCTGGCGCCTAGTACCCCGGCCACTTCTATGAGCCAAAAACGCGGTCGCTGATTATTTCTATTTTTAAGTGGAAATGGTAAATTTATTTTTCTTTAGGCTCTCGTCTTTGTCTTGCTGATTCTCGCTAATACTTATTCGATCCCTGCTGGAGTTAAGTTGTCTTGTTCTTTGTGATATTTGTCCTTTTCCTTTGCTAGACCAGCTTTCAAATCGGAAGGTTAGTGTTCCAAAGATGAACTCGGTCTGTGCGTTCCTTTTCCTCTCGGCTATCAACTACAAATTGTTTTGATCTTTTCTTCTGAAAAACACGGATTTTTTTACATCTGGTTCAAAAGAGAACGATAACTAAACCTTTCTTTTCCATAAATATAACATACTGACGAGTGCAATCTGTCAAATTAGCTTTGCTCTCTACTTTGAAGGGCGATTTCCGGTGGTATCATGCCGATTCCGAATCTCGTCAGCATCAGAGTTTCACTATTTGAAGCATTTCCACAGCCTGAAATAATAGTCATAGTGTACTCAAGACCGACATCGAGCTTCGCGCTTCCATTCTAAAAGACTCTTAAATATTTGACCAGCACGCGCGGCACTGCGTTTTCGATGCACCTGCTCTACAGCGTCGAGCAAGTGGCAATGCAAACGAAAGTTCGTGGGGTAAAGGGTGGGTAAGGGGCGAATGTTGAGGGGTCTCAATGTTGTCGAACTCTTGCTGCTTCTCCAGTGTTCCGGTGTCGTTCAAAATGATTTTTCCCTCTGACAGTTAAATTATTTGCGCTAAAAGAGCTGCGAATAAAAAAAACTATACATCGTTGATTTTTGTTTGAATACAAATTGTTGAGTTGTTATTATGCTACGAGACTCGCTGTCAATGTGCAGGTCTAGCTCAGTGTGTGCTTATGCTATAATAATAGGCGAATCCCTTAACGAAGTTATTTGGATAGATATTGCATCGTTTTTGTGTATTTGTTTTCATCACTGCCGCAAGCTCTATAGATAAAAGTGACTCCCATTTGAGGAGCATGCTGTTTCCCTAGTCGTTCCAGCCTATTCAACTCGTTTCTCTTACTGGATACCTTGTATTCGTCGAAATAAGTCACACTTTTCCCTTCATTCACCTTTGCCCCGCTTGCCCGCCCATGCTTCCCAGTGGTTCTTTAACGTAATAGTTACGAACTCCAGAGCTTCCGTCCTCGATATATAGTCGCTCACGGAGAGAGAAAGGAGAGATAAAGGGGTCTCGTCTTGAATCCAGCGGTTCGCTCGCGAACTCCTGCTGCAGACCATCCGCCGGCGCCACAGCGTTGCTGAGGATAATCTACAAAACTTTTTACTACCCGCTACGTCTCATCTCACTCTCTTCGAGAAGCAGCAGTGCGCGGCCGCTGTCGGCCCGCGTCAGAGTCCGGCGCGGACTGTTACAGCGCTTTGCAGCCGACACTGCTCTAGTCTACGGTTGTCGGCGTTCGCCTTCTCGCAGTGCAGTGCGCCAGCGAGGCAGTGCGGCCGTGTGTTTCTTCTCTTAGACAGACGCCCGCTTGCCCCCTAGCTTGGGAACACTCTGTGTTGGGAGAGACACGATGGAATGGGGCAGTCCGGTGTGGCCGGCGCGGCTGGCGAGGTCAAATTAACCTCACTGACTCATCCGCTATCGCTATCGGTTTCTCTTTTGGTAGAAAGGAAGACCAACTAACTTTTCACTTGGGCTACTCGTTCGGAATCCGCTAGCAACCGCCCCGTCCGCTCTTTCATCGGTCCTTTTACAGAAGCTTCTTGTCTGCCATGCGCCACAAGGGGCAAACAGCCAGTCGCCTCTGGTCTTCATCAGATCTACAGCAGTGACATCTGCTGGCAAATCGAATGAAACAAAAAAAACAAGCCGTTTTACTCGGTTATCTTCATCCGAACGCAGGAAGGAAACAAAGAGATTAAATGAAGGAAAGAAGGAATGGTGGGGATTTGAGCATACGTAAATTCCGAGTTGGTTGTTGCTCCTTAGATGACACAATTTGGTTTCATGGTTCCCGTTCCAAAAGCCCCCGGGTGAAATAGTACGAGAACAGATTGACCCGTTTTTCCCTGTGTTTGTAACTATGGCCGTAAAATGGATGCGGAACTGATTGGTGCAACGGGTATTTACGTATAGGCTTTGTTTCACAGAACGGGCTAAAGATGGCATTGTGCTTAGGCTTAAATTCAAATTAGCACGTCACTGTATTACTTTCACAGTTATCCATCGTATTATATCCCATAGCTAATGTTAACTAATTCGACTGAAATTGCAGCACGCCCATCGCAAAACCTCGAGATTCAATCAATTGTTGTCGGGTCAATGGAATGTCAGAAACATTTTGCTGGCAATTTTACTTAGCCTAACTACAGGCACGGAAGTACCACCTAGAAGAGCTATTTATACCAACAGGCCGAGGCCCGTTGAAGGTACTCGCTTTGAATTCGTCATGACCACTATTCTTAAGGAACGGCCAGTGACTTTTTGGTACCGTCGTCCTGCGTCGAGTGCTAGATAGTATCGACCCGCAGTCGTTTTCGACTGGCGCCTACCCTGCGATCTTCTTCCTATCTGGCGTGAAGTTCGACATGGTTGCATCGGCCTTACCCGATTCATCGGCGCCGTGGGAATCGCATGATTTCATCACCCACTTACTTCATCGCGCTTAAGCTTAAAACACATTAGCCCCATTCCTGCGCCCAATGGTGAATGTCAGATCTGTCCCAGATATCCGATCTATCTTCCTTTCCTTTTTAATAACTCGACGAGAGCGCTTCTATTTCTCTGCCTAGCGGTGTGTATCCTCAGTCCTCCAACTGATCTGTTGCTGGCAGGGGGCGTCTACAAGCTCTCTTCAGCAGCGAAAAGGACTGCAAACTTATTGCAGGCATTCTAACACTATCTTTTTGTCGGCACGATGCAACTCAGCCTGAGCGTACTCTGTCCGGCTACGTTCGATGTCGTTCTGTGTTTATATCCTTCTACCCTGCGATTTCCCTTGCTATATCTCCCCCGTGTCTATGCTAGCAAGCAAAGCTCCCCCTCGATGGTCGCACGCTCTTCCTCGCTGTATCTTCACCGGGACGGCGGCCCCGGTGGACACCCACTGGGCGTCAGCATAGCGCCGCGACAACTGATGAATTGTTTAAAGTCACCCACCAAAACAATCATGCAGTCTTCTTTCGCTCGAGCTCATCCTAAATCCTCTTCCCCCTTTTCTCCTCTAAGTATACTGTTTCTCCCCTGTTAAGTTTCGCTTTCAAGAATGACACTCATTTAAAGGTCTCCCCGGCCTAGCGTTTCGCCTAATCTACCTAGGCTTTTTTCTTTCATCTCAGTTTCACTGACACTGTTCCTATGTGTATGTTCCACATTACACAAATATGTTTATTCCTCAGGTTCCTCCTCAAGAGCGGGATCTCTAATGCCCACTAACTATGTACACGATTTGACCTTAACCAACGGCAAGCCTATGTCAGACGAGTTCCAGGCCTCAACTATGGATTATTAGCAGCCCATTTGAGAGTTGTACAAATAGAGCTATTAGATTCAAACAGTGTCATACCAATTTTAGCTATTTTACTGCATAGAAAGAAACCAACTTTACTCGGGTCGGGAATATTCATATTGGACCCAATGTGAGAAATTAATTACAACTGTTTCATGTGGCCTGAATAAGCTTGCGGTATGTTATACCGCCCCCAAACGTAGACATCCCATAGCTTGTACGCATTTATCGGCTTGTTTGACGACAACCGTTTTCCTTTGTCGTCATGTTTCCTTCAGTTTATTATGTTAGCATAACCATGGCCTCGTGATCTATCTAAGCCGTGCTTCAGCTCATCATCTTTAGTTCTTCGTTCGACGGCCTTAACCTTCACAATCGTATTCTCCTGTTCCCGCTTTCAGTCTCGAGGCTGGCTGTCATTCGTCCCTTCAGCCCGTTAGCCTGTGCCCCATAAAGCACGCTTTAGCTCCCTCTAGTGGCTTCAAGCAGACCGCAGGCGAAACACGTAGCCTGCACATAGGGGACTGATCCCAACGCAATATTCCACCCCTTCACTCCGCTCGCTTAGAATTCCCATTGAGGTAAATATGAACCCAGACTTAAGAGGCTCTGGGGACGAAAAAGCAAAGCCAGCTTGAAAAAAAAGCGGAGATCTAGCGGGATTAATACTGAATGTAAGAAACGTCGAGCAATTCTCTAGGTAGAGCTATGTGGATGCACACACGCACATGTACACGTGTTTACGAATAGCGAAACCTTACGATTGTTTCGCTTATATTGATCTACGCGAAATGCATATTATAGATACGATATTATCGATTTGCTCGTTGAGATCATAGTGTCGCCGCAACAATGGGATGATAAACGTGCAGACGACGCTGCTAGTTCACAGAAGACGGCCAGAGAAATACAACGACGAGGAAGCTGATTTCGAATCGATGCTGTACTTATTCTGTATAATACTATAAAGCTTTTTTCGCTAGCATAGGTAACTAGAGGCGAGATCAACCTACACATACGTAGCACTAGTTTTTTCATTATTTTGTTATAGTTATCTGTTTTTTCTATTTGGAACTTATTCCTGCTTGAGCAATGTCAAACAGCAGGGATAGGTAATCTACGATTTGTTTCTTTCAGGAACAAGTGGTTAACTACAGAGATAAAATAAGAACAGTGGTCAATTGCTGAATTTGTTAAGCTCAAATTATAGTTAGTTAGTAAATAGGCTTTAACATGATCGTAACAAATATCTATACCAATACATGTATACATATAGTGTTATTTCATTCCGTATACATAGATACTTCAATCTTCTTCGGGGGTATTTTTAGCAATGGATGGCGCAATACCGTCTTCTATTATTGTTTGAGAACAGTGCCAACATTTCATTATCGTCGTGAAGTTTCAATTGAAGTCAAGGGCGTATTGTGTTTTTATCGTTAGCATTGGATGAAGGTTTATCATACGACTATGCCGCGTCCTTTGCCTTGCAGCGAGGCTTAAGCCAACGATTGTCGAAGTACGTATATATTTCACGTACACGTACAAGAATACACTCCGATGCTACCTTGGTCTGTCTGACGCGTTCGGGAACATCTAGAGGCGAGCCGACGGATCGATTCCCTTGTCTACAAAAAAAAAGGTGAATTTAACTTTGTAGTGTGCAGTTTAGTATGCGCTCGTAGCTCACAGAAAACGGTCTTTCTTTGTCGTAAATACAGCCGCGGTATGCGTGAACAAGATAAGCCGTTCGTCTTCCGCGTGTCAAAGCGGCAAAATACACGACACAGTAATAATATTTGCTACTTGTTTTGCTGCAGTTCTAATCCGATGCCATCGTCTACCTTTACGACTTCAGCTGCCGCGAAACTGACACCTCGTGAAGTAACAGCACACGGCGGAGGACAAGGGAGCAGTTCTATAACTTTCTATGCGGCATATCAGCTAACGAAAGAAACGAGCAAACCATTAATCGACGAAACGGTATATACATCAAACATTGTATTTCTAAAGGATAACTATTATAATAACGTACTTTAGTTTGTTTGAAGCTCATTGTTTCGAATAGGAGAGATCCGACTGATTGCCTTCGAACATCAGTTAAATTCATTAAAGGAGGCTTGATCATAACAAAAAAAAAACCTACTCAGTGAATAATCTCTTTGGTATAATAACTGTGTCGTCGATATACTAGCATACAACGTTTCTCCTTAATTTTATTCACTCTTTGTCAGCATCTCGTCATTGGCGTAAATCTCCCACGTGGATTCGATTGGTCATGTGTTTATTAAAAAAAAAAAAAAAAGACTACACTATGCGCGACGACAGCAACAGGGGGCAAGAACTAGTCGATATATTGGCCCCACCAGAGGATTGCCTTCGTGCGCAGCCCAGTCGGTCGCATCAGTCGAAACAACGATCAGCCGATAGACACGAAGGCAACGGTTGAATAGATCTGTCGAAAACGAAACAAAACACAGAGATAAGACTTGAATCTATGAATGTTTTGAGCATTTGTATAGTGAAAACGCATGTACGAAATATTGAGGTGCGAAACTTAATCCTATTACCTCGATTAAATGCAGTGTGTTAACAACTTCAATCGTTTATGAGAACTTTCCGTTATTTTTCAGCTAGTCTAAATAAAAGTTTAATTTTTGCTCAAGTCGGCAACTCGGGATTGGAGCGGAACAGTTGCCCATATAATAGTTTCGTTGCTGTGGCCTGGCATTAACTGCTGGCGAGGTGTTCGACACAACTTTGATGTAGCTATCACGGAACTTCGGTTTGCAGAAAAAACAAACTGTGTAGCTCGACAGAGTAGCCATTTATACGAGCTATTGCCCTTCGGAGCACGTCCATCGTCACCTACTTCTTAATCAATGCGTCTTTATCAGTGATCATTAAATATCTGAATCGTACGTCTAGACAGTGGCAGATGCAGTGCTCCGCGTAAGCGTATTAGTTTAGTAACCGTTTGATCATATGAGGCTAGATTCTAAAAATTTTTCAAAAACATTTAACTACTTGAAGGCATACTCGTAGGCAATACAGCCTAAATAACAAACACTATTAACTCCAGTAAGCTTATCCCGTAGTAAGCATTCTCGACGTACAAACCACAGGGACCCACTGTTCGGCGCCCATTGCCAGACAGTTCAGTTGGATCGTGTCTTGACCCCTGGGGGACCACCCAAGACACAAGCAACTGAGTATAGAGGTGTCTGTTTATAGAAGTACGCTTATGTTGAATGGTCTTTACTCTAACGTAGGACGGCGGTACGAACGATCAGTCGGCACCATCGCGGCCGCAAGGTTGCGCGCTTCATTGAGCTCTTTGTGACGATATCGCACCACCGCTGCAGGCGAGTGATGGGGAGAGAAGAGCAAAGACATCTGAGACACCGGCGCGTACAGGCGTCCACGAGACAATGGAGGTGCACGAGTGAAAAAAACAAAACTTGCTTCGACTCGCGTTTTCTCGCGCGCTCTCACCGTGTCGGTGGCCCAGAGCCAGAAGAATCTAACAAACTTCGTAGAGCGCTCGTCTCAAAGGGCTCCGGCCAATACCGACACCCTTAGGTCCTGAAAGAGAGCGCGAGAAGTGGCGCTATGGGCACGCGCATTGGATCCTCAGGCACTGCTGCAGGGAGCAAAAGGATCGGCATGCACAGTATGCACGGCCCGAAGGAGTCAAAAGGGCGCCCGGACTGCACGCGGCTTACTACAAAACGATATCGCGGCTAACTCACTAAACGAGATGTGTCGCCTTGCGGACGGCGCACATAAGCGAACGATGTACAGGCAACATCAACTTTCGCCATTCACGATCCACCGATCGCCACATGTGGCTTAGAACTGGGCACATTGCTCCGATGAAGAGAGGACGAACTAACTCTGCTGTCGCTGTCGACTGCGAGACTGCGACTTGCGGGATGAACCGCCGAAGGTGTTGGAGTGTGAGACCGCGCTGCCTAAGCGAGGCACCACAACTCATCGATGCAGCAGCCGCAGTGAAGCTTCGATGAGTGTGTGTGTGTGTGTGTGTGTGCATTTGCGTGCGTGCGTGCGTGCGTGTGGTGATACGAGGTAAGACGAAGAGTGTACTCCTTACAGGCCGAGCCGCTGGCGGCCCTGCCAGTGCGACGGTACCGGCATCAGCTACTCTTTGTTGGTTCGACTAAATGGACCAGAAGAGATCAAAGGATATGGACATTCAGTTCACTCAACATCACTGAATGACTGGGACTAGGAAGGAAAAGCGAGAACGATCTGAAGGGGAATAAGATCAACCGGAGATGATTTCGTTGTAGAAAAGACCTTGCCTCGTCAGTGTGTAGTGTATGTAGGAATGATAATATAGAGATACATCGTCGACGACACAATCTCTCTCTAAATGGCAAAGCTAATGTCCACGAGCGAGCGGACGAAAGGTAGGTTATGGCATGCCGATCGCAAACGAACGATGAATCACCTTTGTCGGTTAAAGAGGTAGTTCGGTATTTCTAAATTAAAAGCTGCGATAAGAGTGCATGTTAAGTTAGCATATAAAATATGTAAGCATGTAAAGGTATGGAACATCAATTAATATCGGGATCGGCTCATTATTTCCGATCAACCTATGTGGCAAAGGACAGCTTCAGATATGCACAGCGTTTGTGTCCGTGTTGCCTACAGTAATCCAGCTTCATTGTCGTACTCATCTGTTTCCCGTCAAGTCCGACCTCTGAATCTGAACTTAGCACAGTTGTTGTACAATCCTATCGCACCACCCCCGTTGCCCCGTTATAGTTATCGTTGTTGTCGCATTTCGATTTTCTCCATGCAGTTACCCCGAAGGGGTATCCTATGATACCCTTTCGGTAAATCGCCGATACGCTTTTGAGTCACTGACCTTACGTTACTGTAACCCTATTCTGAAAATCGGACTCCAGTGACGATTGTTCAACTTCTCTTTTTTAGATATGCTGTGGTTAGAATTTTGGTCACTTCTCAGTTCAGTCGAAAGAGAACGCTGTGTTCCATTCCGTGAAAATCTATCAGAGTGCCTATAATATTGGACTAGAAGAACTGAGTGAAGTTAACATGAGAATGTATTACGAATATTAGAAACTTGTCACATCAACTATTTTGCTATTTGATAGACTCTGAACTCATTGCCGTACAGGCCGTAATAAGTTGCTCACAGGCCGTAATAAATTCAGAGGACAGGGTGTTGCCGATATCAGCGTTTAAGTTTCTGTTTTTTTTTTGTCTAGCGAAGATAGCTGAGAGCACTGAGCAGGTCGAGAAGCCTTTTAGCGGAACACATATTAACCATACCGTTTTATCCTACCCTTTCCGTATTCGAGCAGTTTTATTTTTAATTAAAAATTAACACCTGCTCTGCTTTCAAAAGCGAGTGACAAAATATTACAAACACGCACAGCTAAATAAGCGAGCATTTTGTTAAATATTTGAAGTTTAGAAAAGTTTGCCTGCCAACGACTTTTGGAATACATATTTCGGCGTGGAGAGCTTACTTGGCAGCCAAAACCTGGCGTGTCACCCGAGGCAATAGAGGCAATACCTCCATCCGATAAAATTTCCATTTGCAAGCGGCAGTCGCAACAGCGGCGTTAGCATCGGGGAAAACAGCGATGGCCAGGCTAAAAGTGATGGTGGGTGGTCTTCATGGCCATCCACCGTAGACTAACTACGGGCGCGCGCGCGCGCTGAGCGCGCGCAAAGGAAAATGCAATCGACCGTTTCGAATTCCCACAAAGTCCACCAGGCCATGCTAAGCAGCAGCGATCGGTGGAGCTCTTCAAGTAACGACCATTCACCGACCCCGCTGTCACCCCCGCATCCCCTAGTACCCATGTGTTTTGTATCCACAATGCAATGCCTACTAGTATACATGGTACGGATGCTTGGATAGATGCCGGCCAGCGCCAGCAACGAATTCGTTTGTCTACCGCAATTGCAAATTCGTTTCCACTGAGATTCACGCTTGGTAGGCAAAAGTTATATCGAACGCTGGGTGGGAGTGGGCAATAAGTCATCAGGAGGCTGTTTACCAACGTTACCAGAAATCTCAGTGGCCGCAAACGCCAGCATACTTACTGCAGTGGCAGTGATTGTGGGTGCCCCATCTCTTGTACTTGATCTTATTGCTGATCTGATCTGCGGCGTGGTTTCGTGTTTGCCTCTATCACAATTGTGGCTCCCTCGGCCGCCATTTTTGTTGCTAACAGCAAAAGCTATCACTGACCACTTTTGCAAATGTAGATTCTTGCCATTGATTTATCTTACGCTTGACTGTTTATTATTGTCAAAATCTGCTTGGTGAAAATTGTCATTTCGCATAAGTGTTACGCCAAAAGAAGCACGTAAAGGAGCTACTATCCCTCCAGAGGGAACTGACTATTGATACGATAACTACCAGTAGATACCATATGATTATCCTATGTATGCGATCGATAAAGTCTTATTCAGATAGATTGGCAATGGGAAACTACAAAGTTTTCTGCTTATTACTAGAAAAACTTACTTTACCCCACGTACAGCCACAAAGCTGTAAGAAATAGACTCAATTTCCTTCACCGCGGTCGTTGTATTTATATATCATATACTGTCAGATGTTCCGCACAGTATTTTTTGACTACTCAACTTTTTCTCGTTTGTTATCGACCCATCACATTAGCTAGCCTCTTGTTGTCTTGTCATCAGCACCATCACGAAGATCGTCATCACCATGAGCATCATAGATAGCACAATTACCGAGCCCAGGGTGGATGGTCGGTCAGTTGTTGGTTCATTGGAAGGTGAATCGGACAAATG
Source organism: Varroa destructor (assembly GCF_002443255.2). Classification (NCBI taxonomy): domain Eukaryota; kingdom Metazoa; phylum Arthropoda; class Arachnida; order Mesostigmata; family Varroidae; genus Varroa; species Varroa destructor. The sequence goes on from NW_019211457.1 coordinate 38,997,664, forward strand.
CTGCTGCTCAGCATGCGGCCAATGCGTTCACCGTGTGCTGTCCCCCTATTTGTACCCCACATTCTGTTCTGGGTAAGGCCGATAGTGGTAAACGAATGGCGTACGCTGTAAGGTACTCTTACCATATGCAGGGTATATTCGAGATGAGGTAGACCGCTGGTGAACTGCTGCTGTTGTTCTCTGCCTACGCTCGTTCGTCAGGCGTCACCAGCAGATCCTGGAGCATCCATCGTAGCCGCCGCTACCGAGGTCTTCGCCACATGCAGGTCGCTCTGCTTGCTGCTGGTCTTCTACTACACTCCCGATGTCCAGTGCGATCATATGGCCGGCGGCCCGTGCAATCGTATACGACGCACCCAACGCGACGATCATACCCACCAGCAGCGACCGACCAGCCAAAAGGATCGAAGTCAGTGTCGATAATTCGTCGCGTTCGTTGACGGGTCCGAGAGGTGAACGCCGCTAGAAAACGAGGAACGACGACAGAGAGCGCGGAAGCTAGCGAATCTTTAGCACTCTCGTTCATTCATCCGCTAACCTCGGCGATAGTCAATGGTCGGCATGGAGGAAAAGGACCAGAGGGGGAACTAAGTGCTGCGGTGTCCTGGCTTTTCACCGCCATACCACGGCTGGTCCTGTCTGCCAAGGCAACAACAACCGGTGCAGACTCGCGTAAACTACTGTCCATCAATGAGCAATGTGAGTTTGCAGAAGCGGTCCCGGACTTGCGCTGCCGCTGTTGTTAGCAGGTCCTTGCAGGCGTGCAGATATAAGGCATCAAGCCATGATAGATGGCCACTAGTTAGTGGACCAATAGGTACATGACGCGGGAGGACGAGGACAGGGCGCGTTCCTTACGAATCTCAGCCATCGAGCAAACAGAAGGCCAGGGACTGGCCCGCTTACAGAAATATATATTCTCTGTCGTAGTTGCCCTAGCTATAAAATTTGTATAAACAGGGCTCAAGGACGCTTGTAGTGTTGTTGTAGTAGCCGGACAGGAAAATAAGTGGCATTTGTACATGTAACTATTTGCACATCAGCGTTGTTGCTTAGTGTTAGATAGTGGCAAAAAACAATCGATACTGAACAATGGTGAACATAGGTTATTTATTAAGAGATAATTTCCACAAAATGGCCGTTTCGTTATTACTGCAATGATTCTCCGAGAGCTTCATCATGGTCTTGCATCAACTCCTAAAGATCAGTCTAGACGTACCTCCACATACTACCTAGTGGACTATTTATTGCAGCTGGAGAAAACTCAAGCGCTGTCGTTATTCAAATTAAAGTGTAGGTAGTCCCACCCTTTCATCCGCTTAGTACTACGTTAGACTGAGCCGTTGCTGAAAAGCAAAGGCTCATATATTCTATTTTCTCTGGGCTCGGCTCTTTACAGGGCTAGCTTTACAATCTATATATGGATCATACCAATCTTCGTATGGAGTTCTACTATAAGGCGTAAAAACAAAACAATAGTTATTACAAAATTATCTGCAATAACAACAATTTTATTTTTACTGTGTTTTCAGGTGCCATTAACGTCTTAGCTAATAGCTTGTCAACGTTGGTGCTGCAGTTATAGAATTTCAGTGTTGACCTGAACTAATTGACTGTCGTCCATTTACAGACGCCATAGACAGACGGTCCTGTCGGATTCGTTATCGTGGCAGTTTTTCTGCTTGTGTTTATCATCCGCTCCTGAACCGGATGAAGATGTTTCCTGATGCCGTAGGCCTTCAGATAGATATCCAACCAGCTAGCCCTGATAATGGTGGTGATCATCGCTGATGACAGCGAGTGATAACAATGATCACTAATTCTATCCCCGTTGGATCTATTCTGTATTTTTCTGTTGTGAGGTTAGTCGCTGGTGCATCGATAGCGATGGGTCGCCTTCGCTGCTGCTGTCTTAATCACCTGTTGCGTTGTCTTCTATTCTTATCTATTATTATTATTATTTTTAATCTTTTTCTTTATTATTTTCTAATCTGATGTCGGATTAGAAAACTACTCAGCATGGCAGACGGCAACGTTGCTACATTTTTTAATAATAACAATCATCTGTCGTTCGTTGTCGATATTGAAAAAAACACCACAAAATAATTTGCTATTGTCACTGCTTACGCCGGCGTCTTCCCGAAAGGGAAGCGTTAGCAGGCACGCAAGAAAATAGAGACGCCTAGCAAGAGTTATGACAAGCAGATGAAGTAGTGATAAAAAGTATATACATTTACGATATAATGTAGATATAACTTACAGTAGAAAGTCAACGAGGTTAGTTTGTTGAATACAGGTTATATCGGGTTGGAGTGTTGGTGACAAGGTAAAATGCTTCAGTGGTAGAGAATAAAACTTCTATCTAGCCAGTCTTTTTAATACTGTCAAAAAAACCTTAACTAGGAGCCGTGACTCGAAAACCTGCTACGTGACTCAGTATTCGATGATACACGTGAGCGATGGTCCTTGTATAGGGATCGATTAGGACAACAGACGGGTCACACACAACATGTACATATCTACAATGTATCTTTGTCCTTCGTTACTACCGCTATGTAGAAATCCACTTGAAACTTTATTGTTTTAGAGAAAGTAATAAATAAGCTACGAGAAAGAAATAAATAAGAGATTAGTTGCAGCGAAGACCTGAGACGGAAATTTCCAGTTACCTACAACTGAACACAAGTTTCACGCAACAACAATTTAGCACAGCATCTCTCCAATTAAAACTCTACAGGATATTCGAACATTTGCAGTCAACTTTGAGGTGGTAGATTCTTACTTATAAAAATGATTGAAATAACCATCGGATCAGAATCGATATATCTATAAAGTCTATTGGAGAATAAAAGCAATTGCTACACATACTTGTAAATAGATCCCACCGATGGTTCAACGACGCGACATGTTTTACTTGCCATCGAAGAGCCTATTGTTGCTACACGTCGTAGTACAAATATCGAAAATAATAATAATATGGCAGAAAATGTAGAAGGTACAAATATCGTAGACGGTGCCATTTGCAAGCAAAGCTGATCATCGTAGAGCCATTGCCTACAAAACCTTGGAAGTTGGTATCTGTACAATAATCTCTACCAGGCCCTCTGATACTTTCGGTACGATCTTGCAAAGAGAAAGTGTCAGCTAGTGTCGAATCACTTTATCTATATATATATATATATATATATATATATATTAAGTGTGTGTGAGAGAGAGAGAGAGAGAGAGAGAGAGAGAATAACATATGCCTCTAAAATGTTGTCTAATCCATAATTTCGAATTTTCAAAGTTTCTAGGAAGAACTACCTGTAAAGCCTGGCAGTTTGCGATACAGTAGAAAAACCAAAAGATACCGAGAAATAAATTCTTAAATTTAAAAAAATACTATTTAGAGATTCGAAAGCCGATAAACCATATACCTCGGCTACACAAAAAAGTCATTTGCTTAGAACTCTTGCCGTTGTGAAATTTTTATACCTATTTGGCAGCTCAGGAACACGTGATGGTCTAGGTTCCATAAACACCTCCTTTCGTACTGTAAGAAGCCAGCAGTTTGATGAAATACTTAACGGTGGAGTCGGCGTATTACCCCTAACGTTTGGTTCAACTTCTCGACACACGACCTTTCTATTACAACTCCATCACGGTAGCTTTTACCAGTGACGTCGATGCGCCGCTGACACAGTCAGAACTCACCTGTATTTCAGGGAACGAAAGTTCAAAGGAAGTTAAAGGGGATAAATACGTTACATCACTGAAACACGGTCTATGCGGGACCGTAACTAACGCACGCCTCTGTTTGACAATACGGAACTTTCTGAATCATCGATGAACAGAGATGAGGCAATATATTTCGTAACGATTTACTAGTTGAAAAAAGTGTACCATCTTAATATTTTTCATTCCACAGCACTGCTACCCAGTTCGGACGCTCCTAATAGCTTCGTCGAGCCCCACGCTACAAATAACTAAAAATAATTCTAATAACTATACGCGTACGTCCGTTCCAATTAAGGAATAGTAGAATTAGTCTCTAAAGGCAGTAAACCTAATCATAGCATAGACATAATAGCAAGATAACATATCCAATATATATATGCTGTAGGCAAAAAAATTTCTATTTCACAGAAAATAGACATGTAGCTACCTGAACGATGAGTTCTTTCAAGCAATTTCCGTATTTATCACCGGCAACATCATGTGTAATATTGTGATTTCTTAAATAAAGCGACCATGATGATATTATACGATGTATAGAATCCGTCGGCTTATGTGGACAACGTTGTTTCAATCGTAAGCTAAATTCGATCTACAGCTGTGGCATGATTCAACACATCCAACTATACGTGAAACGGAACTCTTGCAGTGATATTCGAACGGCTTCCTTTTCGATGGTGGTAGCAGATTGCCAACTTCAGTTTCGAGACCATTTCCGGTTGCAAACGGGTCAAGTTAAGTGGTGGGTTGAGGAGGGATAGGGGGTAAAGGGTAGGCAAACCGATCAAAAGGCAGTTTGTTGAAACCCTGTGGCTGTCAATTGCGAAATCGGCTGACGACGACGACGACGACGACCCCTTCTCTTACATTGGTACACTTTTGCTTCCCTCCTAACAAAGAAGGCTCTCTTGTTCAGCATGCAGACGTCCTATTCAATAAACTACATAACCCAGCCCCACAAGTGTTTTTAACGAAACTTAGCACAACGGTCATTCCGTGCTTTTCTATACTATATAACACAGCGCTGAAGGTTGATATTTGTAACATAGTGATTAATCTTATCTCATTTTCATTGCCAATCATTTAGATACAGATGAGATAGACTAGGGTGTGGCATGAACGACACATGAAGCCAATACACATTTCATTCATGTCAGGCTAGCCCACATTTTACTGTTTTACATCGCATGTTTATAGGGGGTATTTGAAGCAGTTACGACCCACTTAAAATCAGTACGTGAATAATAATTATTATTATATTCAGGTGTCAACGTACTTCAGCACGAATTCGGTGAAGTTTCCCTGTTTCGCGTTTGAGGAACGAAATCATACCATTATTCGTGGAGCATCTAGCCCACTGATTTCCTTACCATCGATTTTCTCCACGTACACACATCAACAACTATGATCAAGATATGAACTACTAGGCCATGGGTGAAAGGATCTGATCTATACGATATCTTAGGCGCCTAGCCTGCAAAAACCTATCAGGAATTGGTAGGAAAAGAACCTTTCCTGACAGATCATATTGATACCGAGATAATGTTATCTGTTTAGGATGACTTTTATTTATTCAGAGTAGATAAATCGGCCACTTTTCCGCTAACCGCCAACAGCAGTCAGCTGTCCGCATCCCAATGGCGTACCAGAGGCGACGCACTTCATCGTCAACCCGTGCGACCTGTTCTCCTTATCCCGGTGGATATTTCCACCATGCCCGGCCAATAATTCTAATAACAAAGGGGCAGTCGTCATTTTGCATAGATATTGATAGACAATGGCCAGTATGCGAACGGTTAAAAGGGACGATCTGAAGGGTTTACAGCTTCATAGTCGCTCAGTAGTACTAGGCTATAATATATGTGTGTCCAAGTAGACTTACGCTGTCCTTCACGATCTTAAAGGCGTCCAAGGACAAACAACTAGCCACCTCCACCATACTTTTTCTTTTTCAACTGTACTCCTAACACACATGATAGCATTATTACCGCCACCACATTGTTTACCTTACCGAGACAATGAGTTCGATCTCACCTTATCTCTCCGTTTTTGGTTTTTTCACACTTCGAGTAAATATCGATTGAATCGCTATTCTAAACAGCGATCAATCAGCCGGCTCCTCTGAGAGTTGTGTTTTTTAGCAATAGCGCGGGTGCACGCGTGACGATGTGTTCGAGGCCGCATAAAGTTTCGAATGCTGCCGCCCATCACTTGAACATATAGAATGTACTCCCGATTCAATGGCGTACGAAGCGTATTTTCCGCTTTCTTTTTTTTTTTTTCCATCTTCATTCTCTTCTGTCGTACCGTTGAGAGGCGCCTATAGTTTTTCACCTTGGAGATGGCCGTATTTCGGGAGCATCGAAGGCTCAATTCTGCTGTTGTCTGACCGCATCGGCGCCAAACAGATCCGCATGCAAATTCGAATGCGCAATCGGCACCATCGAAGGAAGCGTTATGCTGCCGTAAGCGAACGGCGAGACCATAGCACCTGCGCAACGTGTCGCTTTTTAAATGGACGCCTTCCTTCGCAGCGTCTATACGGATAGACCGATGCAATCGGAACCCTGGTTCGCTGTCACTTCGGCCCAAGCAAACGAGCGCCGTCCTTCAAACAGAACGAAAGATCAAGCGAGCGAGGTACGATTCAGAATAAAGCATTCAATATTTACACAGATATCGAAATATTTTAGCTAGGCAACACGTCAACATCTATGCTGACTCTGCGTTTCATTTGTATTTGACCTTTATAAAAACATGTATTCCTTAAAATAAGCCTTCCCGCCCTATTCATTTTTGGAAGGCAGCTTCTTAAAATGAGTGTATCAAATTCTAAGTCCGAACCAATGCGTGAGACGGTTCTAGGCCTACCCAGCGTTAAACTGAGTGTCTAATATGCTTTCGTTACAATGGATATCGGGTCAACAACGATTCACAAAGTATCCGAACGTGTTATATGCACGTATTCCTAATACCTAGGTTGCATACGAACTTTTTCCAGTAAACCCTGCTACGATCAGATGCAATACAGTATAGCACTTATAAACTTAATGCCTTTTGCTAGTTCTTCAAGATCAAAAGCAATCTCATTGCTTATAAGAGTGATGAACTTTCTAAAAGATGTTACAATTTATAGTTTTAACATGTACAATATTCATAAAACGTATGAAAGGAAGGTCGAATGATTACACTAACTGTTGTCAACCCAGCCGCTACATTATTACTGAAAGGACACAGTCCTCCTGCGTTTTGTGCCTTTCTTTAGAACCTTATTTATTTATTTATCATTATTTGACAATTTCACATCATCTGAATGCTGCCATGAATAGATCAGAAGGCCAACCAATGGCGTGATCACCGTTTCGACCTCAGCGATTCGTCTACGTCTTGGGGCCTATTTCGACCAATGAATTCAACTCGGAACAGTGTATATCGGTACGAATGCCCGTACAGTATAGTTTACACGTCGCCAAATAATGATCCTGAGACATTTCTATCTCGATTGAAAACCTAGTTTTTCAATATAACCTGCAAGCCTACGACGGTGAAGACATAACGACCGGCGGCAGCGACAGTAGCATCAACATCAACAGCAAAGACGATGGGGCAACAACAGTCGCCTGATCGTTTTCGGGGCAGTACCGCTTTGCAAAAACCGCTTGCCAAAGGTTTCTTCCGTGTTCCGACAGTCCCAGATCGCACCATGATGCAAGAATGATGAGCACTGTTAAGCCTCGGGCAAGAGTTGATCTTCGGCACGTGATCGCCGCGAAGAGACCAGTGGACCCTGCAAGAAGTCGGGTTTCGTTGAACGAGTTACGTTGTGCTATACACACAAATACAGATAGATATACCTAGCGAGGGCGCAGGCAAGTGGGTGAGCTAGTCGTGGCGGGCGCTCCGGTGGGCGCTGTAGCAGCCAAATTTTTGACAACGGCTGTGTCTCAGCATAATCGAAGCTGGAACGCACTTTTAAATTCGCCAAATATACCCCAGCCGCCTTAACGGCTGTATCCTGTCCCTTTTTTCCATCAGCTTCCTCGTAGTTTGATTCCTGTTAGAAAGCGGCGACCTATGCGACACATGCAAGCGGACGGCCTATATTTATATATATAGACACACTTGGTATCCTACTTTTCTTAGGCCCAGTGAACGGACACCCACGGAGTAGATACTTAAAGGATCATCTCGTCCTCTGGGCTCGTGGGCGCGATTCATTCTTGTGGTCATGTGATACGCATGACTCGTCCTTCTAGTAGCCTGAAATATATATGTATGTATAATATATAGGGGCCGAAAGGGAATATATTTGAAAGCGACGAAGTCTAAGCGCGCATCATATTTTAAGTGGCCTCTCTCTAAAACCGCAAAACTCGATTTTATTTAAATGAGGTGCAACATTGGCGCCATTCTCGTAGACGAGTTGATCTATATCCCAAGGATGTATCATAACATGTGTATAGGAAAATGATGTCCTATCGAGGTAGACTCGCACGGGTCTTAGAGTTATCCTTGATAGATCTTTTTATCAAACCGTTTCCTTCACACATCGTCAAATTTTGATAACGAGACAGCGAAGGAAAAGCAGTTCTGGAAACAGCGACAATATAGGTAAAAATGTCTACGTTTATAAACGATATTAATTGGCACAAGTTTTGCTACATAAAACGCACAGGTCTATATTTACGAACGCTCAATTAAAAACGAATGGGCCACTAGAAAATGAAGATAATTCGAACGTGTTTTGGTTCGAAGTCTAAAATAAGAAAATAAGCAAAGGGACGGTTGTCAGCCAGATAAGAAGACACAATAAGTTATCCTTCTCGACAATTGGAGCTTCGTCGAATGACAGGGTATCAACATCCCCCCGGTTGGCAGGGGTCACCTTTTCTTGTAAAACCGGTCTGCAGTGATATTAGAGGGAGTCATTACCAGCGCTTATCTCTTTCAACAGGGTGTAGCAGCGGACGTTCTCCAACATCATACAGGTATATAGATTGACTCATGTAGTACAGTACGATTAGAAATAAATAGTTGCCACTTTGTGGGCCGTCAAAAATATCGTCTTTTCTATGGTAAATACGTTGCACTAATAATTACGTGTGGGCTTGCCGTGGACTCTAATCAGCGTCGTAGCATTGTCTCCATCAAGGATACTGCAAGATCGAGTACTTTAGAGTACTTTTTTACGGTGCTGAACATAACTGCTCTTTAGTGGTTAATCGGGCGAAGCTATGCATAGTAAATAGAAAGGGGAAGCGTTCAGTTCGAAAAGACTGATTTAGAGATAGGCCTTTCTGCTTTGTTAGGTTGCCAACGGCCAAAACCCTGTAGATAACTATTACACGACATCATATAGAAATTATAAACGACCTGTATATACTGGCAGATTCCCCTACTGAGTCATCTGGTCTGTCTGTGCACTTCTCTAGTTTACCATACAATATATATATAATAGGAATTAAAATACAAATAAAACCACCGGACCAGACAATCTTCCGCTTCTCATCCGTCTGGCTAATTTTGTTCTCTTCTCCAGTCTAATTGATAGCCTAGCTATATATAGATATAAATAAGCCTAAAATGGTTGATATTATATTAAAAACCCATGAATGATAGAAGGGGTACCACTTATACAGTCCTACATAAAAAATGCCGCCATTTGATCAGATAGCTGGAAGGTGTTGGTCATTGACAAGTGAAGCCTCGAAGCGGCTCGTTTAGTCCTACAGAGGCTTGATAAATAATTCTGCAACGGATTTCGGAGGTGAGTAGAAAAAAAAAAACAGGGAGATCAAAATTAACACTTTGCTCCCCGCTGCGCTACGGGGGCAACTGAAAGCCAGCCACACTTGGAAAGCTGTGCAGCAAGATTTGAGAAAGTGGCAAGGCACTTTTAAAAAGGAACAGAGATGGCGAGGAACATTTTCTTAAGCATGCTTATATGTCAAACTTCAGTTTATACCTAAACAGTGCTTTAATCTATTAAGCCTAGAGCCCCCAATAATTCAAGAGCACATTTTACATTAAAAGTAAGTGGGTAGTTATTCGAAAACACAAACACTTTTTATATTCTATGACCATTTGTAGAAGTCTAACAAGTTGGCTTCAGAACATTACTCTCGTGCCCTATGCCAACATTATACGCGTTTTCGGTGAAGACCTAGCTTTTCCTAACATTCGAAAGAAAAACATACAACCATAATTTTTTACATAAAGCAAATAGTGTTGATATATAGAAGGGCACCAAAGGATCCGATTATGATATAAAAAAGCATACAGAAAGATCTCAAGATCTGTTGCACGTAGATCCAGAAGTTCCTCTTGAAAGTCCATCAATTTGTTGCGCGATTGCTAAGTTCTTGCTTCTATACGTATATATCTTTATTAAAAATGAAAAAAGCAATTATTATAAATATTTACCCGTTTCATTGTTATCAATGACATTGACTCTATCGGAGCACAAGGAATACACGGGCGGATGTGGCAGCACTTCGTTATTTGATAACTTGCTTTTTTACTATGCTCGGTGAAATTCGCGAAGAAAGTTACAGGTTACATCTAGAAAGAAATTCACTCTTTTTGAATGAGTCGAGCTTTTCCAAGAAGATCTCGCATTGCGACGTCCTGTTCCAACAGTTTACACCGCTCCTTGATCGCAGAACTTCCGGACAATTTAATAGCAGCGTCAAATCCAATGATAGCAAGTAAGTTAGAAGTCAGCTCATTCAGCCATACAGGTACCGGCAAAAATTGAGCTGGATTAGTCTCTGGAGTTCTTCGGTGCTCACATAAAATTGCTGACAGCGGATGGAGATAATGTTATTTTTGGCGTGACGAATACAACTCGTTGTGTAGAGCGTCTGGGTCGAAACCTACCTTGTTGTTTGTACCCAGTTGAATGGTAACTCGCTGAAGTACCTCCATTCATTCATTGTATAGTCTTTTCTTTCTTTCTTTCTGCTTGCAATTTTTGCAGCACCTCTGAGTCAACCTCTTCTTCCAGCGCCTTTTTTTGCGGCACCAACAACAATTAGAGGCCGCTGAAGAAACGATGCCCACTCTTCATAGTGGTTTCTTCTTCAGATGATAGGTGATGGTTCTTTAACAGTTTTATTGTCATCGTCATTCTTTTCGCTTGTACACCCCTTGCAGTGTGCAGTGTCGCTGTGCATCGTGTCTTATTTGCTGGTAGTGATGGCGTTGCTGTTGGCTTCTGTTCTTTTTGGCCATGGGTCGTTTATCCTGTTCCATACCGGTGTCGACCGCTGCTTTTGTTGACGTCCGCTGTCTTTTATTGCAGCTGCTGCTCCCGCCTGCTCTTGTAGCTTGTCGTGCCATATAAGCCACTGACTGGCCCTCTTCATTTGTTATCAATTAGCATCTTCGTGCGACCACCGAGTTCGTCGATGGACCCCTTCCCGCCGCGTGCTTCCCTGCAGTACCCGAAGTAATAAGCGAGCATTTAACCGGCAGGGAGCAGATATCTGGGTCTGGTCTGGTCTGGTCACGGCTTCGCTCGCCTCCATTTCATGGTTCATCATCGTGTAAACCGAAACAGCGACCTGATACAAACTTGACTTCATTGCTATTTCTCGTGATAAAGTAATCCTGTACAAACGCTTGGTGGACGATGGACGGCATTGTTTCAGTATCGTGCGTTTGTTGTTTGCGGTCGTTGTAATGGACGCAGATGAAAACACGAGCCACTCCTCTTTCATGGCCAATTAACACGCTTACCAAACAGCGTAGCGTCACCGTAGCATGGCCGCAGGAATGATCATTTTAACGAGTTACGCGATAGTTCAAAAGCGCGCACAGCGGTGCTGATGCGCTTTTTCAGCCTTTTTGACATCCTAACCTTGTTATGGCGGCATATGACGGTTCCTGCCGACTTCATTAATGAGGACGATATCATCATCGTTGCAGGCAGCATTTGCAAACGAGTGGTGCTGCATAATGCCCTAACAACCCCCGGTAAATTCATGATGATTGTAAATATTAATTTTCATTAATGCCTGTATCCTCATCAACAATAATATAATATACGGTTACTAAGTGTTAGCCGCAGAGAAGAGCTATCTTTGAGTTTGTTACTGTTTTGCTTACTTTTCTCCACTCGTAATAGAGAAAAGGACCTTAAATAATGGCAAAAATTAAATGCTTCCAAGTGGTGCCTCCGTAAGGATTAGTTCAAGGGAACCAACATCAATACTTATATTGTAAATTAATAGCTAAGGGCTAACGTGACATTAAACATATACATGTGACTGTCTAGGTCATTTGTATATATCTAGAAACCCATGTTGTCTCCAGTTCTGACGGAATAGAAGTAGGGTTAATTGGTAATCCTTTCTCTCTTGTATCTATACCAGAGTGTATCTTGAGTAAACATCTCGTAAATGTCATAAAATTTACCACCATGTACTTGCTGACAAACAAGAAACACATCGTACGGTTTACAGAACGAGAGAATTTAACCACAACGACCATAGCTACAACAATTCTAAAACAAGCACTTCATGCAATTTAATGACGAAAAAAACCTTCCCAAAGCTACACAGTAGTATTAATTATTTAGCTATCTATACCTGCCGTTATCCATCCAGGACGAACATGTTAGTCTGTTCCGTGTCTTAAGGATGGAGCGCCTGGACCTCAACACAAATACGGTCTAAGCGGATTGTCTTTCGAATTGTGCTTGCGTCCCTCTTGCTCTGTGCAAGAGGGACGCAAGCACAATTCCGAAAACAAATATAGACCTAGCCTAAATCTATCTCTCGAACGGATACCCTCGTGCACATGAGGCACACCATCGATGATTTTGACACCCGGGTCAGTATGGTAATTTCAGTTTGTTTGTTAGATTTAGTGACCATCCGAGCTTTTATCTTACTTTCGCTATTTAACAAGCTACAACGTAGCAGAACCAAGGCCGCCCAGATAGCCCGGCGCTTCGTATCATTCCTCGACTAAAGTGGTTGGACATCTGGTGAAGAGTGGCTGTACAAAAAAAACAGAGATGAAATTTAGAGCCCATACTCGATCCAGATCAGCAGACGCGTAAGAGACTCGCTCGCGTTAATCAGACTAGCCAGGACCAGTCCTTATCGATAAGTACAGCGGTGTCCTGATACAGGATTTACAAATTGAAATGCACAGAGTTAGTCACAACGTCAGTCGCGGACGCTGAGTAACATAAGGTAGCATAAACACAGCCTTACAAGAAATTACATATAGGCAATGTAATTTACAATTTAGACTCTATTCTATCACATAGTATAAACGCTTGCAAGATAACACGTGACTACAAGCTATAAAAGTGAACCTATTTATGAAACATTCAGTTCAATAAATTATAACCAATTATTTATGCTCGTAACTTATTGCTCATAGTAAGTCATCCTAAGTTAATAGAACGCGTCAAGCCAACATTACAAACTTGCTTTAAGTTCCAGTAAGAAGTGTTTCAATTTGCGGAAATATGAAATGAGTAGCACTTTTAGCGTCGTCATTTACGGCAACAGCTGCAGAGTACGTGAAATTGTAGATCTTATACTGCACCTAGGAATAAGACCTTCGCTTCGCTAACACTTACGCATTTAAATTTGATATAATGAATCTTTTCAAGCTATCTATATTATTGAGAAGATGAGAAAATCTTATGAAAAATAAATTTAAAGAAAAATAGATTTAAGCTTGAGTGATAATCTGATGATATAAGAGCAAATAACTACGGATCAAAGTGTAGATTCCGGTTTTGTCGCTCGCGATGACCGCTGGCTGTTATGGTAGATGTTTAACATTGCAAAAAAAACATTGCATGGTCTATTATTATATAATATTATTATTATATACACATAATATTGTTACATAGTTGACCAAAGGCCGATTATATATATTATTTGTCCTTGAACAGATCTAAAAAGTTGGAGTTTTATAAACCTAAATTTATAGACCTTTAAGTCGAGGTGTCACACCTATGTTATTTGTCTATACGCAAAAAATGATTAAAAAGCCATATAAACTATCTAAAAATTATCATGAGCGGCCTAGATGGATTTTTTTATAGTAACAAACTCGATATCCACTCCGCAGGCCTGCTTTCTGAGCGGTACGACTCTTCTTAAGGTTCTATTGAAATTCTGAAATATAGTGATCTTATTTGGCTGAGGAAGGTCGCAATCGTAGCCTTTAGGGCACGTATCATCGACATATAATAGTTTTCCTTGTACGATCGTTTTTAGGGTTAGTTAGGAAATATACGAAAGGTAGACATTTAAGTGTGTAGCAGACCACGTACACTAGGATTTGCATCTTATCTTCGGATATTTTTATTAAGTGCTTGAGAAAGGGCGTGAGTATGAAACAAGATGTGATTGCAAGCACAGAGAGAGGAGGGGGGGGGGAGGAGGGGTAATATTATTTAGTATATTTTCATAAGGTAGTCAAGTAAACGTACTATTAAAAAAATCGTAACGATTACAAGCTATTTCTATCCCCCTATGGAATAACGGTGGCCCAAATTGAAAGAACTTGCTTCACATGTCAAAACGACATTTACATATCAGCCAGATGTCCCCCAGAGACGAAATGATTACAAGCATTGACCACAACTAGAAGGTTTCAAGAATACTTGATACGTAGGTATGAATGATTCTGCTTTTATGTAAATAACATTAACTGTTTCAGTAACCATGATCATTCACTCGACTGGTATATTTCACACGTGTTATACATACATCTAAACATATGTGTACACAGTGAAATATGCGGTAGGCTGGGCCGGAAAGTGGGCGCTACTTATTGCTGCTTGTTTTTTTCGCTCATTCATTTGCTCACTGTTAGCATACACGGTAGCTGGCACAGTCACCGGAGAAGGGTCATTCATTGGGAAGGCGGAAGGCGTTCAAAAAATGGGAAACGAATAGCGCTGGCTAGGTAGCCTTGTCGGAAATGTCTGCCCAGGCGCCGCTAGTCGCAGAGATGCCCAGCCCCGTATCTCGTGTGATCGGGTCGTCAGGCCGTTGGAGGTGGTAATTCATCATGGCGATAAGAATCTAGAGTTGGGGGAAGGGGGGCAGAAAGCGCGCTTAGGAAAGGCAGCGGCGCGAGGAGCGGGTAAAAAGGGGGGACGGGGTCAATACAGGATTTGGGAAACGGCCGTAGAGCAAAGTTACTGCAGTTGGGGACCTCTCGGTTCGCCCTGCAAACATCAGCCATTCACTCGCTTACATTCTGACCGCGCACACATTCGTTCCTGCACTGGCCTATAGCATTGCTCCTACATGCCCTTCAATACAGGTAGTACCCGTAACCGGTCTAGAGAAGTGGGGTGTGCACGGTCCTGTAGAACAGCGTAGTTGACAAACAGTTAAATTTTTTCACTAAATTTTGAATTTAGAAATGTAAGAAGAATGATGTAAAAATAGAACAGAAAACAACACAGGACAGCATTGACAAAGGGTAAGCGCTATAGTAAATTGCTATGAATTTCATTCACTGATTCTCTGCTGCACTAATACTCAGTTGGAGTTTGCCTTTAAAATATCGATTGCCTAAATCGCCATAGAAACGTTCCTGACAATTTGGCTTTACCCTGTTTTTTTTTTTTGCATTTATATAAAGCTGTTACCACCACAAGGATGTATGCCGTGAAAAGTATGAATATACTAAATAGCTTAAATGTTACGAGTTTTACGTTGGTGTTGCCATCAAGCATTGCTTCAGACCATTTTCAGACACTAACCGTTTTATGGATCTTCAAGTTTGTTTTGCTGTCGACTTACCACTGCATCATCGCGGAAACTTATATATAAAGCGTTAGATCGAACAATTCAATTTCGTTAGTAAACTCCAGGAAATAGTTAACCTTCCTTTATCCTAAATCCAACCTCAACTATATAACCTTACTCAAAACATTCGCTAGGTGATGACATCTCGGAGTCAAGATGGTTTGTGCTATCTTCGAAATGGTAAAAATAAGTAAGGAAATAGTTCTAAATACATTTTAATGTGATCGCCCAACAAAGTAACGTCGTTCAGTTTGACCGGCATTTTATGAGAGTCCAATGTTGTACGAAAAATTCATAGAAGCCGATCCTAACAGGTAAAAAGACTCCCCCACGTTTAGTCGTATCGCATAGTGGCTTCAAAGGATATTCAATCTTTATTAGTGTTTCTAATAAATACAGCTTTTACGTACACGGAATCCAACGAATTTATGCGCCTGATTTTTCGATCCGCCATAATCCCGCCTCGATATGAATGATAGCTTGAATGGTTCTTCTTGCCAATGTGACGCGACATGTGTGATTGAGCTTATTGTACAAATATCAACTGCCGATCTTGATGTTTTGCTACATTTGCCAATTTAGGTGGTTTCAATTCTACAGAAACTGTGTAGAAACCCACCTATTTCGTTGTCTTTCCCAGCAAATGGTTTGAGCAGAGCCGTTTTGCCTCACGTGTATAAATAACGTTCCTTCCTGTTGAATCACCCTCGCCTATCTGTTGTAGTAGACATTCTCTCAGACGGGTCTCAAACACGAGGCATTCAACTGGCACGGTCGCCATCACGGCATTGAATATTACAACTAGGTGTCTCATTGCTCGTACTTCATCGAGGCTTCATCGCTTGTCGTACGGCCTTAAAATAGGGCATGCTCGTTGATAGGCAACCTACGACCAGACTTGGATTTACATGAGTGAGCTTGTGAAACCTCTCTACGAGTCGAAGGAAGCGGGACGGTTTGCGGAATAGTCGGGGGATCCTACGGCTGCTCTATGCCCCAGGCTGCAATGAAAGATTCTCATTGATGTAAGATACTATTGGCAGGAGTGCCCGTCTGGCGGTGTTCATTTTTTAGTCTAAAAATGTTATCAAATTTATGAATCACCTCAAATGAGCTCTAATAGCGGTCGAGATAAGATATAAACCGCGGTTAGTAGTTTGGTAGCGAGCAGCGAGTCAAGCAAAATTAAAGCTAGGCGGCCGTTCAAACTAGCCGCGCTCTTTTCTCAGGTCGCTAACTCAACAAGAACAGCTATGGATACTGGCAGTAGCGGTTCATATCGTGTGCAAGACGTGGTCGTTTTTGCGTTCATAGCTCACAGTGCAACTGCTGCCCCATCTTTTTCCGAAGCTAGCAAACCACGGCAATGCGACCTCAGCCGCTATCGTAGCCGCTCGTCGAATGTACGAGGCAAGGATTCAAAAAGTGGTACCACAGCAAGCTAATTCAGCACAACTTCCGGTGGAAATTTGTACACCGTCGCCACTAGACCGGAGCGAAGTGAGCTACCACGAGCTTGTCCTCAACGATTAGTGGGACAGAGAACGAGAGAGAGGACGAAAGTAACAGAGGTGGCATACAATCAGAAAGGCAACATAGTCAAGCTTAGCAGCAAGGCGCAACTGCTGGTGGGGTCATCTTAAGAGTCACCTTTGGGGGACTAAGAGACCAAGAGGGAAAAAGGGAGAGTGCTGGAAGAGAAAATATGGAAAGGAAGTTTCAAACTAGACCGGGTTGAGGGAAGCGTGTTTAGGGAGTGATGATTCAACTGCCACCATCATACGCGAACGCCGTAGGCACACACGCAGATGAGATGCAGATTTTGATTGTGTATTGAACAATATTGTAGTCATCCTATCAGACGGCTACGTTGCGACACAGAATAGATTCATTAAGTATAGGCTTTAAAGCGTCAAGTTTTCGGATACAGTGAAAAGTCGACAGAGATTTTCACTAGTATTGTGAGTATATTATATTACGAGCCTAACAAGTGCTGCAAGGAACACGAAAATTGTTCAGGGTGGTAAAAAGTCCTTTGGTCCAAATAGACCATCATCGATCTCGATGTCCGCAGACCTTTCCTTATTATTATTAATTAATTAACCCTTATTATATTAATTATCGTATTTACGTTGAGTGTGATCATTAACAGACTATGTCATCGCCTTGTTATTTGAATATGGCTTATTCTAAATGGACTTCGTGTGGTACAGGTAATTTGCAATATGAATTAACTGCTGCGATTATACCTGAACGATCCTGGAGACCCACTTACAGAATCCACGTGATCGACTTGATGATCATAAGAAGGTAAAAAATCGCCAAATATTAGAGGCCAGCTTTTACGCTATTCCTCCTACATGAGAGGCGTACATGGCTCGTACGTAACTTGTTCTTGTTATGAAATAAAGCTCATAAATAATATGCAAAAAGGTTAGTACCTTTAAAGGTAGACTTTTTCGTACTTGATTTCACGCTCTACGATGGGGTTGCTAGTAGGAAGGAAAGCTGGCTCTAGCACTAAGTAAGTAAAAAAAATTAAGCTAATATGCGACAGACGAATGAATACGTTCTATTCTCTAAAGGCTTCATTTTATCTTCCATGATTTGAAGGCACCGAAGCGCAGAGGAACATATTCGAGAACGTATAGACTTGAAATATAGCATAGGAACCATAATATTCAGACACATGTCCAGCTAACTCTTCTACCTCGTCACCAGCGTGGTTTCCTGGTTTGCTCGCTCATAACGTTAAGTGTGCGATTATACGTATAGTGTATATCGGAATGGAACAGGAGAGGATCCAAATGGCCTGGGGCTTTTGTTATTGGTGGAGTGAGTCCCGACCCTGTATGAAGCTTGTACGAAAGTCTGATCACTGAGTGGTTCCTATGACCGACCGAAACTGCGGATCCTTTAGGGGCCTAGTCACACAGTCGGCCGGCAAGCCAGGGACAGGTGATGACGTGCCGATGATTCGACCGACTTGATGGCAGCATCAAAAGCTATTCGATATGCACGCCACGTGCGGTTGGCAGCCTGATGCAGGCTGAATGATTCCGCTCGACGGAGGAACGCACATACAGGCTGACCTGTTGGGATCGTTGCTACTCGTACGTCGTTCTTGCTTCTCGGCCATGCGTACCATCGTAACCAATGCTCTGTGATGCCAGGTGTTGCTATTTCTGGGCTCTCCTATCACCGCGATGGAAAACGAGCGTCAGAATTTAGGGGAAGCTTTCTTAAAAAATCATTAGACAAATTGCCAAATGCAGGCATCCTTACGCAGGTGAGTCAGTGTATAGTACGTTACGTTTTGCTACATGACCGTTACAGCACCGTGAAGGTGCTTTTGCGGGCGAAATCTTTATGTGCAGTCAGTTTAAGTTACACCGTAAACTTCGACACGCTTCCTCTTATAAGGATAAACTTAGGAACCATCAATATTCATTGGAAATGTACGGAAATATAACCATCCTTACAATAGAATATGCATCGTGCCGACCCTGATTATTCCTTCTAATATATCAGTGAGATATTGTACGCGTATTGACTCTGCATATTCTGGACATGCTACGCTCACCATCTATAGCAGTCGCTAGTTTCTGACGACAATGTTCACTACATTATTGCTTAGTGTGTATTAGATCCTAACGCGAAACTATTCACTGAGGCCAAGGGGGATTATTATCAGAGCGAGTTTTCCGATCACGGAGTCCAACCATGAGGCGCTGGCGGCTTACGCGATGATCGTTTGGTGCCCTGGATGACTCGCAGGGGACTAATATTTTGAAAGGATAGTCGGGAAAGGCTTCCTGTCGCCGCTTGACAACATGTACAGGGAGCATTTGTGGATGTCTTGTATTTTACATAATACATAAAGTGCCCATTGATCAGTAGCTTGCATCAGTTCGACTCAACAAGTCACAGCTGATGTCTAGATAACTCATTATACATGGCAATACATCGTGACTTATGGATTGTATATCGCAAGAAACATATTACATAACAAAAAAATATTAACATATAAGAAAAAATAGTAGTTTGTTAGAAAAATAGAAGTTCTATTAACGTTGATTATACTTTATCCCTTCGAACTTGTTTGTAAAAAAAAACATATTGCACACAAATCATCGTGATTATTATTGAAAGCTATAGCTTGACGCCATACATGATTTCAATATATATATGGTTGCTGATTACAATCTAGATTAAACTAGCATACATAAAATTACCCAGCCTGCAATACAGTGCCCTTGCTTGAAGGGCATCCATCAAGTGTGGCTTGTTATCAAATATACACCTTCAGCGAAATCTAATGATCGCAAAAGGAAACGGTACGTTCTTGGAAAAAGCACAATTTTTCCATGAGAAACTCGTCAGACGTCGATCTACTGTTTAGAAAGTAGCGGCTGTTACCCCCCGGTATCACATTTAAAGTATTCCACCAAATGACGCAAGATCACACTGGCGGACACGGCAGCGGGCAATGCTATCTATATTGCTTCAACTTTCTATTCACACGAGCAGATTGTTGAATCTAGCTGAAATGGTAATCTCTTACGGTCAGATTTCGGCGGATTAATCCATGTCTAGATAACCGTCAATCACAAATAGACTATTGCTATTATTGGCTATCTCGATATCTGTTTGTGTGTGTGTGTTTATTTTATTGCGCGTTTGGGACCAATTTGTTTTGCTGATACCATCGGACGCCCGGTCAGATGACGTTATTCATCGATGTGGGAAATAGGCAACTTTTAACAACGAATCAATTTTTCTATTGAGCTTTGGGTCAATTTGATAAAATTACGCTTTAAGGAACGCGAAAGACGACACGTGTATGGCTCAAGTTCGAGTATTGCCCTATAGAAATGTATTTGATTTTCAGTGAACACAACGTAACAACCATATTTAGACAAGCATCGTGCCATAGAATGGAATCTGTAGTAAATTTTTTTATCGTAGAGGCCATCTCGTCGTGTATGATGCAACATCTCGTTAAATCACTCGTTTATTAGCAACGAAAATTCTATTAAACTTCGTCTATTCCGATACCCGCGTTTTTCGAACCATGTGGATTGCTTCGAGCTCGATGCATTTCTTATTTCTGTGTTTCGAGAGATTTCAGCTGTTTATTTGTATCTGGTCAATGCAGTAGCTTGGACGGCTTATTCTCTGGTTGAAACGGATCAGAAAAATCGGTCCTTCAAGTACCGCCAACGACACATGTACGCTGAACGATATACTGCACCTTATGTTAATAATGGAAGTTGTTATTATTATCGGTACTGGCGATAAGATAAGCGTCCAAAAGAGCTTCAAAGATATCGTCAAGTTCAAATGGAACTATCTAGGCAATATCACGGTTTAATACATTGGCTTCATTCTACCCAAAAGATAGTTCAGTGTGCTGCAATAATGAACAATATTGCCTGCCGGTCAGGGAAGCTCCAAAGTAATTTAGCTACTTGATTCTTATAGAGCTTTAAGGATGCGGGAAACAATATTTTAGTGAGTTAGGAAGTTCCTTTTCGTGCGGGATATTCTTCATACTGGGCTTTTTCAGAGTACCACTTATTTAGATCGATGCAAAACAAAAAGCCGTTCTTTACGTACTCAAAAGGTCGGGAAACTGGTTGCCGGCCATCTTGATCCGGAGAGCCCTAAATTCGACGGCAACTGAATCCGTGAGTAAAACGTAGCAAGTGTAATAGAGCACTTGTTAGTCCATTTGGTATTTCTTGTTCTAAATTGAATTTCTTTAGGCAGCATTGAGAACCGTCTCTGGAATATATGCAGACATCAAGCTCTGCCTGGCTTTACCCAGCAGAGTCAGTGGGTGGGAAGGCAGAGTTCCAGCTTTCGTCTAACGTACCTACTTCCTTTTTCGATTTCCCATTGAAGCCAATGTCTGTAGGCTGTTTATTTTTGTCTTCAAGCGATCCTTTCGTACTTCGATATGTGTTTTTACGTAGCGTACAAGGATAAATAGTGAAAAAAAAAATAACGAGAAATAAGCGTTGGCAATATCGTTACAACTTTATTGGCGCATTATCAAGACGCCGGTCGCATTTATCTATGTAAACGAATTTATATCAGTGCCAACTGTCTTCTGGCTAGCGTATAATTACTTTGGTATTTTTTAAGGGCGAACACTCTGTGTGTGTTTTTTTTTTTAAACTATATTTGACGAAAAGCTCGAATATTAATATAAAAAAAAAAAAATGTCATTTTTAATACGCACTAAGATAGTGATAGGCGTTCCGTATTGCTTTTTAGAAGAAGCCGTGGCCGACTGGGTTATTGCTTAAAGTTGAATTGCTTGGCAAAATACTGAACGCACACAGAAATACTCGTATTTCTCTTTTCGCTAATTTACTACTCTGAGACGCTTGACATTGTTACACAAACCGAAGTTCCAGCAAAAACAATCTGAAAGAATGCTATTTCAGCTGATAGCGATGTCGCTCATAGTCTGTTATTCTTACGAGAGTTATCGCTGCTACGTACATATATGCACGCATATAATATTTGCAAAAAAATATATACACCGTTTCTTAGTAGGGTGTAATCACTTGATAATCGGATAATAAACGTGGTGATAATAATCAAGTGTCAAACTTTAAGACAGAGAAAATTTGCTTGACAATGCTATTACCAGTGTAAGAATGTAGCCAAGGTACGAAGAATCCAATCTAACCGTGTTTAAACAAGAACAGAAAGACTGTGGAAGATTTAGGAATAACAACATAGATCTATTAATCAAGAATAGTTTGCAAAGGTGATAGCGGAACATCTCAAAACAAAGCCTTCATCACTTAGTGTACATCTTCGATATGGAAGACGTTTATGATTGAAATTCGAAAAATGCCCGGCTTTTCGATATAACGCCCAGACCAATTCGATGGCACAATTGATCGGTATAATTACACATCCTGAGTAACGTATGTTACGCACAGAAACACAATGTAAACCTACTAGTTGCCCCACAAGCAAATAATCAATTAGACCGTTCTCTTTCGATTACGCAGTGAGTCATGCCAACCGCTGAAATCTTTTTTAATACGCATTTAGATGACTAGTGATAATGAAAAATTGAAGTTCTAATAGAACGGCGCGTTTGCGCGCAGCCACCGTTCTAGGAGACGGCGTCTTTACGAGGGCTTCTCACACAGGCGGGTCCCATAGAGAATCCCCAAACCAGTCGCCAGTGGCTTTTTTTTATTTGCTCTGATACCATAAAGATAAGGTCTACAGAAGGCCAGAAAACCGACGACAATGGAACAAGAGCGCCATATAACACCCGACGTTAGATGAGATGTTATGTACATTTGCCATTCAGACGTTAATCATCTAAATAGAAACTAAATTTTGAGATTCTGTACATGTATATATTGGATTATCGAAAAATTGTTGATCGATTTCTAACTAGATGGCTTCAAAGCAACGTAGTTCGGCGAGCATGGACTCGGCTGGTGTTGGCTGGAAGTTTAGAATCTTGAACATTGAAAATAAAGCGTCTTAAGAATAAATCAACCTCGTGCTGAGTTCCCTAAGTTTGTTAAAGGCAAAAATGCTACCCAGGCCCATATAAAGATTATGCCGTCAAAACGTATTGTTCGAAGAAGCGGAGTGAAGCTTGTCTTGCCGTTTTCGTTCTGGAAATTTCAATGTGAAAGGTGTTGTCCCGAAGTAGTCCGTGAAAGCTGGGCAGGATCGACACATAAACGACCACGATACCGCTAGGAGATTAAGCATTCATCATTAATCCGTTTTAAACAATTGAAGAAGGCAGACTCCAAAAAAGCCTTGATGCCACAGGTGTTAGAACAAAGGAAATCTCTCAATCATATTCCCAGCTTCGCAGAAACGCGATGGAATCTAATCGTTTTCAGAACTATGATTGCGGCTGATACGGTAAAAATGTGCCTAATAATCATTAACAACGCCGAGACTGATGACGAAAAATGACGCTATCTTTTACTGAGACTCGAAAAAGGGTGCCCACGATGATTTGCTGCCGCTTGGTAAAATAGTCAATCGACCAGAACTAACAAAAAAAAAGGCATCGTCTTCCATTATGATAGTGCCAGACCACATACATCGTTAGCTTTTAGGCAAAAATTGAGAGAACAGGAACTTCTAGTGCATTCGCCGTATAGCTCGGATCTTGGCGAATTACCTCAGTGGTGTTAATCTAGCTTCAATCTAGGTGTACGAAGTCACCTTTGATAACTTTTCCCTTAGAAAGCACAAAAACTCTATAATGCTTGATCTATGGTCTTAGCAGAAAAATGACAGAAAGTTATTCAATTTAATAATACCATTTAAAAATATTAAGAAATATAAAAGGGTCAATACTTTTTCGACAACGCAATATATGTATGTATGCGCCCTCGTAACGTTCTGTGAACTGAATTACTGGACGATATCCAACAACGAGTAGGTACGTTTTGAAAACTTGTATTGCACGGTAAGGGATTTCCGCTAAATGATAAAGTTCTAACTGTCCAGCTCAGACATAGGCAAAACCAGTTGATATTTTTTTTGCTATTTCGGATATTTTTGCAGGGGCTGAACTTCAGAGAAAGTATGCTTATATGCACTAAAAATCACGATTCGAATGGGAATTAATAGACGGAAAGGCAATGATTTGTGCACCTTACATTTTCGACGCGTCTTCCCCAACATGTGATCGATGCCACCTAAAGGTGTCCTACAAAAATTCAAGCTATTACCAAATTTGGCTAAAGCTTCTGTTCTGATTGCTTAGCAGTTTTCTTTCCGTTTCAAAGGTTCACAGTCTTGAAACCGTCCATTATAAAGCGACACATATGCCTCGACGTACAAAGTCGTCGTGTATTTATGGCTATTCGTTATTATACTATGTATAAGCCTTCCATTTTACTACGATTCTGAATATATGCACTTCCGCAAAGATATAATCTTTTCTAGCTACATATGAAAACATTTGATAAATAGGAAGACAAGTATTACGCAGTACATTGCACAGTACCTGCGAGAGGCGTTTTGCTATATCACAGATAGTTACATAGTACAAACATGTTATTAACGCCTATACATCGATCCACGCGTTGTATATGATTTCTATAGAGCGACATTCTCCCAATACTATCCTATTTTTCATCCCCTGGTCCTTGACCTTTATTGGGATTTACGGCAACACCGCTGGAACAGTTCCTTTTTACCCTATTATCATTGCTACATGACATAGATGAATCATGATCTGAATGATGATTGAATCAGATTGTTTACGCCCAACGAATCGTTGGGCGAAATGAAATGGGTGAGTAACAAAAGAGGAGACACAAATATCGGCGAAGCGTTCCCTCGTTCTCTCTCCTTGGTAGCCGCCTTCTGTGTACGCGTGCCAAATTCTGCCGAAAACGTTATATACAACGTAGTAACGCGATTGATACTAGTATTGTATATGATGTTTGCCCCTTCTAATAACATAGTTTCGGTCAGGTGGCTCAGCTTAGTGAGGAGTGGCAAATATGAGAGTGTGGGGGAGTGCCGTAAAGGCTGAATTGATTCTTCCAGAATATTCTTAAATCTGAGTGGGTTCTACTTTCGAAAATACGGAAGTGGCGATGACGTTGATGTCTGTTGTTGCACGGGGGCTGTTAAGAGGAGGATACGGGCGTCAACGATAACAGCAACGGGAAGGGAGAGTGTTGCTGGCCCCTGCTATGACAGAAATAAGGAGAGCAAAGATTCTCTCAGCCGACACATTTGAAGAGCATTCGAACGTTTGAGCGAGGGCAAAGTCGCAATGGTGGATACTCTACCATCTTGGGCTGTATATAAGACCCAAGGATCGAAGAGGTCGGCACCTCATTGAGTTAGCAGGCAGTTGAAAAACAACCAAGAATGCAGAAAGTTGCGGTAAGGATACTCGGCTCTGCTTAATTAATCAAAAAGCTATCTTTGCTTAAGGCAGCTTTTTTCATAAAATGTTTAACCTCTGACATATAAACCCTCTTCGTTTAAAATCTTAGTAGTTACTATGTTTTTTTTCTAGAAGAATCGGCAGCGCTGAGAAATTGTCAAAAAGTCTATGGCTGAGTGAACGGTCTAACAATCCTGCAAATTTAGTAGAAGGCTACAATCTAGCTAATAAAATGAAACTTTTTTTTTTGTTGATTTCTGTGACATTACAGTATCTTATCTTCGTAGTGGCTCTTGCTGCCATCGCCTCGGCCACTTATTATGGCGGACTCGGTTACGGACTCGGTTATAACCTCGGATACGGATATAAACTTGGCTACGGGGGTTATGGCCTCGGTTATGGCGGCTACGGTCTCGGCTACCGTCTCGGCTACCCCGCTTATGGTGCTTATTATGGTGGCTATTGGAAGAAATAGTCGGCGCCGAAGAAACAGTGAACGTCACTGGATATATGACGGAAATCATTATTGAGACTGGTGACAACGAAAGGAGAGATCGTTACGATTATTTGATTGTCAAAATTGATTTACCTCGCTTTCGAAATTAATCATTAAGTTTTTGATTTACGTTTCCAATAAATAATTTTGGTACGAGAAGAGTTCTCGTGGTTTTGTTGCTCGGTTTTGAAGCATGGCATAGGGCTTCTATGTTTAATCTTTTTGTTGTTGCGACGCCGGCTTCAAAAACGCTACCCATAATTTAGTCCTGCGATTTACGTTCTATGACGGACGCTATCGTAGTTGATATTTTATGTTCCCAACGATCTGTGAAATTCTCAAGACAAAAATATATTGGTCTTATATATAGACCGATGTCATATTTACAGGTTACATTAGAAAAGGCATTTCAGCTTTGTATTTTCTGCCAACCTATAATAATATTAACCATTCATTTCTAACCCCACATAATGGACATACACACCTGAGAAAGTATAGCTTTCAAAATAGTAACGACGACTTTATTTAAGGTAGATCCTCAATCCATTGAGTGGCGGTGGATTGCTATCGAACGCTATAGCCTGGCGTAATAGACGATAGTGCGCAAACCTGGCGTAGCAAATTCTATTTGTTTGTATATACAGCGAATACCACAATAGCGTTTATCTAATAAACACAGCCGCCAGAAGACAGAATCTCAAAAAATCACATTCGGTAGGTCCGTATCAAAGGTGATATGACTTTTTCACCAACCAATTAGGATATA
>NW_019211457.1:39024453-39127193 GCF_002443255.2 Varroa destructor
ATATGTTATTTTAACTAAAACCCTCATTTACATGCACATTTGAAGCACCTGTTATTTGCCATAGAAACTCAGTATATCTGATCAGAAGGACGGCATCAATCTGTCTTCGTCGACAGACATGTGATAGACTAAAAACGTTTGCGGTAACCATAAAAGACGCACAGGAGATATACAGGAACCTTAGACAGCATTAAGGCCGCACTAGAGTTTGTAAGTGAATGACAACAGGCACAGCTGCTAGAGAGTGAGAGAAAGAGGGAAAAAAAAGCAATACCCCACAAAGTAGAACGAGAGTCACTGCCCTTGTCTAGAGCGAAGCACAAGCTCACATAACCCGTTTCGTTCCGCGCCACCGTATTGTGTTGTTGTAGAAGAGCGTGTAGCAGAAGACATTTGTTTATAGGTACATATGCTTGTCCGAGCACGGCTCTCTTTTACTATTGCCCCTCACAAGACCTTTACAGTTCTATTTCTTCCCGCAAAAATCTTCCCATCATTTTCTTAAGAATCGCCTTGCTGGAGCCTGCCCCCTTTCGTCCTACTCACGGAGAAGCGGTGGCGGTTCCCGCCATAGCGGAAGTTAGCACGACCCACCATCACAAGCAGGACAACGGCAACGCCGCGGGAAACTCCCCACAAATACGGCTGTGGCCTCCCATGTCGGCCGGGCAACGGGTAAAAGGGGCATAGGTTTGGAGCGGAATGGGTGACCCGTAAGTATAAAGGGGAAACAAAACGAGGCCAGGAATGTGCAACCGGGCGTAAAACCCATCCTAGACTTCTGCCCCAGCTTGTCCTGTGCATTGCTTAAAGATCATCACTTTCCTGTCGCGTCCCCTTTCTTACAGATGCAAGCTTTCGTGCAGAATCACACAGGACCTGATTGTAACGTTGTCCTGTACACGTACGCCCTCCTGCAAACGTGCCGTCGACGACGGCAACCGCCGTTGTAACATAGCTGCTACGTTCTCTGCGTGCTGAATCTTTCGCTGTTGTCTCTCTATCTGTCTGTAGAACGCCGCTTGAACGGCCGCGACCACTTCCGTCCAGCGCTCTTGAGTCAAGTCGGCCGAGTCGGCTCAGTCACTCATTCAGTCCTTTTTTTGCTCAGATGGCAGTATACCGGCTGCGGCGACGGCGGAAGCAGCAGCAGACGGCTACGAGCGAAATGATGGGCTGACTTTGCGGAAGAAACGGGGTGAAAGGAGGACGACGTGGTTACTACAACGTAGCTACCAGTCCTTTGCGTACTGTTGTTGTCTTGTTGTGCCTTGTATTTCTATCTCTTCTTTTTCTTTTCTGCTATCGTTCTGCTACAACATCCGGTCTGTTCATATTTATTACAATGCATCACAGCCCATCAGCAGGCGCTACCGGCATCGCTAAACTACGCCTGGCGCTCCCTCAACGGTCCTATCCGTTGCTGCTGCCTTTGCTGTTCTGACCCTATGTATTACAGAAGGAGACCCTCCCGTCAAAGGACTGCAGCCGGCCCACCAGTCGCCCACCCTAAGCGACGATCAATGCTTGCTTGCATGGATCCTGCCCCCCTGCATCTTCATGTTGCTGCATAGATTCAACTCTGGGTGCGCTGCGCAACCCTCCCGCCCACAACTACAGCAGCAGTTTCAGTGTTGGCAGCTGCCTGGCGCTCCTGCCATCTTTTCAGCTATTTCCTTCTCGCCGTTGTGGTTTTTGTGCGTTTGAGACGGGGCACGAGCAGCATATGGGGCACCGACGACGTGAATGCTTCTCTTTGACACCTCTATGTCCTCACTTCCGGATAGTTCCGAAGTCGGCCTCAACTGGCACGTCTCTCCAGGCAGTCAACACCTGTCTGTTACAAAACGTCAGATTTCTATTACAGCGTATCCATTATGGGCTGCTACAACGCTTGTCCCCTTCGAACTCTTAAAATACGGGATGGCTTTGAATGAGCTGGTAAAATCGTTTAGGGAAAAGACAATGGTTTGTGGACCTATGATCGTTTCAGTGGATGTATATACAAACGCAATCAAGCTCAGATGAATAATTTCGATTTTTGTATGTACACTTCAAAATTAAACCATTGACTAACTATACTATCTTTGTAAATGTCTTTGTCCGTTCCTCGTCCCTTCATCGCACATACTCTAACATTTGGTTATAGTATCTGTGAAGTCGTATAGTCTGCCTACAAGAAAAATTATGATTTTCCAAAGTAAACATATATTGAATTTCCTTGTCTACGTCAAATACCGTTCCATCAATTCTATATAGGTAGGCCACGTTCGAAACCATCACTTCCGTCAATCATTAATTTATCTGCAGAACGAACGGTTGATTGATGATACGTCCATGGCGTCCTTTCGCGAGTAAGATTTAATCTGCTAAGATCGCTATCGTATATCTTTAAATTGAATTTATTTAGTGCCTGTCATACCGGTGAAATTATTAGAGAGAAAACACGTGTGAAGAACATTCGGTATTTACAGCTCAAGAAGATGGGCAGAAAATCATATGCTTATTATATGACATAACTCAAAACTTTATTACTGAAATAATTTCCAATTGTTGTTCGAAATTGTTCCATGACGCTTGCTCTGAAGCCATCTATGTGGCTTTCGACACGATTTTTAGAACAGGGTTGCTTTGAAGCAGTCTTCGTCCTTCTTGTGAATATCGAACACTTAGCTAACGTTAATTTTCTGTTTTAGCTTGGCACTATTCTGGCGTCAAACATCTGTAGCAACACGTGGTGCATCCACTACTATTAAGGGTCCAACTCTGTTTATTCTCTCTCTGTGGAGCTATAGAAATAACGTTCTGGGAGTTAGTAACAGCGGGGAAACAGTGCGAAACAACTCGATTATATGCTCTGCCAAGAAATAGAACTCTTCTTTTCAAAATAACTGTTCAGCAAGTACAAAGCCGATGGCGCAGGTAAGGCCGATGGCGCAGGTAAGGCCGATGGCGCAGGTAAGGCCGACGGCACAATCGAAAACGAGTCGAATCATCTAACTACATTTCCCTCGTCACTATCACATGTTCTGTGATTCGTGGTGCACGTATGTGCCAAAAGTCAACAATCTGCGTGCACGTATACCCGATACTTATTCGCTATCAGATGTAAAAGGTGCGGAATAAACTTACGCATGATTTCCTTTTCTACACGATACAGCTTGGCCTTCACTAATGACATGTAAAATGTGCCTGTTAGAAGATAAGGACTGTTAGATATTCAACACAGAACGCTGAGATATTGCCGAGGCGACAAGTGACCTGAAGACAATGCTGAGAAGATTGAAGAGGATTCGAGCCACGAATCCTTCACTCCTATGAATGCATGCGTTTTCGAAATGCAGCGAACGAAGTTGAATGACATAGAAGCTGTGCGAATATGTGTGCCTGTATGCGAGTCAAAGGGTGCAGAAATAGGTATAATTTAAAAGAAAAAAGACTCGAACCACTAGTGAGTAACAAAGGCACTGACGGACCCAGAAGGCGAGCGCTACAAGGGCTGGGAACGCCCTTGATGAAGCCATGACGTGCGCTGCCACATCACCTTAAAGGATGCGCTAAGCTGTAGGCTCTCCGTTGAGCTCATTTCTGCTTCAAACACTTGATCCTAAAACCATCACAGTTGAGCGCTGCTGCTAAAGCTATAGCCCCGTTTCCCTCTTATGCGTTTGGTGCGCGTGGAGTAACAGCCCAGAATCAGTCTCCTTAGCCCACTTATAGTGCTTTCAGTATTATCTGGATCGCATGCCAAAAAATAGTCATTTAAACATTTTTAGTGGCCGAAAATGTTTCGGGCTCAAATAGTCGTTGCGATTGGTGTTATTTTTTGCCTTTGCTTAGTATTGCTTAAGACGTTTACTGCAACTGTCAGCACTAACAGTGATATCAATGTACTGTCCTTCTTGCCGCCAGACGCGCGTCAATACCAAATGCAGTAACTGGTTTTTTCTCTTCTGTTAAATTACAACCTGTTCAGCTTATATAACTTATTCAATACGTAATTTTTACAGAAGGCCAGAACTTATTTAATCAATTTCCCAACACAATTATGTCCCTTATACCGGCTGAGTGATCATCGCTGACTTTTTTATTCCCTTACTATAAAAATTTGATATCCAGGTATATAACACTTGATCGTTGTTAAGTTGATTTTTGTCGGCGTCGTTTTACATGCGTAACTGCAGTAAAAATCTATGACCGTCACTCAAGTGACCGCCGAGCGAACGCTTTCCACCTTGCCACAGGCGTTGGCACATGCGCCATTTCTAACGGTAAACCCATTAGTAAACTTTGAATGATTAATACATTTTGTGAATACACAACAACATTGGCGTGCAAAACAGTAACAGAAGGACGCAATGGCTTACTAGTACAGACTGGTAACGAATGATAATTCTACGCATGATAGGATTATTCTAAGTCTTTATATCGCAGGCCACTGTACGATCAAAGTTAAAGCCCGCCGCATTTTTAAATGACTCAAAACGTTTAATATCTGTGACAACAGGAGGTGTTTCCAGACCCTATTCTATTGAACTTGTTGAAGGATATCCTTAACTGTTCTTCGAAGTCTACCTTCATGCTTAAGAGCGCTGCAATTTGGGTGCTTGCCCCTTATCCACGTTTCGGCAGGAGACGAGACACAGACACAGAGTGCGGCATTTATCAAAACCATCTGTAGATGACTCCTTCTTCTCAAGGCCTCCCATCCGAAAGAGCAGCAAAGGTCTTCATTGCCTTCGAGGGGCCCATGAACGCTTGACAATAGCTCTGCAGGATACCTGCTGATAAAATAGCTAGTGACTTTAGAGAGTGTACTACGTCCCTGTTCGTGACGTATCAGGCCAACACGTATTTATGATATTTAGTGGAATCACTCCAAGGAAATGTTCTCTATTTGTCCAGGCTACAATGAAAAAAAATTATACCACAAGATGCTATCAAAAATATGCTATCAAACTTTTTCGTTTAACCAATATTTTGTCTAGGCAAAACTTATTTGCGAGGGCCACAGAACAAATCACCATAGCGGAGC
Source organism: Varroa destructor (assembly GCF_002443255.2). Lineage (NCBI taxonomy): Eukaryota > Metazoa > Arthropoda > Arachnida > Mesostigmata > Varroidae > Varroa > Varroa destructor. The sequence continues at coordinate 39,029,489 of NW_019211457.1, forward strand.
ACATCAGACATTGATAGAAATGAACGAGATTTATTTGCTTTTGCTTATAGAGATTTTCGTGTCACCTTCTGGCACTTACCAAACGTAGGCGACATGCTGGCGTCCTAGCATACTATTGCTTGGAGTTACACAAAATATCCGTGATAGCAAAGAATAATCTCTACGTTTTATTCAGCTTCTTCTGGGGAACGAGGGGTACGTGACCATTTTTAAAGGAACTATATGAAATATAAGAAGCCCCTGCTACCTTCTGCTGCTGGCTGCACTAACATAGGCGGGGTAAGTAAGCGGGTTCCTTTTTTTCTGTTGCAGCTGGAGAACGCAGGAAATAATACAAAGCGAAGAGAAAAGGGGCAGATTGAAAGAAGTCGGCAAGCTGTAAATACGCGTCGTGCGTGGCGGCTACTGCGTATTGTGACGGCAGCGTGCCGCGCAGCATATAACGAGCATTCTGAGGAAGACAAATTTAGAAGCTTTTTTTAGAGCGCTCGAACGACGCTGAAAATAATGACGAAAACAAGCAGGTCGCAAGGCAGTGGACGCGTCGGGCATTGGGAATACGCAACCAGTTGCCAAGATACTGCTGCTAGATTGTTGCAAAGCCAGCTGTTTATTAATTGTTGTACAGATGAAATACAGGATAAATTTCGGCAAATATGGCCGCTGAACAAAATACAGCCTATAACAGCGAACTCAGATCTTGGTGAGGCATTCGCTAATAATATTTCAAGCACTGTGAAAAAACGTGATATTATGTTACACCACAGCGGGTCGTACACGATCAGGTTCAACTTCAATAGGCAGCCAGTAATACTTCCAAGTTCTAACCAACAGTTCTGGTCAGTCAACTGGGCTCGACCCCAGTTAATGATCTCAGACAGCCCAAGATAGCAGCGGCAAGGTCGGTCAAATGTCAATGGCATCGCTATCGCCGTCGACAGCTTGAGTGAATCCGTATTTCCCTCAAATAATACGCCCATCGTGTACGATGCTCTACCTCTGCTCGATAGACTGTTCCTCGTGCTACTGACGTCAGAGAACGATCAGTCGCAAGATGTTGCTCAACCAACGGGAAAGGAGAATAGACATATCTCAGCTCAAACGAAATTTCCCTGTAATAGAAGGCGATACGGGACGCTTACATTCTAGGCAATTCTTTCGTTTTTCTTGGCAAAAATCTTCATAGTACTGTGGTCTCTTGGAGCTGCTGCCGCCGCCGCCGCCGCCGCCGTTCTTACTGCCTTCGTTGCAGCCGCCAAGACTCAATCTCATAGCAGTGGTGATGGCTGGGCGCTGTATGGAACCCTAGAACTCTGTGGCTATGTGACCTGAACATAGCAGCACTTCAACTTCAATAAAGAACAGACATCCACATTAAAACATCGTTACAGCTGCCTTCTCGCAACTAACGCTGAGTGGCCGCTGGTTGGTGCTAGCCGAGATGTTTGGCTTCGTCGGCTCTCTGCCTTTCTCTTCTACTGCGCCGTTTCGCCTTTAATGTGATTAATGTACGGAGCTTTTCGGTTAGCGCAGCCAGATCGGACCGCCGTTACTTCCGCCCACTCGCCAGAGGTCTAGTTCAGGATGTTCAAAGAGATGTTGTGCCTGGCTGCAAGAGTTACGCAGCGAGTCGGCCCCGCTTTATTAAACATCTGTGTCTATTAAGCTGCTAGCTTCGCGTATGCGCGTAAAAACCTCGCTCGGACTCAAGGCGGCCAACGCACAGCTCGCTTTGTCTCGCCCTACCTGAAGACAAAGTCAGCCGATTAGCCCGATTCCGGCGACAGACAAATCCACCCGTCCTAGACTTCGTTGCCCTCAATTTCTCCCGCCGACAGCCGTCGGCTTGCGCGTTTACAATCTTTGAGGGCGTTCGAGAACAATCTATTTTAGGAGTTATTTAGCCAGCGGTAATTAGGATTGGAGCAATGGTTGGTAAGGAACTTCGCAATCAGAATCGACTTCCCTCAGAAAAACTACTGAACTGAACCGCATTCACGCGCGGCTTACTAAGATTGATTTGCTTCTGGGCGGGTAGAAAAATAAATAGGCCGACGGATGTGGTAAATCTCCTCCTTTTAAACAAAAGCTAGCGGTTTGTTAATTGTTTCACTCAATGTAGCTCTGTCAAATTCATATAATACCAAACGTACGGCATATGACAGGGCTTATTTTATTAAAGCACCGCCAATTCACCGAACGCGGAGAAATCAAGCTATATTATCAAAAAATTTATCTACACTAGTCAAAACTATGGATTATCGGTATTAAATATACACCTATGATAATTAGAAGAAACTCTAGGAGAATATACCTACCGAAATATAACCACGCTTCAGAATTGCCTATAGATTTAAACCTCGTACTGACCGTTAGAAGCACTATACCCCGAGCTTCAAGTACACTAAGGAAAAGATCACAATATTTCAACTCTATATAATAAATTTGATGTGTTTTGTAGTGTTACTATTTATAGGCAGTTTCAACTTTAGCCTCTATGGTTTTTGTGCCAGACTTGAACCGCTCTTCTTCTATATCTTATCGATTCAGAAAAAACAGTCATAACGTTTAACAACAAAGAAACCAGCCATTAAAGTGACGTTGCAGACACTTAACGGCCTATTCTTCTCGGACATTCAAATCACTGCCTAATCATCGGCCTGACTTTATACTACAAAAGTGTAAGGTAACAACAACACAATTTCTAGTACTTAACTGTGTCGCTGGCCAGGCTTTTCAACTTTCGTGTCAGAAACAAACGGCTGACCGTTGATTTTTGATTTTTAATCATTTGTTAGAGTTGATCCCGCCATATGTGCAGAAATCTTGTGGAAGAAGTGGTGAGTGATTTGCTCTAGGCACTCTAACATCTTCTGCAGTTCAAAGTTGCACGCGAGTACCGTGCCCCCGCGCCCCCCGACAGCCGTCGAACATTTGCCCTCGAGCGGAGAGACAGCGGTGTGACAGACGCATAACAACACAGGCCCCCATGCTTGTGGAATCTGCTGCATCTCAGCCTGACGACGACTAGATTTTCACTGTTTGCAATAGACGATCTGCTGCCCTACACGGCCCTTATTATGAGTGCCACTATACATTATTCATGGGCGCAACATCAGTTCGTATTGAGTTTTGCGCTCAACCGTTTTGTACATAACAGAATGGGGCAAGGAATACGTACTTTGTGTTCGAAGGGGGACAATAAACCGTTGCCGTCCATGTTTACGCTAGAGCATAAACTACATAGTCGTTTATGCTAAGCGCTGCTGGATTGCGTGTAGTTGAACTTCGCAAATGAAAGATTGAAGATACGAGCAAGAAAAAAGAGGCGGCTTAGAAAGGGAGTTACGGGGTCGTGTGCTCAAGGAAGGACAACTACTTGAATCTAGCATGTCTGAATAGCAGTTTGCCTTATTCTACGTTTTACGGTAGGTGGGCGATAGATTTGTAAAAGTTGGTATTGCCTACATATAGAGGCGCTGTCGGTAACTGCGATTAGTTGCAAACTGTATCTGTGTGCGACGCAAAAAATAGTAAGAGCGACTCAAGAGGCCAGCTTATTGTAGATAAACAGGACAACTGTTTTTTTTTTTTCTAGAGAGTTAGAGAATTCTACAAACAACCTAAGTTCATCGATTGATAAGAGCGTCTAGGAAAATTTAGTACTTCTTCCTAATCAGCTAGTGATAGTATTTACTGAAAGCCAACACCATGGGATATATGACAAAATGTTCATTAATCTGTGTATAATAGAACTCAGCTTGAATAGATCACGACGTCAGGTTCCACATGACTATTGGCCTTGTAAATGCGTTGTATGGCTTAATCTGTTGTCTCTCTGTCGAGAGACGAGAGTTCTCAGCAAGTTTACAATTTCTTTAAGCGTCACAAGTCGCCCTGTCAAAGACAACCAAGATCTTACAAAACACATGCGTTCAGCTTCGTTTTACTAATTCCTTGTACAATTTCTATGTAAAGAGCCTATTTATTCTCTCGCTTTTAGCGTTTTTAACAGGTCCTAATTATGGAGCTTATCGAAAAGGCTTCCAGGTCTGTCAGGAAATTATATGGCACCGGCTGACATATATAGAAGCAGGATTAGACTGCGAATACGATTGTACATCTGCGTTGCCACAGAGTACAGGAACAGGGGCAAATAATACTATAGTATTCCTTTATCGACGTCACGTTTCGGCGTCCGGCACCGATAAGACTGGAATTGTTTAAGCTTGAGGGCTTCTAAGTGTATTTTTATGAGGCCACCAAACCTCAAGGCAGTACATATATTGGTATTACTAACTATTTGAAAAAAAATTTGTCTGAGTATTTAAAGATGTAAAAAAAAAAGATAGTACCAGTCACCAGAGTGGTAGACCGAAAGATTTGTGTAATATGAAGGTTCTAGTTGAGAATGGGTGTTGCAATGATACCAAGATGCTTTATCGACTCGACTATGGGGGTAATGCCTTTATGTTAGGTAGATAGGTGCTCACCTAATTCAAGGGCACGATATCTGAGAACAGAAGAGATTATCGGTAGATGTTCTTCACGGCAAGTCATAAAGTGAGTCATTCCTAAGAGAGAGTTATTATAGAATTACCGTCAAATTCAAGATTACCGGCATATAATTGGCATTTTAGAAAAGATGGAAACACGCTTTTAACGTGAACCAAAAAAAAATGGTTCGAAGCAACAGCTCTATGGAACAACGTATCAGCGAGCGCCACTTTTATTATTAGAAAGTTATCAGTATAATCAGGCTTAGAGTCCCTCAGTGTTTCGAGAAATCCCTATCTATTAGCCCAAGATGGCTTATTCTATCAAACGCGTTAGGAAAGTTAAAGGAGACACAATGAAACATGATGTACTTATTAAGTTCGTTGTTCGATCAGTTGTGTGCCTGTACGACTGGCCTTTGACCAGTTTTTGTTCAGTGAGCCTGTGGATGATGAGCAGTCAAAAATATCGTTGCTTGTCGTAACTCCTCATTATTAGAAATTTTTTATTTTAATTAAAACGAATGTAACGAGTTTTCGAATATAACACAATCTATTATTATACGGAGTAAATTGTACAGAGGTTCGGATATTATTCTATTATAAAGTCTAACATAAAATTATAATCCTACATGGGACGCTGAAACTATAAATAATAGTAAATCATCTATAGAAAAAAAATCATGCACATAAATTCAACGTTAAATATAACAATTTAATGTTGAAAAACTAATATCTAACCAGTCTCACTACCGCACCAGTGGTTCCATTGTAACTACGAGTCATTTAAGTAGGCAGATCTTACTATCATAACTATCTCGGATCACGGACAGCCTATCCGTCGGACTTCGAATACAACTGACTACAGTTCTGAAACAGTTTCAACCTAAGGTCAGCTTCGTCTACAGGACAGACACCTGTTATAGATAGTAATTCCGCTTTTTTTAACTTAGTCGAGCGCTTGCATGCGATAGAGGCTCGAAAGGTTATTTTTCTTCCGAAGTATTCCCCTCTAATTAGGCCCATCCTCTTGAACTTCCCAGTGTCTGCAATGGCATTGACGTCTAAACAAGTTCACTTGCAACATCGTAGGCGGTCCCTTCGGACTCGACAAAAAAGTTACCTACGGGACTCATATTTCGTCAAGGAGTTTAAATTGATCTCTAGGGGATCGAACCGGCGCCTCACCCGTCAGTGGACCCTTTATAAAGGCTCAATACGACCAGCGCGCTGGTCAGACGTTCGGCCGTGATGACCAAGGTACAGTGCGTATATAACTTGCGCCGATGAAATCCGACAGCGGAAATGTGATGTGCCTCTTTGATTCTACGTAAACTACTCCTGCTTGGTGAAGATGATTCCACAAATCTTCACCGTTGTGACGAAATAGGATTACGGATGTTTTAACTAAATGTGCAACGATCGTTTTAAAAGCGACCCTTGTTTTTTCCTCCACGATAAGCTACTGTCATTTTTGGATGGAATATATTTTAACGTAGCATTTTGTGGTTAGAGCGATTCTCGAAATACCATAGGTAATACAGGAGAAGGCGAATATATGTAACTAAACGAGAATATCTTCATTTGCAGATTAGGATCATTTGCGTGTCAACGCTGCTCGCCGTGGCCTTAGGCCACAGGTCAGCATCGTATGACCTAAATACGGAGGTAAGTTGAAACAACTTCATCAACAATTCCAATTAATAGCACCACGAAATCTGGCTTATTCGAGTGGTTGATTACAATACTTTGTTCTAGATTATTTCGATGTACCCTATACCTGCATAGCGTAATCCTGACAATTGTGGCTCAGTTAAAAGTGTACGGCCAACATGAAGGAACATTACATTAACCTTCATCTCTCATGTGTGTCTATGTGTTTCCAATCTTGTGTACGTTGCAATAAAGGAGATTATTATGGGGAAACAAAGTCTAGACGAACAGCTTGCTTCGATTTATGAACGAGATCAGGTCAATATGGAGTTGCCTGTTCGCAAGGGCCTTGTTCGGTTTGCCGTCGACAAGCCCCAGCTAAAAAGATCGACAAATGTACCAAAGGGCAACTTTATCCAGGTACAATGCTAAGAGCCGATAGAATAATCCTTTTATTCTTCTAGTCAGATCAACATGAATATTGCTTGGAGGATAGTGCATATGTTAAAATAATCAAAGATGCTGAGCAAATAGAATTAACTTACTGCACAACAACGAACTTTTGCGAACGATGAACAGAATTTCCCATACTGAACAATTCCTCGAATAATTGAATTTATCTCATGAATGTCCTATATTTGGTAAATAAGCTAAAAAAAGATGCAGGGTCTAGATCCTGGCGAAATCTTATTTCTTTGAAAACGTTGAGGGCAGATTGCGCTTTTTATAAATAGGGTATCCGATGCAACTTACTAACTTAGAGCTGAAGTATGGCTAAACTGGTGTATCCATACACAACACACATCTACAGCAAATGAAAAAATGTAGGCACTAATCAAACGCCAGTTTCATTCGTTTTTCCAAGCTTTATTAAAGGATTTCTATTTTTTTGTATAAAACCTTCGTTCATAGGGAAAATCTGTCAATAGCCACGTAGGTTTCCAGAATGGCAACCTGACGTCGAATATTCTCAACGGCGCCCTTAAACGTGCGGAAAGCTCAAAGACCCGCGAGGTTTGCCCCAGCTTTTCCGATTGGGTAATTCGCACTGAGGCAGAAGATCCGTATGGCAATCGAGTGACAGTACTTGAGCATGTGCCGATTAATGGAACCCTTGTGCGTCAATACTTTTATGAAACGTTCTGTCACGCTACAGATTCAACCGAAGAGAATCCCCGACCACTGGACAAAAACCAGCACCGAGAATGTCTTGGCATTGACAAGGGAGTACGTATTTATTTACTAGAACACATACACATTTATCAATTAAGTACTATTCTTATGATGCTGTCCCCATCTCTGCGGAGTAAGCTTGTATGTAAATGTGGGTACCCATAGTTTGTTATAAAACCGTTGTTAGCTTAAAAAGTAACTGCTACACGCAGCCACCGTACAGCCTTCACCACGAAGTGGGATGTTCTTGTAAATCTTCGCACAGCCTCAAATAATCCTTCGCTTGTGCATGGCCCTAACGCGCCTCATTCCATCAAACAAATACTGAAGCATTCACTATGACAATTTATTCTAGCAATGGAATTCCCGCTGCCGTGAAAATTACATCTGGACCTATGGCAAAGTATTAAAGGATGACGGAAAAATCGGCTGGAGCGTCATAGCCATCCGGGGATCTTGTTCGTGCGGTGTCAGCCGCAAGGGTCATCGTCTAGGCAATTACTTCGACGAATTCATCGAATAGGCAGCACTAGTGAAATCGAACAAATACATGAGTTGTGGAAACGCTATTAGTATTTTACCGTACCAGCCGTTGAATGTTAGAAAGTTACCCTATTCAATTTTTCTAAAAGGCGGAATTAATGCACACAGCTAGGGCCGAATGATACATAGGCACCTGGTGTAGTGGCGGACTCAACCTCGACGGCTGAACTCTGTTCCGCCGAGACTGATACCGACTAAAGCACCCCCTCCACTCTTTGCCAGCCCGGAACCTTATTGAATACTACTACGGACTGGCAAAAGAAATGCTATATGCCTACGAATCAGGTTTAATACACGCTTTCGTCAAAAGGACCTAGAACACGTTGATTTATAGAAGCTAATTTTTTTCCCTAAACCACTAGAGAAAAACCAATGGTACTGCTGAATACGGCGGAAGACGATATCGCGAACAAGTCGGCGACAGGAGTCTGTGTCGCTTGTTACAATCGTCTTATATGTCCCATTGTAGATCTAAGCTGTTAACTTCTTCACTAACTATAAGTATTCAATGACGATTTTAGTCTAAATAACATTAGCGGATTTGATACAATACCGATGCCGTTTTGTTACAAACAAATATCAAGCTATGTCATTGCTTGTTTGCCAAACAGTTATTCCGTTCGTTGGCCGACAGGTCTCACTGAGACCGATATGAACTTCTGTAATGTAGACAAAAATAATTATCTATCATTTTGCTATGCCTGCTAGACTATATAAAGTTGTAAGATATCCACCTCGTAAAGCACGCAACAGCGGACATTTGAATGATTCCGTAAAGTAGTGAAGTGTGATAAACCATGCTTAATCGATTGTTTTATTTTAAGGAATATCGTTCCTATGTAAAGATTATGCTTCATTTGGCTAGCTCAAACAAAGCCATATTTTCTAGACGTTTCAATATGGCAAAAAATGATCATTTACCTAGATAAACATTAGGAGTTGCTGACTCTGGAGGCTATCCACAAAGCTGCATTAAGAAAGGGGAAATATAAACAAGCATAGCGGAATGCCATGGGCCGACTTGTTCTAACACGATCGTGCCTCTGAACCATTATTATTTGTATAGGAATCATTGGGACGGATATTGTTACTGTTTCCAATGTGATAGTTATCATCGTGACAATGGCTATTATGATATATGTAGTCTGCCGAAGAAAGGAGCACTGGCAAAATAGGCGTCCTTATTGGCTATGCCGTATAGTCTGTCCGTTGTCAAACTCAATCTAATGATAAAATAAATGTCGTGCGCAATAATTTCGTACACGTTTTTCTTAACTGCTTATAGCACTTGACAACTGTATCGTCCCTCGTATTGAGTACGTGAAGGGTTTTCGTGTCTAACCGAAATCTCCTTTCACGGGAGTTTTTCATATATTCCTGCCAAATGCACTGAAATGAAAACTATTGCATAGGGGATTTTTCGTTGAAAATGTTCTAGTAAACAAAAAACTGCAGCTAAATTAACGCGTAGTCAGATAAAACTGAGCGCGCTACACGATACTAAGATACCGATTGCAATGTAAATAGTGTTTGTGTCAGAATATAAAGCTAAATTATGTAATAGTTGGTGTAGAGTTTGCTTTATCTAACCGGAAAAAAGCACGACTCGGTCTCTACAATATACTTTTGAGCTAGAAGCATTCCTAAAGCTTAGAATTCCTGCTTTATTCATACAAACATTTTCGATGTCGCTACGCCATATATAGAGTACAAGTCTGATTAGTTTTTTTTTTTTAAATATCAGATACTATTTACTGATCTACTGTACCGTGTAGGTTGTGAACTTCGTAGCGATCACGTCTCACCTATGCTATCCTCGAAACTTTATCTTTGCCAGTTTTTACACCAAAACCACCGTACTGGGCTTATAGCCCACCCCACTAACTGGATCTACTAGATACATGTGTGTACATTTGTCACTAGTCATCGTATTTAATCGAACATGTTTTGTTTTTTTTTGCATATCTGGCTTTCATAATCGCTACAAACTCCAATGGTAAGCTTTGATGAGCGCTTTTAATTAAGCATTCAATATGTATACGCTTGTCAATTATTTTTACTGCGCTGTACTCTTTCTTGTGGGTTGTTCACCTGGCCTATGTTGTCTTTACGGTCGCCTACCCGCGTGAAATCATGGCGACTTCCTCGTAATGCATTCATCCATCCATTTATGCTAAACGCTGAGGGAAACTCGATAATGAGATGGCTTACGCGAAGGAACATTTTTACACACTACTACCAGACCGCCAAGGGTGAATAACCTCAGCTGATTCAGCTGAGATAATGGTGCCACTTTAGCAGACCACTCCACACTCGCGCGCTGCTACTGTTCCTGCTGCGCTGCACCCTGCGAGGAGGAAAACAGCGACCGCAAAGCAGACGTCACAGCAATCGGCAATAACACAGATCCATCTATCGCTTGCCATGTAGCGAGCCGATGAACTGGCTGGCCCAACCAAGACAAGTCGAGCGACCCGTAGACAGACGGTGCGTAACGAAGAAGAATACGAGCAACAGTGCTGTTGTTGGCAGGTCAATGTAGGACGGTAGGTTGCAGATTGGGCCAGGTCTGCTGCTTGCATGTGTCTCGCCAACACTAAACCAGCTGCCTTTATTACGTCGAGAACTGGGCGCCAGAACCCGGCGCCTCGGGATCGTTAAGCTGTAAAAAATCAAGGATGAGTGCAAAAGAACCCTCCGTACCAAAGCCACAAGTAGCAAACGAAGAGCTTTACCGATTCATAAGAAAATATAGTGTTCCACCGAACAGTCGTATGATTTTCTCTAAAATGTTCGATAACTACTATCGTCGTTAATCAATAGACAGTATCAGTGGCAGAAGGTCTGTTGGGCAACGTTAGTTAGCGACGCAACTCGACGACGGTATCTCAGAAAACGATTATACAGTAACAGACATCAGTGTGAAATGAATTCGACGAGGAGTGCTTCGTCTAACGATGCGTAACATGTGAGAAGGTGGTAAAGTATTATTGTTAGACTTGTCTGCATCGATTTCCTGAACTAAAGCGTTTGTCGCTTATTTTCTATTTACAGATTACTAAATCAGAAGACGACCTTCGTCACTGATCTTCGCACCTATAGGAATAGAGATGCCGGAGTGAAAGTCACTTCCGAGATATTCAGTCGGTCAGTTGAAATGGCTTGCGTGGGAGTGCGACTAGGAAAATGAAAGAATAGCTAAGAAACATATGCCGCGAAGACACACTCTGTAAATAGAGGAATATAGCTGATGCTCCAACTGTCAACTAGTTGCAAATAAGTTGGATACAACAAAGCTGCATGGGGCACTTGTAGTAGGGCGAAGCCGGACGAACAAGAAAGACTCGGTCAGACAAAGTGCTATGATGAATAACCTGGTAGTAGAACTAGGAGAACTTTTGTCTGATCGTTTCGTATAATGTTGTACAGTTTTAGGTAGATCACATTTAGAGATTAGTCTATTATAACTATAGCTACTAGACGATAAAGAGGAAGCGGAGCTGTGAATTATGTTAGCATATTCGTATCCAGCATTCGCGGTGTAGACCCATAGAAGTTTGTGGTGCAGCATATGTGCGGTCTATGCTATAATTTTTTAATTAAAGCGCAATCTCTCCTCTATTCATCGACTGTGTAGAACTGCAAAAAAAGTAAGTGCGATCCTTATTCGTTGCTTAAAGAGAATCGTAGACAAGAGCAGTACCTAGCCGCCTAGCAACTATGAGAGATGTAAACCTTCTTCTTTTTTTAATCAGCGATGCTCTTCTTACCAACGCAATTACAACTCTGGAGAACATTAATAGATTAGTATTTGTTAAGCGGAAGTGTAGTAACAGTTTTTTTACAAACGGAGCTGACCAATAGTAAACTGACTATTTCAGCCACGTTTTACTGTTTAATCTATGTAGTTGCTTGTAGTAGCTTCATTGATAGATTGGCGCTAGACGGTCTGAAGTCAAATATCGGGAAGTCGTGATCGGAGACAAGCGTGTAACTCGTCTGAGCGAAACGCATTGCTAACTTCATGCACTGGCTATGTTTAATTCAACTTATACAAAGCCGCTTGCTCAGAAATCGACTATTTGAAGTAGTCACGAGCAACCGGGTAAATACGGCAACAACTAAATCAAATAAGTTAGTGGCCGGTTTTATAACTAAAATGAACCAGTAATAATAGCAGATACAAACCAACGCTACACGAAAAGGTAGCATTAGTTTTAAGTTAAGCCATTTAATGACTAGTTTATCTCCTCATAATCGTGAAAGTCATTATTTATGATGTCATGATATTGATGTTGATGATTATATTGTGAAAGTCTGCGATCGCTCCCCCATTCGATAGTATATTGTCTTATTGCCGCCGGTTGCCCTCCTCAGTATGACCCTGTGCCGCCCCTGTACTCTCATGCCCAGGTGAGTTTCTCGAAGCCCATACCAGAGGGCGTCCGTGTCGCTCCGCCTTTCCTAGGATCCATCGATTGTAAATAGTTTCCGCTTTTGGCAGCCGTCGTCTGCCCCTACTGTCTTCTATGCGCTGCTTGTTTTGTAAAGAAGGGGGACAGCAGCAAGAATAGTAGCGGTGATTTGACTCTTTCTGTGTGTGTGTGTGTGGGTGTGTGTGTGTGTGTGCTGAGCGTGAATCCCTCTGACGACAGCAGTAGCACCAAGGCTGCCGCCGATATTTGCCAAAGTGCTCAGTGTCCGTGTCTATGTATATTCGTAGTCCGGGTCCGTTATTGTTGCCGTTGTACATGAGATACTCTTCCGCTTATACTGGGTGGTGACTGAGCGTTACGGCCGGGAAATGCTTGTCAGCTCGCTTGGATAACACGTTGCGGTGGTTCGGGCACGCTTTGGTGTCGACGGCAAGGACGACATGCTAAACTCTTCACTGAGGGCCCGTACGGCCCCCACATCCGCTGCTCTAAACCAGGTAAAAAAAACCACTTATCATTACACCGAGAACCACCTCACATACCCCCCAAGGTTCTTATACAGCTCTATTATCGTTTTCTGTGTACGATCCTACTAACCTAATACAATTATCACTATTAGCATTACCTAGTATGGCAGTAGGACACGGCATTGTATTTTAACAACGATCTCAAAATCAAGCGGAAACTAAATCGTTGTTTGGGCGAAAGTGTCAACTGACCGCTCTGCCGCCGCCGCTGCCACCGCCGTCGTCGTCGTCGTTATCGTCGACAGAAACGGCTTACGGCGAATCCGCGAGGCGGGTAAAGTGTTGTGTTTGTAGCAGCTGACCCCACATTGTCTGACCCCTCCACGCATTCTTCATCGCAGATTAGTTCGGTCCTGTGACGAATGTCGTAAATGATACCAGCAGTCGCAATTCGCAGGATTCGTTCAATAAGATATTTGTGCGCCAAATGTCGCACAATAGGCAGGTTTCTTATATGATGATTCAGAAACACAGAGCAAGTATAGAGTCCATCCCCAGTCGAGTTAAGCTTTTTCACGGAGTTTGAGAAGTAAACTGTAATGCGTGATGGGATAATGTGAGCAAAAGTGAGGTTATGTAAAAGCGGCGAATGTTATTTAGGCAAACGTGACTTCTAATTGTGAATATTAGTTGGTGTCAGATAGTGCGCAACAATGTAACGCATATCTTCTGACATTTGTGACAACAAAAGCACAAGCAGCGACACGCCCGTAGTAGTGACATACATGAAATGTGTCGATAGAAACCGATAGAGTTTAAAGCGAAACAGAGAAATATACAGCGGCAAGCAAGCATGATTAAGACAACTATTTTCGACGCGACTGGACTTAGCGTCTCGCTAGAGCTTCGCAAAGAGCTCACCGTAGAACAGGTAAAAACGCAGGCCTTGTGCGAACTGGCGCCACCTAGTGCTGGCATCAAATACTCTCAACACTATAAACTCGTCTCGTCGAAGTCCGGCCGATCGCTCAATGACAGCAAACGCTTGGAGGATGAGGTTGTGTATTCAAATGATGAGCTGTTACTCTTGAGACGTAATTCACCGGTGGAGGCGGGCTGCTCTAGCTCATCGTCGCCCATCGAACGAAGCCTTGTTCGACAAATTACACCCGGTGACGAAGAGCGATATAGGGCTCCCACTTTGGTTGAAATTCAGCAGGCCACCGAGTGTGTTCCACCTATGGATATCGATAGGCCGAATGCCGAGCTCCCGCCAAAAGGTGAACATCGAAGCGAGATTAGAAAGATTATGGTAACTCTAGTTGAGTACTCCGAAGTAATGCTCAGGGATCACCCCGACGTCAAATCTATTTTCGAGCATCTTGACGAGAAGCTTAACGCGCCGTACACTGGTAGTGAGCCAACAGTTGATCCCACACTAATTAAGAAGATGACAGACATGGGTTTTGATCAACACCTCGCCAAACGTGCCTTGATTGCCAAGAAGTCTTGTCCCGCCGCGGCTCTAGAGTTGCTTCTGTCAGGACAACATGACCTTCTGTTTGCGGAGCCAAGCATGAGCAAACCAGCAAAGATTCCTAAGGCGTACGCTATGCTTCAGTGCTTCCAGGAGTACCGTCGCAAAATGTACAAAACGAATCAAAAGGCTGTCGAAAACCTTAAAGACATGGGCTTTTCCGAGTCTGATGTCCTTGATGCACTACGTATTCATTCGAACAGTCAGGAAGCAGCATGCAATTGGCTCCTGTCAGACAGACGGGCCACCCCCGAGTACCTTGAAGTTGGTTTGGACCCTGACGGTGTAATCTATAAAGCGATCATCGCGAATCCTGTTATACAACTAGGTCTTTGTACGCCCAAAGTGCTCATGGCCCTGTTGCAAATTCTTGAGAATCCGCACTGCGTTAACCGTTGGATTAACGACGCCGATACAACGGCCTTACTCAGCCACTTGTTCCGTATCTACCACTCGGAGAAGTCGTCGCTGCACGTCCAGTGACCGCAATCCACGCGACAATGGGCACACGGACTGCTCTAATACGCTGTTGCCATTTCTTACACCCATAACCACAACTCTAACTACGGCACAGCGCCTCATGGACAAGCCTACAGTTCCACGAATAAGCAAATACATTTACTGTATATTTCCATCTTCTCTCTTAACCCGTAAGCGGTTTCAACTGGAGTGTGTCGCACCCGTACCTGGATTGACGCTAAGATAAAAGGCTGCTATGTGCAGCCCAATATGTACTGTAGTATGTACTGCAACTCTGCTATCGTACGAAATGATGCATTTAGGGACACCGCGAGTAAGAGAGGAGGCCAAGAAAGATGTCTGACAGGCCTTAAACGAAAGCACGGTCAATCAAAAGGATGAACAGAAGAATATATAAATGGTCACACCATAAATGCGAAGTAGGACAGTTTTAATCAAGGCTTCGTTGTCGCATTTCATATACGAAGCGAAAGAAGGAGTCTATGAGCATGGGGCAGGCGAGGAAAGGTAAATGTAAAAGAAATAGTACATTATGATCAAAAGAAGCAATGATTGGTGGCTAAATCGACAAATGCGACTACTACTTAAGCTGGGCTTAGTCGGCTGGCAAAATCCTATTAGCTGCGATATGTTTTTTTATTGAGTCCATAATACAGACACGACCCACAGTTTCAAGGGCTGGTTTTAGCCCCTACCATATCCCCGTACTCCCCGGTTTGTTTGCAAACCGTTCCGCGAACTTTGCCAGTGGACATATGGCATTTCAGCTCTGCTCAGGGAAACTGATAAATTAATAGGTAATAGATACGGTGACAGCGAATGGATGATCTTTCGTTATTTCCAAAGACCACAATTACATACCCAATGTAAAGTTTAGTTTTCCTTTGCTTTGTTCACCTCGTATAATACGATGATGTACGTATTATATCCATAGGGATATACACATGTGACCATTCATAATTCTTAGGATTAATTATTATATATAGGCGCCGAAAAACAATGTAGGTACTGAACCGTGATTGTGTGCGGTGTACAAAGCGCTACCTTCTTTTAGAAAGTCCGTCAAAAAAATGTTAAGCTTGAAGCGAATGGAGTGAGACATAGTGAACCCAACAGCTACAACGACGTGACAGTCATATATTATATATAAAAACATTTCAATACACTATAAACTGATGCACTAAGTGATCATATGATAAATATACGAATGTAATGACTGACTGCTGATTACGGAATGGATCATACTTACATCTATGCTCTCTGTATAGAAGCTACCCTTGATAGACGGCAATTCAGTATGTATCTCTTATATACACGACATACTAATACAAAAATCCACTGAAAAAAAAACTGAAAATAAAGCAATGACTGTGGTTTACTTGCTATGTCACAATCGATTGCATACGTATTTTCATGTACACACTTAAATATCGTTATCGTTAAGTTTTGACCCTTTCAAGCTTAGCTATTAACCAGTTAACAGTAGAAACGGAGTACGACTTGTACGACATACAGGGGTTTCGCGATATCCTGGCTCTGTTTCATATAACTAAAGGTATCTAGGTCCTAGAAATTAAATAAGCCAACATGCTTTTTAAGAATTTACTTTAGTTAGTCTAATTAAATTATATCTACTTGTGTAATTTAGCAGTATGTTTTGGTAGGTTAACCCGACTTCTTGCTTTATTATCAGGATGTTCGTGTTACGCACCTCACTTCCTAGAACCTCGCCGAATTTTTGATAGAATTAGTTTATTTAATCTTAGCTATTTTTACTTGCACATTAAGTAAAGCACACATTTCTTTATGAGGAGAAACTTTTGTCGTCCGTCTACGGTAACAAACAATGCGCTTTTATGCAAGCAGGAGAGAAAATCGAATTGGCAGTGAATTAAACAGTTCAACAGGTTGGGCTTATATTTGTAAATTTCAATCGAAATTTTCGAATAATATCTTTGCGATTTCTGCGATGTACTGACAGACAAGGCTGGATCTAAGCGAGCACCAATTCGCTAGGTAGCTAAAGCACACATCGCTTAGCGAGCTTAAAATGCCTAAGATAACTGTAAAGCTATTATTTGTGGCCCAAGCTATTATTTCCCAAGAGCATACCTGGACTAAGCAAAAGCCTAAAATACAAAATTTTTCATTGTAGGTATTGTAATACCTTTCTTCACGCATACAGTTTGTATAGGTAGGCATTTTTGATATGGCCTAACGGTTGTCTGGTCAGGTTTAAAGCTTTCGTTGTGTACGTCTTCAACGAGCCTTTCCATCCTAATCGTCTACAGATGTGTATTATAGAAGAACGACAAAAATCAGTTACGTAACCTTCAGTAGACATTTCACAGTGAAGACGCCGGTACCAGGTACACACGAAGAGTCAATAATTATGACTATGAAGTTTCTCATACTGCCAACTTATGACTCACGCTGGTTTACACCTGGCACAGAATTGAACCTGACAAAGCAACCTGTACGTTCCGAACCTTTGTTGCTTGATTGCAATTACACACGTAGTAAACCTGTCTCTCTCGTTTCGTCTGTTCTTCGTGGTTCTCCTCTATATCCCGTATAACAAAAACAACAAGGCAAAAAAGATAGCAAAAATAAATAACTGAACGTTTTAGCTCTCGTTCTTTGTATCCTTTCATAGGTATGTGCATGCTGCAGGCTGCGGAACTGATCTTTGACCACCAACATGCTTTCATCCTTTTGGTACTGCCGATGATATTTGTCCTCGATTTACTAAATAGGCGATATATGTACGATCTACTGCAGCTGGTTACTACCACCCTCCCTCAATCAATTGGACATACTGCGTTGGCTGCTCTGTATGCTGTAGAGAGCTCTTCAGATAGTTTAATTGTTTGCGTACATAATATGTGCAGCTACCTGGCGGCTTTGCGATTGCCAAGGCGAAATTCATTCGCTGACAGGCGGACGGCCTTGCGAGATAGAAAAAAGAGAAGTTTGCTTTTGCTTGTAGGCAAACCCAAGGTCGTCACATTGTTAGCATCTCCAATGATTCACGTACTTCGCCCGTATGCATTTGATGAAGCAGCACTCGGTGTTGCCACTTTGGCAACAACAATCAGTTGTTGTTGTCACCCGCGGTGTGGTGCAGTTAATCTCTCTGATCCGGAAACTACGAGTCTTGCCTTTGTCATAGTTCTGCCAAAAGCAGGACGGATAAACACATAGGCGCCCAACCAGCGCATAGTCGTATGCCTACGCACGATCTCTCGCTAGTCTTCAGTAGTTCCCGACGATGCATGAACTTGCAAATACCTGTGTATACACTTGTAGTACCAAAAATGACCTATGCAAAGGTCGTAAGTCATATATAGGAGTGGTTACCAAGATAACCTGTTACGTTATGAGAACAAGAGTAAGGACGCCACCGATGGTGGAACGGATATGTGTAAAGTGTTTTTGTTCTGAAGAGATCGTGAACAGTGTGGTTGAGTTGAACATAAATCTTACGTAGTTCTAATGGTTATTATAATTGCTACTTAATTTGCGTCTAATTAATGCTACTGCATAGGACAAAAAACAAAATCAGCTCCTAAGAGCTTATCTTCTGTACTTCCTGGCGGCCAAAGGAAAGATCGAACAATTTTGATTAATGATCGATTGATCAAAAATATATTCTGACCGCCACCTTGGTACAATAGAAAACTGAAGTCACCGCAAAATGGGTGCATATTGTTTTAGAAGGACCAGCTGCATTCCACGTTTGCAGTCAAAAATCGAAAAGATTGAACGGTAATTCAAGTAAACAGCTTTCTCCTTCGACGAACCAGGATACTCTAGAATCGACGGTAATTAAGTAACGAGTCTACTATCATAAGCTGTTTTGTGTCATCTTTTGTCGCTAAAGCAGTTATTTCTACGTGTCAGACAAGTAGAAGATATACAATCCTATACATAAATTCGATATACTCTATCGGTCTGTTTATTCACTGGTCCATCTATTACTTATCATTCTATTGGGAACTTCAGGCAAAGTCAATTAATAGTAGTCGAATTTCAATGGTTTAGATATTTTTCATTGTCGGAAAATTTCATATATAGCTAGTCACACGCTTTTAATAGCGAATTTGAAGAAACGGTAGATTGGGTAGTGCCCAAATAACTATTTACGTAATTGGATTATGTATTTATATGTTTCTTAGTTCTGGTCTTCATTACGACTTGACAGGAAATGACGTCTCGGCTTACTCCAGATACTTTCAACTACTGTTGGAACAAATGCGCACCAGTCACCAGCATATCGCAAGGTAGCTGTGTATGTGTGTGCGTGAGTCTGAATGTATGCTCGTCTATGTACTCAGATATGCGATCATGGTCTTCGTAAAAAGCAGAGAAGACGATTTTCCAATTCACCTTGGCAACTCCCAATAAAATTGTATCGGCTTTTTTTTGCCTTCGATCTTTCTATTCGTTGCCTTTTATTACGCAACAAGAAACGTTTCAATGTTCTGTTTATCTTTTTTTTCTAATAAAGTCTACTCGTTTAAGACTTATTTGTGTCGATTTTCAGGGTTCCCTTGCGAAAATAGTGAGGAGCGCGTGCAGGGTTTGAAAACAGCGAAAGAGGTCGCAGAGCGATGGAAAATGTGATCACTCAAACAAACGATCAGCAAGTAGTTGTAACATTTTGTCGAATAAAACAGCTCGCATACGTGTAGCCATATGTGGCCGATATGTATGCGTTAAATAGAATACTGAATGGAAGATGGAACGTGGAATTCGGTGGCTTTCAAACTTCCAGGAACATTTAACAACTTCAATTGATTACCATAGAAAGGCATAACGCACCGATAACATCATGTGATACATGGACGCACGGTATATGCGTATATATACAGAATGAAAATTCACCGCTGAAGAAATGGAATAAGAAATTTCATCCCAGACCTCTTTGATAGAAAGCTAAAGCTATAGAATTTTACAGTATATTCAACTAACTAATTACTTGACTAGGCATATCCTAAGCCAAGTAGACTGTGCTTTCCTTAACCAAAATCCACACTGTATTCGTAGAAACTGAACAAACAAGGTCCCGGAAACCCAAGAAAAAATTTTTAAGCGCAAAAGCGCAATGTTAGGATGCGCAAATGGATCCTGATCATCTTCAAGACATTTTCGGCAAAACTGCCATATCTTTTTGCGATAACTATTGTGGACATGGGACATCCTTGGTTTGAATTATAAACTAATCTACTTATAATTCGGTTGTTGTACATCCGTAGTTAAGAGAATATGCTAATAATGGTGTCCCAAGATATCCACAACTTGGCTTCATATTAAACACGCACAGGATCGTGACAGCTGATTTTAGTGTTTCAAAAATGTCATTGAAGTCAAATATATAATAAGATGGCTGTTTCTTAGAAAACAGACATTAAATTAATACTTGTGCCATCCTAGAAAATTCGACGAAGTGAACAACGTGTGTCAGTTACTGATAATTATTTTTTAACCGAAAAACGCTCTCAGATCACAGCAAAAGCAATAATGCATTCGATCCTCTGAGGTTCAAAGCTCTGTTATCGTTGATCATCATGTAAAATTGATTAACTGAGAACCTGACCAATTCTGCCTAAAACGCTTTCTGAGCCGAAACAGATCAAGCGGGGTATGTTCGCTTTTCTCATAGAGAAAGTTTATAGAAGCCGGAGAAATCGCTTGCACTTCGGGCGCGCTAGCTCGATTCAGAGACCCGGGTTTCTTCGCCCATTTTAAGAATTCCACAGGCGGTGTTTGGTGTTTTTGAAATATAAACGTTTTTTAAACAACGTGTATCCGAGACGGGCAGTAGTCTTTAGGGAATGACTGATGAATGTTCTTTAGCCCAGTACGTCATAAGATTATTATGTACATAGTGAGTGTGGCTAAGTAAGCATGTTTTTTGTTTAATCGATTTTGTAATATTTTTGCGACACCTTATATCCGATATCGCTATGTTGGACTACGGATTAATCTAAACGTTGTATTTATATAGCAACTACTGAATGCGGATTTTTTAGAGGTTGGTATTAATGCTAGGGAATATACGTAAACAGCCCGAAAAATTTATAACCCAATAGAGTGGCAGGTTTTCTAAATGCTGTTTTATTTCTCAAGATACTTTGTTTACTTTGGCTCTACGCATTTTTCACAGCAATGCTCCTATCCTCTTTAATCAGTTCAGATAGGAGCTGGCATTTTGGCCTACAAAATATATGTTCACGAGCATGAGTACTCCCTGATTCTTTGAGCCTTAAAGCTTTGAGCCTGTAAAACAGAAAGAAGTGGTTGGAGCTAAATCTCGTGGATATGATCGGTGTTCAATCAATTAAAAGCTGAATTTGTGGATTTTTCCCATGACAACTATAAAAGAGAAGGCGGCGCATTTTCTTGGTGGAACAATATAGCGGTTATTTTTCACAGTTCGTGCAATGCCGAATAAGGACACGTAGTATGTTCCATGATTATTCTAAGACAGTTGATTAATAGAACTTCATGACTACTTCAAGAGAATCGTCGTGCCAACTGATGGAACAGCCTTGACGTGTTCCGGAGCCCATTGACACTTCGTAGTGTACAGTGTCAATGTACCTTGGCTTCAGAAACGTAATGGTATATGTACGTTTTATCTACAGTAGCGATTAGCCGACGCCAAAACTCCAATTAATTTCACTTGAACTGCTTCAATAGGGCTTCAGAAATGTGAATTTGGTTTTGAGCGAAAAAATGTGTTCAGACTCTACTATTTCTACAACCTTAATTCATTTGGCGTCCCTTGGTAAATTTCCAATGTTACCGATAGTGATTGTAGTCCTTGACTCTCTCAGACGTTCATCGTCAATTTAGGTATTATAACTAAGTCAGTTTAAAACTTCACGTGGCAGACATCGCTGCAAGGTCAGAGTGAAGAGCGTTCATCTCGGTTTGAATTTGCGAGAATGTATGACTGCTCGAACATAACAATTTAATATTCGATTACCCCGTATTTACAGAAACACTGCCATTGATTAACACAAACAACTGTCAAATAACAATGAAATTTTCAGTGTTCAACGCATATATGATTGCTTAATCAGTCTCTGACAAGTAAAGCCATTTTCATGTTGAAGCTAGACCACCTGATTTGCCTATATTAGCAATATATATATATATATATATATATATATAGTCGCTTTTATTTACATGTTGTTACATATTATATATGTCATAGGTAGATATTATTTAGCGAACATCCTGTTAAAGGCCATTTTTTATGTCGTCCACTATTTTTTCCCTCATGGTCTATCATAATTAGAGGAGGAAGTGAGCTTATGTCAATGTGTCGTCACATTGACATAAAAACTAATATTTGAAAAATTTAATTTTGTAACTGCAAGTTGAGAAAACCACAAATGAGTTATTTCAGCATACTTGGCCATCCCGTAACAATTTAGGAGTACCTTGGAACGTCCGCGTGTAGCTTTTCACGAGTCGTTTATTTGTTATTTTCTTAATTTTGTACAAACTTTTGAATTGACTACATGCTTTGATCGAGAAGAAAAAAACGACGTTCCCAATCCTTTTTAAATGACTTTTTTTACATGAAAGAAAATGAGAAAATGAATTTTTCTCGTAAAAGATTGATAAACTTCGAGGAGGTTTTTAAAGATGATTGTTCTCCATTTGATAAATGATCTGGTAATCTATTGAAGGGCTACCCTCTAAAGCAAAGAAAGCGTAATGAAACAGCAAAACTGTTACTCTTTCCTTGTTGCTGGTACAAGATGGTTTGTCAAAATCTCGATCATGCTTTCAGTACATAGCTGACACTCGACTGATTTTTTTTTTTGCTGTCGTTCTAGTTATCGGCTCCTGCACCGAACGTGGTGATTGAAGAAAATGAAGAAGTGCGGCCCCAACGTAGAAAACTTGCTCAGTGCTTAAGGGAAGACGCTCACTTTAGATGCCTTCTACTTACGCTTATACAGGTAGGTAACCCAAAACCGTGTCGCATTTTGGAGATTTACTCTACCTTTATGTACTTATTAAGTGCATTTTCTTTTACAGATGATACGGGAAATCATTGTAAATCTAGAAACGGGTTTTAATTACAACTTAACAAAAATACTTCCGCGTGATATATAAGGCTTTGTTAAAATTTTACCTCACAAAATATTCTGTCGTGCACAACAGCAGTTACCGAGTGTGTGTGTTGCATAAGCAGTTTGCCAAATGAACAATAGATGAGACTTCTTTTTAAGAGTATGTGTGTAAATGTACTAGTATACACAGGCTTCTTGTCCTTAAGAATAATCCTTTGAAAATGAAAACACCGACGGCATTTTTTATATATAAATGTGGCTGTGCAGTTTCATTATACTCCCGCCCGACCTCAGCATAAGTCAGTCATTGAGTTTACTTGCCAGTCAAGTGGTAAAGGTGATGATAAGTCATGTCAATTCATTATTTTTGGCTTAATGAGGAATGGGCTTCCTGTCTTCTATTTGTAGAAAGACCTCGTTTTCAACAAGCCTTGTATTTATACAGACGGCCCTAATGCTCCCAGCAACAATGTCATACTTGGTTATTAATAGACAACTGCTAATGGAGGGACTACTTCTGAAGAGGACATACGCGATCTGTATATCTATGTTGTCCGCCCCTGTCATTTTTCGACCACGCTCAACTAATCCCATCCGAAACGCTTTCAATCAAGATGTTCTGATCTGGTCCGAGATTTGCCAAACAAGCTGGAATATGCATATATTGTCAAGGGCAGTTGTTATCGATAAGGTAATACGTTTGGCTTCTTCCTTCTTTGTTCTTCCATCCTGGTGGGCATCTTTAATTTTATCAGCTTATGCACATTACTGTGACTCCCCGCGGAATATAAGCTAGCGTTAAGACAAAGGTAAGGAGATGATATCGCCAGGTAATTTCTATCATTAAAATATAATTTTTTTTCTCTGCGTTTAGCAGTTCTTTTCCTAATACAGGATGTTATTACTACGCATACAAAGAAAGTGTAGCATGTAAATTTTAACACATAAATTCGCTTATTTCAACGTCCCAACATAATTACTACAACAACTAACTTGAAAGTCTAACGAGACAGCAGCTACATGTATTCCTTTTGTATATGCTCGCAGAGATTGACTGTACGTTCTATAGCCGGTTGCTGTTAGCGAATAGGCTTTAAGACCTTCATGTACTTAGAGACTCGTCCAGCGGCCAAAGCTGGCCGCTGCAGACATTTTCCCTGATGTTTGTTGAATTTTCGTTGACAGCAAAGAAAGAAGACCCCTCTCGTTGAGAAGGGCGATGTCGGAGCCGTTATAGAACAGATGCTCGCTTGCTTCGTGCAGATGCGTGAAGGATATTGGAGGAACTGAGTTGTTTACGCCCAAAGAGCCACACTACACTATATGCGTAGCCGAACAACAAATAGTCGTGAGCGGGGTATAAGGGTCACGGAAGGGGTGGTACAATGGCTAAGCGAGAGATGGCAAGACAGCAAACAGCAAAACTATCTGAGTTGTTTGGGTCCATTGGGCCATTGGCCATTGGTCGCGACACTTTGGCAGGGAGCCAGAGACAATTTAAGTCGATCTAGCAGAAAAAGTAGGGAAGCCATCGTGATCGCTGTATTCACTTAAGATAGAAAACAAAATACAGAAGGAGAAATGGGACTATGGGACTTAAGACTTTGGTTTATTTGATCTGGTTAACGTCCCTTAATAACGGCGTTTAATGGTCTAAATTTTAACTTTTTGCGACTTCGGGAAAAAGGGGTTTATTGTCATACGCACTGCACATATATTAATGTATAGGATCGTTTAGTGTGCACACCCTCCAATAACTATACAGCCATTAGCAACACATCCAGTGGTAAAGAAATAAAGGGTACGACCATGCAAACAGCGCATGCATACCGAAACTGTAAACTAGCCTGTAGTAACAATCGTTGATTTTTATTCCATGGCTTAGTTCAGTTTTTCGTACTGAATGCTTTATGGATTACATGTTTATACGTTAGCATTTCGAACGATCACAGTTGCCCTCAGCCAGCTGGAGCTGCAAGCAGCCAACGCTGAGATCCGGGAGTATCGCATCAGTCAACAATAGCAGTGTTCACGAAGGCTCCGTTCTGCTGGTATCGATTATTTTCCAGTTGGCGTGCCTGACAGCAATTGCATGGTGCCGTTTGTGGGTTGTCAAACGCTATGTCATTGACTACAAGCAGATTCCAATTAGGCGCCAGGTTCTGGCATCACCATGTGGTGAAGCTCAGGTCTATCTGCCTCTCGCCGTATTCGCACTAGCTTATATCGCCTACCTCATCGAGTGTTACCATTGCGCCACTAGACTACAACTGCTTTACAAGGTACCCAACTCACTAAAGCTACAAAGCATGAAGCACACTGAAAGCGTGAAGCACGTGAAGCTGTTTCAAACAAATTACTAACTTCCCCTGTGCTTGCGACAGGGGATATATAGAGAAGTACATTTTGCTTAAAGAAAGAAAGAAAGAAATAAACATGAAAAACACAATTTCCAATGCATACATACTTACTCACTGTATTTAAATTACGGAATGTTTATGTCCTGACCAGAGTTACGTAGCCATTGTTTGCATGCATACTGCTTACATTACACGTCGAAGAATCACAAGTGATAATAAAACAGTTAATAGAACAAAGAAGATAGACTTATGAAAGTTCGAATATTGGGTCCCAGCACAGATTCGTCGCAGGCTTTCCATCCATATATGCGTTAATTACGATATTATGAAAGAGCCTGTTTTTTTTTTAAGATCTAATTACGTTCGTCATAAATCACCCTTTAAGTATAGCATTCTTCGGAATACGGCTGATGTGCTGTGGTCTCCATCACCTGGTACTTAATCAGGCATATTAAAGCTGCTAACATCCTCCGAAATAAACAGGTGAGCTCGAGTGCTGTTTACGCCTACATGAACCAGATGCGGGAGGCGCAGCCTATTATCTGGTGGAAGGCAACGTGTTACCATTACGTCCGCCGGAACCGACAGGTGATACGTTATCGAAATGGTAAGTCAACTTTATAAGAATGCCTGGTAAATCGTTATGTATCCACGTATGGCGAGCAAGTAGCTTGAGAGATATCAATAGCTTAGTACAGCATTTTTCTGTTGGGGTGTTTTAGATACGCTAGTTTCGATACATCTCAGAAAAATAATTCTCATTTTATCTCCAGTGAATGCTCTGCCATCTTTGACTCACTTTATAGTTTCACTTTGTACCAAAGTGCTATTCTACATGTTATGAGAAAATTATGTTTCAAATGCCGCATACTAGTTAAGAAATGCTTGTCGCACATATAGTTGGATAGGATTACAACTTCGTTATGATGCAATGAATCAACACTATGCATGGTCACCTATTGAGACTTCAGGTTTGTATGCTCGTTTCGACTTCAGGAGAGGCATATGCAACAAGTCAGACGTACTATGAACGTGTGAACACTCACACCTGCGGATCCTGTTTCTCCTACCAGGGCGTGAGAGACATAAGCAAACGACTCGTTGGTGAGTAGTATATATATCTGTTGATCAAATGACAGCATTGAGCAGTCCAAGTTAACTACCAATAGTCCTTAAAGGCATGCTAGTAGACTGCATGTAAATGCATGTCATGCATGGCATGTATATGGCAACGCATTCGACAATCCTCTGGATCCCTGCATAAAGTAAGCCGCCCTCTTTATAAATTGCTACTGGTATAGCATTATCTGAGACCTATGATAGTCTCTGTAAATGATGAGGTATGATAGCAGCTTTATGCATAATGAGTTCGTGGAACAAATGGTTTCACCTTTGTCTTTTGTCCTGGTATTCTAGGTTTGGAAGAGCATCCAACGACAAAGATTAGATTGGGCAAGGGGTTTGCCTTTGCGTCAGTCGCCTCCGCGCAAGATTTCGAAGAGCAACGAGCACGCTTTTTTGGAGAGCAGGGAAGACTGGACGATTACGTAGAAATGCGCGAGGGACTGGATCTAGCAGGTTGGTATTTATAAAAGCGCAAGCGACGAGTCCGTTTACAAATAACAGCATCAAGAGGATATGGAAACATAAGCCAGAACTGTCCATTTATTGACAGTCTCAGACTACAGTTTATTTCATCTGCAACTCAATATCGTCCCTGTTTAAACTATGATCAAGGAGATGGAAAAAAAGTGATACAAAAAAAACGTATCAGTTGATAGCTTTAATTAACTAGTTATTCGGATTATATGTAGTGAACCTTTTAGTATCATGATAGACATAAACAGTTATTATTTGATTGCTAAAATTGAATTTATTTACCACTAGACTTATTTGAATGAACTTCTATTTTTTTTTTACAAAGTATAGCTGACGTCTCATTTACGTCACAAAAGTCATTGCTTTGCTTCTCATAGAAAGTTATGCGATAGACAAGCGTTAATGAATTTGTTCCTGTAGCTTGGCGTTTAGTAATATGTCTAGCTTTACAACAGAAAGAAAAATACTTGACTTCAACGAATCTGTAAACAGCTAATAAAAATAGATATAGTCAAGCAGAAGGTAGAATAAAATTGAAATTGTCTTTACAAAGCAACTTGGTCATCCATAATTCCAGTTAATGTATGGGTTAGGTACATGGCAGCAGAGCGCATAATGGCAGTGTTACAGTGTTTTAACTGTATTTGGGTAACATTAATAGATTATCAATCGATTCTTCAGAATGTCAGTTACTACTTTCCTTTTGCAAATCCACCTAGTTATTTGTACAGCCTTATTGACTCCGACCTATTCTACATCGCTGTTTATATATATCCCAAACAAATAGATCCCTCCGCTACTTTTGTTTGATCCACTTCCAGTCTTCAAAGATAAATTTTCTAATCGTAAATCGTTGATAGCCCTTTTTGTATGGTTTAACGTCTTCGAAGTGATGCACACTAGCGCAAGGCTGTTGTTTATAATGGATCAGATTGGATCAGTGCGAATAGAATATCCAGTGAACTTTTTTCTGTCCGCTGCCCATTGACCCCAGTCGTTCGTCATCGGATGACCGTCCCCGCTAGTAGAGCATCGGGTGGACTTGCGTACCACAAAGCGTATGAAGCACACTGGTTCAACCCAGTTTCGGTTTTTACCGCCGGTCTGTCTAGCTAGTACCTTTATCTGTGGGACCATCAGACAGTAAGGGACAGCATCCCTTTCGAGACCTTCTGAATGCCACACCGCTGGCTAGTACTTGAGCAAACGCTTAGCGGATGGTAACTTTGCGTAGCATAGTCCTCTGTCCGTTGTTGCTGTTGTCGTAGAACTGCTTTGCCACGCCTGTGGCCTCCTGTCGCGTGGAGGACGCCAATGGCAGCGGGGCCGGAGACAACCACTGAGCTGAAAGGCGTTCCTGCGGACAACAATCATTCCGATCGGCAGTCGCGTAGCTAGGCCCTGGAGCGGGCTAACAGTAATCAACAAATGCCTGCTGCTTCTTCTCTAACCTGGCCGCATTACTAGCTGATGCATCTCCGTAAGGCTGTCGTTTCAGCAAACTCGTTGCATTGTTGCCCCGTCGTCGTCCAATTACTTGCAGTGGCTGTCCCATGTTGTAGCAGTTCGAATGTCTGAACCGCCTCGCCCCGCCTTACTCCTCTGGATCCCCAGAGTTGCTTTGCAACCACTCTGCTTGCGTAGCCCCGGTTGCCATCGCGTCCGTGCCAGCTTAAAAGAAGAGTGCCGACACCCCTTCCC
This sequence comes from Varroa destructor, assembly GCF_002443255.2. Classification (NCBI taxonomy): domain Eukaryota; kingdom Metazoa; phylum Arthropoda; class Arachnida; order Mesostigmata; family Varroidae; genus Varroa; species Varroa destructor. Next base: position 39,058,030 of record NW_019211457.1, read on the forward strand.
CGTTTTGCCGAGCTTTTTTCGCTAAGCAAGAAAAGTCTCTTTCGCTAGCCAGATTGATCTGACAAAATCGAGGCAAAGCGTTTAAGGGATGGCGCAGTCAGTGGTTGTGCCGGCAAAGACTGAAGAAGCGCACGGGTCACGAAAGCTAGCCATCTAGGTAGCAGATTTCTGAGATTGCTCGACTGGAGCCAGGAGGATCACTTTATACTTTAGAGGAATCACAAAGGCCGAGCGTCGCAGAGAAGCGATAGCGACTGCAGGAGACTCTGGCGGGACAGCTGTGTATAAGACTGTGCTCGGTGTTAGCTTGAAGGAGAAGAAGAAACACGACGCTGTGGATCTGACACTGGCGACGGGAGCCGGTTGCCGGTTCGCCGAGCGACCGGTTGTTTTGGCAGGCAAAGGAGAACAGGCGTCGTTGTCCAACAACGGAGAAGAGCACACACAACAGGATCGGGGGCCATTGGCCCCGATATACCCGGGATACATGCCTATGAATCGAACCATAGCACTTTACTTGCGCGCGGCTGCGTTCGTTCCCGGTCAGATTAAGTGAGCGCTGCTTACTTGTGCTCAAGCTACATAAGTCTGGGCGGCTGTTACCGGTCATTGTAATGTTTTTTAGCAAGACGCCTATGTGAGATGTGTAAGGCATTAACTGTGAGCTCTGCACTCACCGAGGGTCAACAGACGCTTGTCTGCCCAAAGTAGTCGAGGGCCCTCTGATGAGCACTCTAAAAAACGTAGTCGACTGCCGCGACCCATCCACTAGGTGTTCTCTTTCTTCTCTTTGAGCTGCCTAATGTGAACTCGTCTTGATGTAGAGAAATCGGGTAGGTACGCTTAACCTTCCAAACGATGGCATGCATCGATTTCAATTGATCAAGCTGTGAATAAATAATGAAATAATATTGTATTTAACCACTGGCGTTACGAGAGATTAACTCCTTTAAACTACTACATAGAATGTATGATAAAGGATATATGAAAAAAATTAATTAAGGGAACAATAGGAATAAAATGGAAGCTATATAATCAACAACGTCCAAATAAAAGAGTCAAGAAATGTGTATTATTGAATATAAACGGAACTTATTTATTCGTTGTTAAAGTTGACAGTAGCCGCTAATAACCCTGGCCGATTGTGATTGCAAACCGCGTAAAAGCAAAGATGTTTGATAAAAATAAAATAGTGGTAATTGAAATTTACTCAATAAAAGCAAATCAATTAATTCTTCTTCTTCGTCGTGCTACGACGCCGTTTTTGAAGCTCCGGGTCGCCTTAAGGTTATGCGTGCATAAATGAATTATCATCTTGTTTTAGATATCCAGGACTTTTAAGTAAACAATAAGTCTGTCACCTCCAAAGCTCGAGGCACTAATATTATTAGTATTTAGTTGTGCTTATTACTTAGTAAATTCAACTTAGCAAGTTACGTAAACCATCCAGTATGATATTTACAAATGGTAAAAATTAGGTTAGGAAAAAAGTTAGGAGGTCTCCACTGCAGTCGACACGACGTAGGTAAACAGAGAAGCTATTGTATGTGAACATCGAATGAAACTGTATGGTGAGGAATAATTGATATTAGTTAAGATGACAGTGGCAGCGAATCGAGACGGCGGCGGTTCAGGATTTTAAGGAGACAGATCGTCAAAGCTGACTTGAACGGACATCGCAGTTCACAAAAGGAAAAAGGAATAGCGCCGGGTTGGTGTGTGTTTAACGGTGCTTTTGGAGTTGCGGCTGATGTCAATGCAGGGATGCCGCAAGTGCAACCAACAACAAAGCACTTGCGCTTGATTGAGCGTTGTTGCACAAAGCGTCAATGAACAGAAGTGAGCTCGCTCTCGAACCTCGTCCATTTCTTAGCGGCCGTCAAGAAAACTTACAATGTGGGCAACCGACTAGCGGTGGCGGGATGACTATTAAAATAGGGACATCACTTCCTCGTTCTTTTGTGTGTGGGTGTTCTGCTTTCTGTCCAGCAGCGGCGGCGACGGTGGCAACTTACGCGATCCATTGCATGCTTTGCATCCATCCAATCAGGCTGACTGCAAGTTTGAAAGTAGCTCGGCCCGACAGCAGACAATCAGCCGAAGGCCTTGGCTGTGCCTGTGGAACGGTCTTGGCCTGTCCAAGCACGTCTCTAACCATTGTTGCACTTTGCTTCTCTTTTGTCCTCTGTTCAGTCCCGCCGCTCTACCACTCTACCGTTGGTGAACTTACTAAACCCTCGCGCTGCTTATCTTCTCCAGGTCTTTGGTTTCACTTCGTTTACCTTTCCCCTCATGGAAATTGTTATTCCTCAGTTCTCTTCCTTCTGCCTGTCGCTCGCTGCTCTACTGGTTAGCAACGGCACTTATCCCCGGTTGGCAAGCTGCGAGTCCATTTCGTTACAGCAAGCCTATTCCTTCAACTCCTCACTCTCTGATGATGCCACCCGCTATGACTCACTCAAGTTTCGCCGCAGTGGCCATCGTTGCTGCAGCGACGTAACTCGCGCATTGTCGTTCATCGCTATGTTAGCTTGGCTGGCAGCTGACGTTGACTGGAAAGGACTTTCGGGTATGGCTGTCAAAGATCAACTCGACACAATAAAGAGAAATTCCGCGACACGGCCAGGAAAGAAATTCGTTTAGAATTTCAATCTTTTCTGATCTGTTTTGTCAATATGCAACGAAATGCGGATACGCGCAGTGTGAACTCGTGTCTCAATGAGAAGGGTGAGTGCCTCGAAGGTGCCTCTTGATGCCGATATAGCATGCCGCTGAACACCGAATTACTTCGTCTCCTTTTAATGGTGACAGGCTAGTGATAAACGTCATAGAAGTTTAATTATATCTATATGCAAGCACTCCGTTGGTACTGCGCCGTCAGTGGACTAAAATCTAGGTCACGGTATCACCACGTCAATTTTATAGTTGTAAAACCGTTGGAGGTAGTCGGATAACAAAACGTAGTATTAATACGGATCGCCCATAGACTAAGTTCTGCAAACTGGTTTCTAGAAAAGTGCTTCAAATTTCCAATAAAGTGCAAGTTATTAATTCGAACCGGGTAGAAGTCACCAAACAAAGTTTTTTTTTTGTCCTCTGTAACTATTGAGAACACGTCGCGCTGCACAGAAAATTCTATACCAGTGCACGACTTATCAAGTTTAGAAGAAAATAAAATAAGATCATGAAGAAGTAATTTGCCATTGTGTCCACTCTGCCTATTCGACGCTTTAACCTGGCCATCTACAATAACTCGTGGTATATATATGTGTATATATATGCGCCATATGATTAATGAAACGTATGTACACAAGGGTACTGAAATTCTCATGTAGTTTCAGAGCTGTAAGGCGAATACCCTTCTACGCGGCTTTAGATACCTACTGTTGAAGCAAACGTTTTCTAGCAACGAACCAATTTTCTTTGCTTCCAACAGAAATGTATAGTTCTTTGGAGTAATACTAGTAATAATAAGACCATTCGACTCAATCAAATAAGTATTATAGGCTGCCTTAACAGTTGTTTCAGACTTCCTGTAGCAAGTCGCATGTAAATCTCTAGCTATTTTATAAATATCGGTTTGCAGGATGCAATTTCGAGGAATATATCGTAGCGTTCGCAGACCGTCTTCCATGGTACGTGAGCCAGACAGGGTTCTGGCTTTTGTCATTGGCCTTACTATCGTGGCCACTACGTCTCTTTATTGAATATCGCACTGCGCACGTCCACGTCCAATTGACGAAGCTGTTTGGGGATCCTCATCAGCCCTTGCTCTCATCGGCAAGGTGAATCAACAAGTTAACACTTTCAGTCTAGGTATTGCAACGTGCTTCTCATCGCAGATAACTCATCATGTAATTGCTCATAACTTCGTAGCGAATGTACTTCTAGGTGAGAGCCATTTGTAATTTTCTAAAATACACCGTGTGTAAATTATTACGTATTATTGGTATGTATTATTTTGTTATACTAATGCGAACATTTCAAAGTTCTACCTTGACGCAAAGCATTATCAAGAAAATCTGGCCTTTTATTAGATATCGGATTGCTTCCTCGGTAGATCTTCAGGCCTTGCCTTGTCCACAGTTTTGCTTTCTCTCTCTCTCTCTCTCTCTCTCTCTCTCTCTCTCTCTCTCTCTCCCTCTTCTTTGTTTTATATATATATATATTGAACTCATTAACATCATTGAATAGTCACAACAGTCGACAGGTAGAAGGCTAGTCTCAAGGTAATAAACAAAGTTACATACTTGTAAAGAATCGAAATATTAAATAAAAGACTAGAACATAATTGTGTAATACGACCTACTCATGCATCTCGTTATAATGTTCTTCCAAATCACTGCTATCCAATAAACCGGCCCTTAGAAATTTAGCGATAAATCCTACTTTCTTCGTGTCATTTCAGTAATCCGTCAATGACGACATGTTTAAATTCGCCCGACACAATCGACAATCCCACACTTGAGCCAATGTCCTACTCGGAAGCGTTGCTGTACCCTGACCTTTCCGAGCTAGCCGGCCGCGTGGACCTAACTCAGGCGACGAATTTAGTCAATAATCTTGGAGGTAATAACCATGTTACAGCTCATGATTTGCAGGAGGCTGATACACAGTCTAATGTCAAAAGTAATTCGCTCGGCGGACGCCGCTCTTGGGGAGGCTACCCTAGTCCCACTGCTTCATCGCATCAGGTAAAACGACTGATTACATAATATGCCTGCCATTTCTCTACGTTTTATCATTTCAATTCATAATAGCCATATCCATAGATGCAACGTATTTAGATCTGACATAAGCCAGCACCTTATAGAAAACCATATGATGTACGTATATAAGACATAATCTGAAGCGGAGTGAAATTAAAGCAAAAGTCGAACAACTTTTTACGTATAGGAAAGCATTTTTCCAACCCAAAGTCGATATTATTCGTGAAAAGAGAAACATCATTCTTACCCTTCTGAATCAACTAATTTCTTAACCTACCTTGTTTCGTTTTCCATGGATTTGTGTCCAGATCTTATATTACGAACTTCCTTCCCCGCCTTCGTACCTGGATGCTATCTCTTCGGACGGAGTCCCATTGGCTCCTCCTCTAAATGGCTCTGGTGGATCTCTTACTACGGGAGCCTTTGGTTTACTCCGACGCTCTATAACGGACAGGGACCTAGTCAGCCGCATTTTCAGCTCCAGCTCATTGTTAGACGACGTTACGAGATCTCATCATTGGAGTCCCGAGACGCCCCTTTAACCAATAATATCCTGTATGGATTGCACCACTATCAAGGGACGCTCGACTATCTAATCGTACATGCTCGTCCCCCCATAAGGTTATATGCGATACAAAAAAATAGCATAGGCGAGCTTACCCCAGACATCTAAAACTGGAACCAAATGGGTGGTACGATTACCTTACTTTCGTGCAGTGGCCAACCAGTGTATTTGAACTCGGGTTTCAACGCCTATTTATTTTTTATGGGGTAGCGAGCATTACGCACGCTATCAGGAAAATGCTCTGCATAAATTGTTTATAGTATTGGGCTTCTCATTCAAGCACATCGTTGTCTCAAAACCACTTAATAGTATTTATTATAAAGGCATGCTAGAATAAACGTGATGATAAGCCCGATAAAAGTTGCTTTATATTCTTTATATACTTTTATATAGTTCCGTTAATCGCAGGAACGAATTTTCCCTATAACTCAAAAATTTTTCCACATTCTAACTAAAAAAAATCATGCGCTAAAGTTGGGCCACGTCTTTACTTCTAGAAGTTTATTTATACTGGGGCCACACTTGGCGAGTTAGACCCGAACATTCAAGGGATCTGACCTGAATCTTTTTCTTTTACCTGACAAAGATCTACTGTCAGTTCGTACACTGGTCCGCCGCAAGCTCCACTGATCTTGTGATATAATAAAAATATTTATATACCTACAAACATATATACACGAACGGCTGAACCTAGTAAAACCAGCGAGATGACTTCTCAAAGGTTATACCTAATAGTAAACCAAAAATGAATAAAATATGAACTATGGCATTCATGGAGACGACATTAAGTATTGCAGGGAAGGCCACGGCAAAAATTTTATAGTATGATTTAAAGAATTTTCTAATTATAGGACCCTGTTTGTGGCTTTCAGAATGGCAACATTAGGTCAAATAAATTAAAAATAGTAGGCTTCTTCGAAATTTAAGCAGCACATATTCGCTAAAATACATAATTTTAACGATCTAAATTCAATGTTATAACCTAATGTATAATGCTGTTGACGCTAAATAATACATATATACAGAAAAAGAAGCACATATAGAGGAAATAAAGAAAAAGGCTACCACCGCTTATAGTAGTGATGGACAAGTACGCCAAGTAACATTAGCAGACGCGCGATCAATTCATTATTTATGAAAAAAACTATTGCAGTAGAGTTTCTCCGATTTACAGTCAATTGTTCGATATATACACACGTACCTAAACGTAAACAATGCACAGACAAGCAGCATACAATATCAAGCCATAAAGACGCAAGCTGAGAATTACTTCGAGAAGCGGATAGACGCAGGAAGACCATGATAAAACTTCAAAAATGTAAACAGTAAAGATGTAGAATTAATCTGCTAAGGCAACTGCTATTGCTGTCATTAGAAATAATCCGTCAGTATGAATGAAAAAGGAAAAAACTGTAAGAAAATTGCAGTTAGGGCCAAAACAAAGGACGGAATTGCATAGACAGATTGCATCGGTTGCCTTGCCAGGGATTGCCACCGAGTACCTACAGAAAATCCGCCCAACTGCTTTGCCCTTTCTTGTCCTTTTTGGCTTTCGATATAATCACAATAATTCCAATAGCAATGTATAATTCAATACTGAGAATAGTAGTACTAACAATAAACATGTTAGTGCAACGATGGTATTGCTGATAATACAGCACTTTTGAATTGAAAACGTCAAAAATAAGCTAAACACTACGCAGTAATAATGTAATATGTCAAAAAAATTGATCCATCGTTGCTGCTGGTGAGATGAGTGAAGTTCTGATTGTTCTGACTGTGACCAAATGGCCGATACAGGAAGTGGGAATATACGTATTCAACCCCCCCCCCCCCCCAACGGAAATTAATAAAACTGTTGGCCTTTTTCGATGTTAGGTCTTACTAAGCTGCTTACAGCCTTTTACAAGGTACAGATTTAGAAATCAACACACCAATTTCCTAACAGGCAAAAATCATGATCCAATTTTTCTATACTTTACCTAGAATTCGTTGAAACCTATGATACAATTCTCCCCAATGCAATAGACAGCTTTTTATCATTGTCTGCGTGCACTTACTATACATTTTTGGGCATATATTTAAAGTACAACAATTGAGTACGTTGAAGTAAACAAAGAATTCTTCATCTAAATCCGATTGAGATTTTATCCTTAGCGACGATCCAATTATAAAGCATTACCTCTATAAAATGGCTGTTGGCAATACCGTCAGTAGTGCTAGCAAATAAAACAAACGAATTGCATTCCGATTAGGAGGGTGTTAACGTTGAATAAGAAACGTGTCTGTTTAAACTCAGAAAGTTGGCCTGAGTGCCGCACCTATCGTGTGTGACCGTCGTCGATACTCGAGAACTTCCTATTGTATCGTACCGTACCCACCTCAACGATAGGTAACGGCTTTTCAGGAACCACTCTAAATACGCTTGTTAGCTTTCCGCAACAAAACGTGTCACATAAAAGTATGATACAGGCCATTGATCACTTATGACGCATTCAATAATGCATAGCGGATATTGACGATCAATCATAATATATCTATAATAACTCCTGTATATAATTTATCCACATGTAAACGACCGTATCTATGATACTGTCGGCCTACAGTATAATGAAATAATAGGATAACATGTTGTTAAATGTGGAACAAAAACATATGGAAACAAGTTCCGTTAGTCAACGTGCTTAACATAATTAATAATGGAAATTAGAAAAATCATTACATTATTATTATTATTACAAGTTACATGGAGTGGATCAGCTCTATATTCATTAGCACAAACCGTAACGCTTATAAGCATGTAAAGTAAATGTATATATATATATCAAACTGTTATAATCGAAACACAATGGGGTTGAGGTTCTATAATGCTAAGCTTTGGGTAAGTTGTTGCTACTACCGCCCCCATTATCAGAAACAACTTGAATTATGATAGCATTACGGCGAGTGCAGACTCGCATACACACAGATTGTAGACTGCCGTTAATAGGGATGCTACTAAGACTCACATACAGTTATAATAGCGATTTTAGAGGGACTTGCTTCACTTTAATTTTTATTAAATCAAACGTTGTGAGAGCTCGAAAGTCTCAGATATAAGACCAAAATAGAAAACACTATTACAGGTATGATCATTTTACTCAAAATGAGACTTGATCCTGCTAAGAACGTCGATTATACTGAACTGTAGAGTAAGTTAATGAAAATAAAGTTATATAGCAATAAGCTTCACAATGACAATAAAAGTTTCTATGTTGCACACACAACATTGAAACCTAGTAAAATTAACTGAATTTCAAAATGATAGAATCTCTCGTTTTCGATCTCATCTCAAACAGTTCTGCGAATTTTTGCGAAGCTTGTCTTAATTGTTGTATCATTATTACTAGCTCGTTCGAAGTATTACGGGTTGAATGCTAGCGAAACCAATCAATAGCGTAGAAAATTAGCTACTCGCTTGTCAACTATTAATTTAACAAACACTGTTAAATACTGAAAGAGTCTATCTACTAATGTTGGCTTTATCACGGCTTTGAACGCGCTAGCCAGATACGACAAAAAAGATGTCAATAAAATCTCTATCGAATCCCAGACGAATTTTGCGCTCTTTTCGATTACAACAAAACACAACACAAGCTGTCTGTTGTTTCGAAGTAGTCCAGAGTTCAGGCGTTGCAAGTACCACAGTATTTAAACACAGTCCTCGCGGGTCGAGAGGGACAATTCTTTTCACATCCGCAGAAATTTGGTCATCATTATCCAAGACATCGATCACATCAAGAAAAGATGACCTGAATAAGAAGCGAGAGATCGCCTACAAAAAAATACACATGCACGTAGTGCATCCGTAGTTTTTTGTACGTAGTAAGCCGGACCAAAATATGCACCTTTTTATGGCGATGATGTTTAGTGCCTTACAAATAGCATACCTTTCATTTGGCTATCAAATGTATTCAGAACTGATCCCCCAGTACTCGAAAAAATTAGGAATCCTCACACACATACTGAACCCACTGATGCTCTCTGAAAATTACCTTCTGGCTGTAAGCTACAACCAACGTAGCATGCGGGTGCACGGTACGTATTGGCTGTGATGTATCACGAACGACCCCACCAACATACCGTACTTGACCTGTTCTTGGTGGAGGTGGCATTCTGTAGCGAGAGTCTCAGCGTATTGTCTTGACTGCTTTTAATGGGTCTGTTCAAACTCTGCCCGAGAAACCTATCACTGCCTATGAAAAATCTTGATCGCGCTGTACGAGCGTAACTTTCGGAGCGAAGGCGTGACAAAAGAGAGAACGGCCGAACTAATATCATGACTGACTTTTGAATCTCTTCATCTGGCTTACAGTCAAGAGTAACAACTAACCTCGTTGCGAGTTAGCATGATTTTCTTTGATAATGTTTCTCAAGCTTTGAGCTTGCTTTCCAACACCTTGTATCTTAAAGTTGAAAAGGAAAGTGGGCAACAAGATTCACCTTCATTATCCTTATTCGAAAACGAGATAAGCGATCAGCCAGTTTACAAGAAGTTCTCTGCTGGCATCGTTGTGGAAAATCCGTAATTGATGTACCAAATTCGGGGAAACGTCCCACAGGCCCTTATATTTTGTACGCGTCCAGATAGCAAAGACCTTTCCGCGCATACGTTTGTTACCCTGCAAAATGGCCACCGGTTGTGGCTTCCTCGTAATGTTGCTAGCATCAAACAAAGATGCTAGCAAACCATCTCTGGTTAACTGAGCTAGTTCATTTCGTAGTTGGGTCAACCCCTGCCGGGGAAAATAGGAAATTCGTACATTTATTTGATTGGACAGCACCACCACGATCTTGACGCCTTCCTGTTTGCAAAGTATTTACCAGGAATCGAGCACTGCACGAGATCAACCGGAATACAGTACCAAAAAAAAGTATCTGCCTTAAACCTTCGATGCGGTACCTATCACCTCTCAGTCTCATTGATTCAGGTTAGAAAGTACAGTTGTGTATTAGTCGCTATTAAATCAGAATGCTTCACGTATCGGTTGGTCTCCAAAGGCAGGTAACACAAAGCAGAATATGGTAAAATGTCTATTTTAAGTTACGCTTATTGTTTGCTTCTTATAGCTGAATTTCTTGCGATTCGTGAGGCTTACTAACGGTCTTTATTCGCCAGTTCTACATGTGAAATGATCTTCACAGCTAATGGTCGTAAAGACAGGTCGGGTCAGTTGAAAACGTGAAGGGCAACAACCGTGAGGCAAACATGGTATTGCACTCGGAGCTAAACTGAGCTACATTGGAATACGCATGTTGGATATAAACTGTTTAATAATACTTGAAAGCGAAGTCACACTTAACAGTTACTAAAGCTTGAATGACTGTATAAAACGTACGAGTGCATAAGATCTGCAATACTCCTAACACCAACCAATACGTCACTAATTGCAATACCTTGTGATTATATTCTACTTCTTCTAAGTTAAGCTTATGTATTATGCAGTCACGAGAAAATCTCCAATGCTGACCAACGTTACCTAAGCTATAACGAATGTCATATAACGAGATGCACGAACGAACCGATGCCTGGAATAAACCCATAACAATATTACACCAAGAGTCTGCCTTTCATAGCTCGTTGACCAAAATAATGCAGCACTGCTGAAAAGAACCACACACGCCCAGTTGGGATTCGAAGAAATTGCGTTTAATTAATGATAAAAAAAGGATCGGGATTGTGGTACACAACCTGGCAAATTACGTACCAGGCAGTGGTACCCTCCCGCTTGGCCGCGTCTTCTTGAACGACGTAGGGCTATAGGTTCATAGTTCCTGTTCAAGAATCTGCCCGTACGTTTGTCCTGAACGATATTCTTTTAAGCGACGCAGTTTGGCAGGTTAGGAATTCGCTCAAAATTTCACTTATAATCTCGAACACATACGCACTGTGACCAATGCCACCACACAAGACAACTCATCACAATTTGACGCCACCGTCGACTAAACGGCGCTTCTACGTATATCCGCCTCTACTTAGGACGGGAATAGTAGGAAAAATAAATACTACATGTTCAGTTAGCTGTTGGAAACAGATAAGTCCGATGAAACAAAATAACGCTAGTACCAGCAACAACATAACATCAATTACATACGGTTACTTCGTGTTCCCTAGTTATAAAACTAGGTTGCAGAGCCATGCGGTCTCTCAGCATCAGCGTATGCAAAAAAACATACCTTACTTACGATCATATTAAAGTTACCGCCAATGTTATTACCTAAAAATCTAATTAGTACTAATACCTTAGGTTCATCGGGTAATCCTATTTTTAAATACAGTGCAAATGCCATGTTGATGCTGTCATCCCTTTTCCGAAGGACCCCGTTGCAACGCATTCGTTGCAAAAGTATCGCTTACCTTCTGCCAAAACAAACCCTCAAAGGCTAACTTGTATCACCGAATGCGGCCGTTTATCTTGTCCGACTTGGCCGCGATTTTTGCAACGACAGTTGCCAATGGATGATTTCACTGCATTTCGATTACGAGCTCTTGTAGTTGCTCCTAACGGCTTCCAGTGGATACGTTCTAGCTCCCACGTGCATCGTGGTTAAACAAATGACGCTTAACTCCTCTGTCCCGTTAATAGATAAGCGAATCTATGAGTCGAAGTTGAGCCACAGCTCGCCGGATGACGGACGCAGGCTTCATATGCGATATACTTAAAGATGGTGACATCTAGTTATAAGCTAGTACTGAATCGGGTCCTTAAGGATAACAAACGTCATAATTTTAATTCACTCTCAGAAAAAAATCTTGTAGCAACATGCAGTAAAAGCCATTCAACATAATTTGATGGCTGTTCAAACGCTTATCCTTGTGGTCGATATTTTATTTTAGCTTGATGACAACGGCTTTAAGGGTAATCTGAAATAATCTGAGTTTTCCAGGTGATACACACGGTCTGGAACGTGATTGTCTGCTCTGTCATAACTGTTCCCTTTTATAGTCTAACCTCGGCGCAAAAAAATCTGCTGTTTAAGCAGTTCGTGAACCTGTTACTCGAAAACAATTGATTAGGATCGTAAACAATGGAGGATTACCTGCGTGAGGTGTTGAGCCTTTGTTAGCATCAATGAAGTTTCGATAACAGGGGCTTACCATCAAATAAAATGATTGCTTTGAAGATAACTAAAGCGTCTTTTGTATTACAGATGACGTTAAATATTTTCTTGTGATTACACCTATTACTAGTAACTTATGCTAGTACTCGAAAATAGGCACTTTTCTCTAGGTTCCAATAATATCTTGTGTCAAATATATAGTTTTGGTCATGTCTAAACCAAAAGATATCATCTTATTTAGGGCCTAACGTAAGTTTTTTCGTATAATGAGTATGAGCTTAATTTTGATGTCATATTGGTTTGCTGGCCCAAAGGTCTTCGCCTGAACTTCTGGAATTCGTTCTAAAATCAGCAGACGACATCACCTTTGAGAATTGCTATGTCAGTATCCATGTCTTGCTTATGCTTCGTTTTGGTGAAATTGTTTGTTGCGTAGAAACAGACATAGTTGCTGTCATCTTAGTTATCAAACTTTAATCTTTCGAATACACATGCTAAATCAAAAGTTATTAAGTGTTTTTGTTCTATGCGAGAGCTTCCCTGGGTAAAACCTGAGCATTTCATTTCGACTTTTCGTATCGATGCAGCCAGGTACACATTTGCTATAAAAATCAGTCTGATTGGCTCAGTAATTTTGCATGCATCTAAATCTTTGACACAGGGACGCTCGTTCGTATAGACAACTTAGCAAGGTAAGTTTAATAATAGAAATTCACTCAAGTTTATTAGTTGCTGGTTGTCCTTTGTGGAGTTATTCAAGTTTGTCAGTCTAACGCGAATGCGACATCATCATCGCTATTATCGACATCTACGCAAAGGAAATGACCAGTGAAACAAACGCGCTAGATGACCGTCTAGATCGCCTGCACTTTGCCTTGATGTAGTTAATGCGGCTTTCCTTTTCTCGCGCGGCGCGTGTACGTGGCGGACTATAAAGTGTCGGTATAATTGGCTTCCAGCCACGGAAAAAATGGACCTTGGCGTGTTGGCGCCGCTAGTGTTGAGAGAGAAGGAAACAACAGCCGGAATCGTCAAGGGGGAGAATGCAAACTCGAGGTCAAAAAATAAAAAGGTCTACCAAGAAATCTGTTCATGTGCCACGATTGGAACTTCGGCGGAATAGCGAGTGACGCACACAACGCCATGAAGACGGTAAGTGACAAACTCACTAAAGAAACATGAAAGTGTAACAGCATTCATGCAGGAATAGGATATAATGTTATAATAAAAGCACAGCGTATGTAGTAGCAATTATATTAATATAATTATTCATGTTAATTTTTGCCAGGTACTTATTTTTTTTTATAGAGCACCTAACTGTATTCCACTTTAGTTGGAAAATCAATCACTGGAACAAAAACTTCGTCTGTTACTGCTAACATGAGTGGATTTACGTCCTTGAGCTGTAGTTTTACTTTGGCTTTTGTCGGAAAGCAGTAAACAGGTAGGTGTTGAAGATTAAGGCGAAATCGAATAAAATACTGCTATGACATCAGCCTTTTAAGCCTTCAATTATAATGTAGTCACTCATAACTCATTCAAGATTTCATTAGATCAGTACGTAGTCGCTACAATCGCCTGACAAGTTAACATAAAATTTAGGATTGTGTTACAGCTTAACGGGCAAATATATCCATTAGAAATCAAGAGCTGTTTTCTGCTATGTTACATATTGCTCCCTCCGATCGAAATCTCAAGACGCGCGTCGCAATCTCGTCCGAGGGCTTGATCTCTAACGGCGATTGTTTCCGTAATGCTTAACAATAGCTAATTTCTGTGCTTTTATTACAAGAAAAACAATATACGAGAGCAATTTTTTACTATATAGTTCCTAGCATACTCACACGACGGACTGTAAGATTCGATGCGGCGCCAATTACCAATTGATTAATATTGGCTATAATACAATTTAGTATCCTGATATTCTTTGCAACATCTATGTATTACTTACTTGTGTAGAAAATATGGAAACACGATATTCCAATAAGAGTCACCTGTTTGTTTTTACTTAAATACTGTCAACCCTTTGACTCTCATCGTTATTTTCTAAACGCAGACTTCCTTCTTAAAATGCTGATATCACTGAGTCACTGCTCAACTGCGACGCAGATGCATACATAAAGACAAAAGCAAAAAAAAAAACAAGATGAACGCGTCACTAGTGTTGGCTAACCGCCATATTTATCAGTCCACAACGAGACGCAAATACTGATGCTCCCTGATGATCCCTGGACCAGAACACATGTAGAGTTAAGGACAGGCAGCAGGAAATACGATACGGTAAACTGTTGCATTTTTCATTCGGCAGATGTCGTTTTTAGAACAAAAAAATATAATTAGCCATTACAAACTTTCTTCACCTACCAAAAGCGTAACATGAGCCATCTCCAGGAGGAAACGTTACGACAATGGCGTACGCGGACAAAGTATACCCATAGAACAAGCAATATAGGGATCAGTGTCAGCATATTTAGGTTTCGTTTAATGTGCGTGCCCGTAAACATATTGCATCAGACGAGATTACAAGTTATATATAACTTAACTACCGTATTCGCTTCCTAACGGTTCTAAAACATCTCACAATGTCATCCTCTGCAGTGGCGTATCATTCTGTTAGCGCTGTTGGTTCTAGCTCTGCGGACGGGCGCAGAAGAAGCCACGACAACAAAAGCGGCTGAAAGCACAGCTAAGGGATCGACAGAAGCAGCTGGTTCTGAGGTAACAACCATTGAGACCCCTGATGAGAGAAATGGCACGGAGGGTAACTCAACCGTGGAACAAAGAGGAATCTTTCCGGTAGGCGGTTTTGGAGGGGGTTATGGCGGCGGTTTTGGAGGAGGTCAGTTCGGGCAGGGATTTAATGAAGGCGGTTATAATGTAAGTGATCGGTGCACGCTAATACATGCCATGCCTCCCCTCGCTTATTATACGCTTATATATATATATATATATATATATATACGAAATTTTTCGGATAATAAGGCGGCAAATTTATGTCTAACAAACGGACAAAACGACAAGATCTCCTTATCATCAAGTTTTTTGCCAATATTTCTTGAGACACTTACAAAACACAACTCACTATCCTTTCTGCTTCATATCGAGTGCTGTTTACCCACTATCTCACATTATAACCGGCTCGCCATTTCAGTCAGGAGGATCCCACGGCGTTTCCAGCTACGGCTATAACCACGGCGGATCTAACACTAAGGCATTTGGCAACAAGGAGACATACGGCTCAAAAGAGTCTTTCGGTTATTCGTCGGAAAACTCACACGCGCAGGGTGCCGGCCATCAAGCGCATGGCTCACAATACGCGGCAGGCGGAGGCGGTTCGGGCTATCAGCAGGCAGGTTATGCCGGAGGTTACGGAGGCGGCCATGGAGGCGGTTATGGAGGCGGCCATGGGGGTGGTTTTGGAGGCGGCCATGGGGGCGGTTATGGAGGCGGCCATGGGGGCGGTTATGGAGGAGGCCGCCCCGTGGGGGGTGGTAGTGGTGGCTATATTGCGAGCGCAGGCCAAGGGGCCTACAGTGGCGGGGGTTACGCTGGCGGCGGGGCTTCATACGCACAAGGTGGAAGCTACAAGCAAGGCAGCAGCTACTCGCACGGTGGAAAATACGCAGCAGGAGGTACACATGCATGTCAAGAAACAATTCTTTCTCAATCTGATTTTCGAAGCTAATGATCTCATTTATGGAGGTTATTCAAATGCTTGGCGTAGTAAAAACGTTGAACGTTGTCATTAAGCAGACAATGGTAGGTATTTTGCTTACGTAAGCGTTAAACAATGGCTCTTATATTCAAGACTCTATATTGGAAGTATACGATCTTAAATAAGGCTGATATACTATGATGCTGCCCACTGGACTATTTCCAGGTTTCCTCGCAGGTCTCGATCCATATGTAAACTACTAAACGTTTTTTGTGTCGTTGCATATATAAGGCGGATCTCATCACGCGGGAGGAGGATATTACGGCGGACATGGCGGGGCTAATGGCGGAGGTTACAAGCTGATTGCAGTAATTCCGATCGGCGGAGCGAGCTACAAAGGAGGCGGCGGTTATGGAAGCGGTGGTGGTTACGGAGGCGGTTACGGAGGCGGTTACGGAGGCGGTTACGGAGGCGGCTACGGTGGTGGTGGCGGCGGCTACGGAAGTGGAGTCTATAAGGTTGCTCAAGGCAGTGGTTATGGTGGGGGTAGTGCCAGTTACGCTGGAGGTAGCTACTCTGCCGGAGGTGGTCAGGCAGCAGCTGGTGGTTTTAAACAAGAAGGAGGCTTTAAGGAGGAAGGTGGTTTTAAGCAGGAGGGTGGATATGTGGTTGGAGGTGGTGGAGGTGGAGGAGGCGGCGGAGGCGGCGGAGGCTTTGTTCCTGGCGGCGGAGGATTTGCCGCTGGCGGAGGTCAAAGTGGAGCTTATGCAAATAATGCAGGAGGGGGAGGTTTTGTTGGCGGCGGAGGATATCACGGAGCTGGTGAATTAGGCGGACCTATCGGTGGAGGAGCCACTATCGGTGGGGCTCAAAAAGCGTAAGTGACACCTACATTTTTTTTTTTATACGTATACTTGAATACTTGCCACAGCGGTTCTATGCGGGAGCCTTATTTTTTATAATACTGATATGCAAAGCAACTACAATTTATAGGTTATCCCCAGCCAGTAGGTGAGTTGTATTTAATATGGTGTAAATTTTAGCTGACAAAAAAATTGTGCGCACCTAAACCCAACTTAACAGATCTGTCCAGCAAAAAATCTATTTCGAGAAATACAGTGTTCTTTCTTATAAAAGATACTATTTTTATATTTGTTTCCTAAGGTCTTATGATTGCTTGGCATATACTAGATCTAGCTAGAAACCAAACATTATATCAAGCCACCGGCCCATTGGAATATAGCTATCTTCTTAGTAAAATATTGTTTCGTCACGCCTCGAATATTATTGAGTGCAATGCATTCACGTCAGCATGAAGCGTTGAAAAACACATGCGGGTGCATTGCGTATTTGAATAACATGCAGGCAGTGCTGGAAATGCGTTTCGCAGCGCTTTCGACCCCCTTAAAAATCTTCGATATTGTCAAAAAGAGATTGTGATTACGCATTAATACCCCCTAGTTACTGATGACGGTGTGCCGCTTGTTGATGTCTCAGGCCGATGACAAGCAACACAAACGGCCAGCTTTTCGATCACCTAAAAAACAAAAAAAAATACATTCGCCAGCTTCATCGAGCGCTTCACCTCTGAGAGAAAGAACTGAGTATATAATTCCTACTCCCCAGAGCAAACGATACTACTGGCAGATACGATTGCTCCTACTTGAAATTAGAATATTATGAATCGGAAAAGAGAACAATAGTTAACTGGTCTCGGTTATCCATTTACGTTGAAGCTATGAGAAGACTAATGGCGACTAGTCGAATGTTAAATTGCATTGTACGATAGTTTTTATTGTTCTAATTACATAACGGAAAAAATCGTTTCTTCCGCGCCCGAACGCTGGCGCCAGATAGCCCACGAATACCTTAACGTTCCCTGGCTTTTTCAGACGCTGTGTTAAGTCTAAGACGCGTAAAAAGATTGCAGTGCTTTTAATTCTAGTTTATTGGTCTTCAAATCCTATCTATCTGCGTCAAACGACTCCGCTATAGCTTTTGAGTTGACAAAATGCTATATCTCAGTGATATTTTTAATGCATAAACTTGTTGTAGCAGTCGCCAAAAGTACCATTGATGCCGACTATCTTTTGTTTTTTTTAGATCGGGTACTTTCGGAAAGAAGTTACGTAGTCCGTACGTTACACAATTATTTCGTCTTCATATCCTTCTAGTTCGTCATATCTATTGATTGAAAATTAGATATCTATACTATAATAATGATATTAATAATAACTTAGTTAATAATAGTTTTACTAATAAGACGACCGCTTGACACTCAGCATGTGATATCTTACGCCTAGCGAGTTGCTATATTTGCGTCACTAGCTACTATAACTTTTCGATTTCATTGACAGTATCTTACATGTTACGCAACCAGTATTATGTTTTAAACATAGTTTCTATGACCTACGCAAACAAACGGTGGCTTTTTGGCAAGTAGCGGTCCTAAATTTAGTGCGTGGCTCAATCTTGAGATAAATCTGAGTCATAGCACCACTATCAGAACAACATTGAGAATCTGAGCATTATTCTATAACACGTACTAGTTACTATTCGCTTTTACGTCTTCCTCTTTGGTTAGCAGAAGATCAGCCATAAAAGTTGTGTAGATAAAGCCCTCGAACACTTCTACTGCAGTTCAAGCTGATTCAAAGCAATTACTTGGCTGCGTTTTGTGAAACATGTAAGACAGCTTTGTGGACATTGATCTCCAACAATATAAACAAATATCGTCATGCTCCAATTTTTAATTACAGCATGATTTTTAACGTTTTCTAAGCACAGTATAGCTAACTGGAGAATCCGACTTTAGCAAAAATAAACATCTGATTTTTACTGTCGGTGTTTATGAGTCTGGATAGAACAAAGCCATCCAACTATCGACGTAATGGCCACGATACTAAAATTGCATTTTTTTCATTAACTATTACTTTATAGACATGTATAAATTACATGTAATATATACCGTTTCGCTACTACTTATTAAGCTTATGACCATAGTTGTAAAGCATGCGCATTAGCGCGCCTACGATACTCTACTTAGTCGGCATGGCTAAACTCTATGTGACAATGAACTAATCCCTTACATTACCTATATCGACCAGTCAGTCGTATGTAACTAATGCCTTGGTCTTATAATTATTTCGGCTGTAGATTAAGCTTTGCTGAAGGGGCAAAAACTGAAGGTGCAGAGTCCGGCCAGGCGGCGTATAAGTATGATCATGGCGGATCGTCAACGAAGACGTTTGGAACAAAGGAGACCTTTGGCAGCAAAGAATCGTTTGGTTCCGAGAGCAGTTCTGCCCATGCTCAGGGTTCTGGACAACAAGCTCATGCCTCTCAAAGTAGCTCCGGATCATTCAGCTCTGGGCCGGTTGGCTAGGTTATACAAAAAATGTTCGAGGTCAAAGACTTTCGAGTCACTGAGAGACCCACTCCTAGCGGATCATTTTGAATTGAGGAACAAATTCAACTGTGATCGCGGTATCGCATACAGCATGTAATTACTGCTTTTTTCTCTAATAAATGCTCACCTTTCAGTTGTTATATCATACATCGTCGTGATACTTTGATGTTTCCCCTAAAACTGGTTTGATTCATGCTCTGCCGTGTCCAATAGGAATCTATCAAAAATACGACTGGTGCAATCACCATGTTATAAATAGGCACCACGAATTGTCCTCGACCTTGTACGTTGCTTCCTGTTTACTTTAGGTCGATGGATGATCGCAGTGAGGCGTCCTCTTCACAAGAGAATTCAACGCCAAAAAAAGGACATGTGAAACCACAGAAGATTATGAATACTGAACCCTGTCGTTTGACTGTTACGGTGCCATCCATAACCCTGACGCTTGCTGAAGAAAGGATATACATTAGATGTTCTTGCTTGAATATTTCCAGCGTTTCGTAGTTGCAGACTACTATCTAATTAATTAGACTGTTTATAAATAGTAAAATGAAATTAGCAATTAAAAAGTGTTCTACTCGAAGTTATGTGTGTATGTTACCAACGAAATACAGAAGATCTAGGTATCCGGTTTTTGAAAATTCTAAGCAAGTAGTTTGAGAATTAGAATCTCAATATACGTGTTATTTTCGAGCGGAAGTTAAGCAAAGGAGAGGGCTTCGCTTAGTGATAGCTCTCTAATGGGGCTAAATAATTTTACAGATAATATTTAGTTTTTGTAATATTAACAAGAAAACATATCGTCGCCATGGAAAGATTCTTAGAAAACGTTTGCATTGTAGATAACTAGATATCATCGAAGCTAACATTGCACAATAGAAATTAGGCAGGAACAATGCGAAGGCATCACACGGTCTTGGTTTTGACCTCACAGGGTTCGTGCAAATCGAGCATGGCTGACGTCGAGCATTGTAGATGGCTGCTACCCAAAAATCCACAAATTTGCTTTATATTGTTCAGCCAGCAATTAGATGCCCTTGCTCGTTTGGTCTATCTTTAATTAGAATATATTTAATTTGACTGTCTTTAATGGACCGCTATATTTAAACCACTAGAAAAGGGCAGATGTTTTTTAAAGTAGCACAGATGTTTGAGGAGTTAATAACCCTGACCATGTAAACTAGTATTGCGACACTTTCGAGTAGAACCACCACAAATGACGCCACATACGCATACTTGCGTTCAAACGTAACGTAAAAGCTGATGAACAGCAACAATTACTAGAAAAACAAAAAGGAGCTATAGGTCTTATGTAAGTATCTCTAGTTGTTATTTCCACGAAAGACAGTTTTGGTTGAGTTGTAGTTCTATAACTACTTACAGAAATTGGCATCTCTCCAGCTGCGTAAATATTATTGTCTGGCTGTTCCAAAATCTGCAAAATTAGAATTAGTGACTAATGTGATCTTTACGAAAATTGTTTTTCATTGGCACTAAATGGCTACGCTTGACTGAAACGTCCGCAGAAAGGCGCCACGTCTACTGCGTCTGCAGCGACCGCTGTTGGCTTTGAATGTTACCACGATAGCGCTGAATTTCTTACACTACCGCTACTACTACTACTACTATATATCGTCACCAACACGTAAATAAAGTCGTCTTCTAATTTAAAAGTATTTATTCTCCTTATCGGTAAAAAAGAAAAAAGATGCACTTCTTTTCTGCAAAAAGAAGTAAAGCAAAAATGTTTACGCACTTGTGCGTGTATTGTGACTCCTTTAAAACATATACCTCGTAGACGTACCTATTATTACGAACAACAAGTATCAGAAAACAGTTATTAATAGGATTGATTACGTTTGCGTACTAAAAAGGGGAGATAACATAATTGTGTGCCACCCATATGTATACTCCACCTCATAAACTCCAGTAAGTTGAGTAAAGTAATGGAGTTTAGCAATGTGTTGATGCTGACGCTAAATATGTATGTTAGCTGAATATGTAAGTAAGTTCTTTCTGTTACTACTTATCGCAGTTAATTAAAACACAACGATCGCCGCATTATTTTAAGCAGTCCCAACAACGGTCCTTATTTAACATAGACACCTGTAGCCCTGCGTATCTTCGCTGACATTGAGTACTACGCTTTATGCCATAGTTTGTGGACAATAAGTTAATTTTATTGACAGTAAGCGATAAATTCTGTTTGGGACAATTTGTTCATAGCATTTTAAAAACGAAGAAAAACAATGAATACATTGACCTAGTGAAGCGATTCAACTTTTTGTTTTTGGTACATACAGAATGCAAACAGGAATCAAGTTCCTCCAAACCCCTTTGAAACATTTGTTTTGCTGAATAGAACCACAGCGCATCTTAGCCTGCCTTATGTCTCTATCTTGGCAGAATAAAAGTGTTGTCAATATAGAGATGTAAAGCCATAAGTGTGTTAAATTTACCGTTTGGGAGAACTCATTGCTAACGAACTGTGGTAGTAACAGTAGAACGTTTTCAGATCTACGGGAAAATACACGATTGAAACGAAACGCAGTTCGAACGCGTATTGGATTTCTGTTGATGCCTGCGTCACCCCCTATCTTCACACTTCGTTACACGTCAACTATATTTCTAAGCAGTCTTGAGAACAAATAGAAATAGTACACAAGGAAGAGAAAGCCAGCTTCAGTGGGTGAGCGCGGTAGATAACAGCGGAAAAAACAGAAACTCTTAGAAAACAACGTAAAATATTGTCTGAAACATAACCTCGTTTTTCATCGTAACTCATTCTCGTCTGTTGCTGCTGCTGCTATCTCTAAAACATCGTATCGTTACCGTCGGGACATCATCATTCCGCCGAATCTGTCGGCCTCAACGCCCCGTAATTAAACAGTAGCGTTACGTAGTGGACAGCTGCAATTGTAGATGTGGTCTTGTTGTCAATGTCGTTCCCATCGTCTCAATGTCATTTTCAAGCAAGACACCCCACCGTCGAGGATACGCTTGAGAAATTGAGTTTTGCCAGTAATTTTTCGTCCTCGTCGCCGTTTGTCAGAACCCGGCGCTTGACAGGAAATAAAAGCACATTTGATATACAGGAAAAGATATTACATTTGAAACATATATATGTGCGACCTATCCTTTCTTCTACACTTGGCTATTATCGATTTGGAGCGAATAAAAATCAACGGAATTTTCATTTGCGTCATTGCAACCAGTAATAATTAAGTGTCTATTATTTCGCTTGATTATAATAACAAGTTCGCTTGTTTTTGCATCTCTATAATAACACTTGTGTCATGTATGATTTGTATCCATTGTGTACGGATGATGTATGTATGAAAATATTTTAAACTTTCTGTGTATGATCATGCCTTCGGTAATCGATTTGCGCATTATGCATTTATATAAATAGGCTGGCATAACCGAGTTGGTGACCGATTAACAAACCAAGTTCTACTAACATTTGTGAACGCTTGTTGCAAGACGCTACGAAGCTGCATCCATGGAAGCGCAAATCAAAGAAATTCAGCTACGATATTCCCTTGCAGGTTTCTAGGTATCTCTCTATTTGTGTGCTAGTCTCTGGATGGCAGGCAGGAATTGGTTAGATGAGTCAGAGACGAAAGTTTTGGGAAGTTTGCATCATGTATTCTTTGTTTGTAGCTAGTATCGTTGTTATTACTGCCGGTCGTAAGCAGTTTTCGTTTCAGCCCAAGCGATCTTAGATGAACTTTTAGCCTCTGCAGGCGAATATTCTGCTTATGTCGCAATGCTTTCAGTATTAGTAGTAGCTCTTCACAGTCAGCTACCAACGCGTGTATTACTGATGTATGATAAAAGGAAAGTTTGACCCCACTAACCATCACAGGCATCATCTATTGTCGTCTGTGTTTACCCCAACTTGGCATACCAGCAGTTCTCCGGATGATGTGACGGCGATACGCAGCAACGACAACTATAGCCGTCGATCACAGTGACGCCTTCTTACTACCGATGGGACGAGAGGGCAAAGCAAGATGTGCTGTTTGGAGTTCCCGAAAGTTGGTTTGCCGCCACGTCAGTTGATGCTACGGTCACTGCAGCGTGTTAAGCCGAAGAGAAGCAAAAAGGAACAAATAAAAAAAAGCTAAAGTCCATAAGATCAAGCTAGGCAGTGGCAACAGCAGTAGCTGTAGCATCAATATCAACACCAAGGAAAGTGGCACCCTAGCGTCCATCTGTCGGTCATTCCTTCGCCCTGTAGCTGTTGCCTCAGTGGGGGAAATCCAGTATATAGCCGCTTGGTCGTTTCTTCGCTCACTGACTATATCCATTGTCACCCTTGAGCGGAGCGCGCGAGGCGCCGCCGCCGCCGTCAGCGGTTATCGACAGCAAACCGTGTCAAAGCCAAACGGAGGCAACAGGCCTCACTGCTTTGGCCGTGTAGTCGGTCAGCTATAATATTCTGTGAGAATCCAGTTGAACTGCCAGTTCGCAGTTCGCACACCGCCAAACATGAGGCTCGTACGTTACATTCAATTTTATACCTTTCTGTGGTCAGAAATCATGACAAAACAGCTAACTATCCTAGCTAGAAATAGCAGAATTGGAGTGCTATATTGCAATGCCGAGAGGTTTGATTTGAACAGTACGGCGACAGCATACGTTTTCAATTCAATATGATACCTTAGTTAGTCGTGCCTGGTGGATAGCGGTCATCGCGCGCAAACTTACACTTGAGTAACAGCGACTAGTGCAGCAGAAAAACGTCTAACATCAAACAAACGCCACTGTGTTTGTAACGAATACAGTGCGGCAAATTTGTTTAATACCTAGTTGTTATTCTAGTAATTGGACTTCGATTAATAAGTGATACTGTGAACACTATATGGTAAACTTTCTAATTATGAAGAACTTGTAAAAGCAGATTATGTGACAGTATAGTTTTGCTAGTGATCGTATAGATATATTGCGTAAGTACATCACTATCTAATGCGTTCATTTTGTTTCGGCGGTAATTTTTCAGCTTTTATTAGCAGGGTGCGCAATCCAGATCTGGGGGGCGCCGACTACGGTAATGCCAGAAATCGGCAATACAACGGAATCGGCAGTACATGATACAACAACTTCCGTAATCACTAACAAAACTTCTGATGTGGACCAGAAAACCTTTCCGTTCAATAGCCAAGGTTTCATACTGCCCTACGGAGCGGTAAACAGCTGAAACTACTTAACGACTAACACATACGAGTTATCCGACATAACAAAAAACCTAAACCAAGCAACATTACTTATAATAAATCGAGCATCTATTTGTTAGTGAAGTTGATAATAGAGCAGAACATTACCTTTCAGCCTCACACTGTGTTCTCTCAGCTCTCAAGTAACTAAATCGCAATAAGAAAGTAGAGTACAACAATGGTGTCTCTCTTACTTTTTCTTAGGGCGGCTTCCTAGGAGGACAGAATCCGTTCGGCGACGCATTCGGCAGTAATCCGTATGGCTATTCTCTGTTCCAGACACCTCCCCAAAACAACCCGTATGGTAAGGATCGTTACTTTGTTTGATTCAGTGCATTGCCAAAATAGAATGAAACAGAAACAGAGCCTCATCTTTTCTCAAGGAGTCGAACCAAAAAAGATTTATTAGCTGACTATGCTTTATAGTAGCTAACGTGGGTATATTATGTTTCAGGCCGGTTTCCTGTAGATATTCTGAATCGGTACCCGAATGAGGGTCCGTTCCAACAGTACCCTGGCACTATTCAGTTTAATCCGGCTAGCCAAGGTAATTTTCCAGTAAGTCAGGCGACTGGACAGCCTGTACAACCTGCTGAAGTTCTAGGTCATCCCGAATCTACTATATCTATTGCTGGCACTCAAAGTGGCGCTCCAACTGGTGAAAATGGCCAGCCTTTGCAACCAGGACAAATTCCCCAAGGAAATCCGGGATATCTAGGACCGCCAAGAGTGCCTGGCCCAGGTAATGAAAATCAATTACATCCTGGCGTTTCTGGTATACCCGGTCTAATTCCACAAGATGCTCAGGGCCAATTGTCCCAGGGTGCACAGGGCCAGTTTCCTCAAGACGCAGAGGGTCAATTTCTCGAAGGAACACAGGGACACTTGCCCCAAGGTGTCCAAGGGCAGCTTTCCGCAAATGGGCAAAACCGATTCACTCAGAATCCACAGGGGCTTCAAACAGGGTATATTGGAAACCCCGGGTTCCCTCAGGTACCATCCCCTCAAAAACCTTTTGGTCAAGCATCCACCGACCATCCCGGAAACCCAATACATAAGCCCAATGCACCTACACCGCCCACCCTGTCGGGATCATCCGGATCAGACTCTACCAGCGGTCTAGAGGCTGTAGGAGGACAAGACTACCCTAGACCTCAAGAACAAGGAGTTACTGGCCAAAACCCCAATAGTCAGTTTCCTCCAAGCCAACTTTTGCCGAGTGGACAGAGCCTTCCAGGACAAGGACCGCAGGGCGATTTCACCAACCAAGGATTACACGGAGTATACAACGGACAAGCTTCGCTTCAGGGACAACCACAAGGTCAGTTCGGTGCCTCTGGAGAGCTCCAGCAAGGCTTTCTTCAAGATCCATACCTTTATCCTGTTCAATTTCAAAACTTGCAAGGACCTTATTTATCTGACTATTATGGGCCAGAAAGAATTCAAAGCCAGTTCCTCCATCAAGGACCGTACGGCCAATCTAACGGACCACTACCGTTTCCAGGACAAGGACATATTCCGGAACAATTCCGGGGACCTCAAAAGGGTCAAAGCTACCCCGGACAATTTTCGCAGGATTTCTATAACCAACAACCATACCCACAGAAATTCGTGCCACAACAGCAGTATCCACGAGGTTTCGTTCCGCAACAGCAAGGCTTTCCTCAAGGCCAAGGACCCCTGCAACAATTTCCTCAAGGTCAGGGATACTTGCAACAATTCCCTCAAGGTCAAGGATCCCAACCGCAGTTCTTGCAGGAACAAAAACCGCAGCAACAAGTTAATCCAGGCACTGGTCTTCAACCAAACCAGCAGCCACCGCGAAACCCCCATGGTCAGATTCCAAACCCTGGCACAGACCTGAATGGGCCTTTCCCACTACGTACAAATCAGGAGCACTCCCCGGGGCTTCCCAGTGGTTTCAGTGCTAGCCCAGTTCAGAGCCGTACCGCTGTGCCTGCCTCCCCCGGAACATTTACTAGCGGTGAGTAGGTTAACAGCTCTACATGCAGTCGATTGGTGTGCTGAGGAGCAGGTGTGCCACTTGTCGCGGTGTCTGTGTGTCTCTCTGTTTCTTATTACGCTTTTTTTTACTTTATATTATGACCTTATATTATGGGGGCTGGTTTCGGACGCCCCCGTTAACCCATTAGGGCCCTTTAAACAAAAACGACCGATTGTGTCCTCACTTGTGAACGACCCAGTGTACACATTGAACAACAACATATCCGTTTCATCGCCAGGACCACCGTCCCCTGAGGAAGTTACCTCAGCCGATCAACCTCTGCCGCAAGTCAACCAGGGGTGAGTCTAAGTCTCCTAGAAGCAGAGTCTCTGTTTGACGCGCTGGTTAAATATATGCACGCTTAACCTCACGCCGGTTTTTTCTATATATAACCTCTTCAGCCTCTGTTTTAGTCATTGAGATACATGATTAACTGCTGCGTGGCTCTGTTCAGCGCGACCTACGTTTTCTGTTTTAAATGCTTGTGAGTTGCCAATATAGAAATATCGCTTTCAGTCCATCGAAGCCCTGTATCACTGAAACCGCCTATTTGTTCCGCACGCCTCCGACCGTTTGCAACATGTTCTACTACGACTGAGTGAATCTAGGAACACCAAAGATCTATTTCAAACTTACATCCCTGATGTTTAGAAAGAACAATGTTTTCAAAGCTTATCCTCACTACATTGAAAATAGACTTCTATTTCTTTATTCTAGTATTCCTTCCTTTTTTTCTCCAGATTTATAGAACAGCTGATCTGAATTCCAGGTCCGAGCTGCGATCTGAAGCTAGAGCGATGCATATCTCAGAGCTTAAACGGGCCGAGAAAAATGATGTCCCTTCGTAGAACGCTCCTCAAGCCGCGTTTAGGAGACCAGAAGCCTAAATCTGGCGAACGAGAAGAAATAGAAACATTTGCCGAGATGCTTGACGAAACAAAATTGCCATGACAACATTTACTGCGATAGACCCCAGAGACGCGGTAATGGAGCCTCCACCAATACCAACATTCAAAGCTAATCTACACATAGAAATGACTACAGAACTGAAATCAAATTTACAAAAATCATATGATGAAGATAATGGTTGTGGTGATGCAGAAAGCTGAACATAAACGATTATGAGATGATCATTATGATGGACTACGTAATATTGCCGATTTTAATAAATTAGAAGCAAATACCATGTAAAATTCCAAAGATCTTATACAGAAATTTTTTCACAGATATTAGTGTTGAGGTTAATTAGATTACAAGGCGCGCTTGAAGACATCTATAGCTCTTTTATTTAATCCTATACATAAGACAATTTTTATAAGGAATTACTGGAACATGAGCCAGAGGAAAACAAAGGCTGTCCCTTGTGGAGCAATGACAATTATCATACTTTATTAATATAACTTGTTGGGCAAATAACTTGTATCTGTAAAGCGAATAAAAAATATAATGCATAACAAACAACCTGTTTATGGCAAGTAAAATATGGTGCGGATATAACATAACGTAGGATTCGATAAAAGGCTTTTTATAAATGGCAGCATGTGTAGGGTAGTGACGCATGAGAACTAATGAAGAGAATCATTTTAGAAACCATTTACGATCATATTAACAAATAACAATAACACGATTCACTTAGTGTTAACACAATTACCAAGTAAATAAAGTTAGTTACGTATTGGATTTCCCTACAGCCGGTTCTAAATGAGCCTATCGTAGCTAGCGGACCCGAGCAGCGTTATTTCATTGATTCGATACCTCGCAAGTTCTCGTTGAGCCCAAATTTTTTGACAGCCCTCTTAAAATACACCAAGGTCGACGACCACAATAGCATCGTTTTGTTGGTGAACAAAACGACATTAGCGGCGTACAAAAACACGGGTTACCATCGGGTATCTCTAATTAGTCGTTATTTAGGACAGAGGGAGATTTAGATTCTCAATTTATAGCCCATTTGTGGTTTACTCAGGGTTAAGCTCGTCAATTCCGTAATCCAAAACAATTTAATTCACATCTTACAAATAAACTGTAATATTAATTTATGACTAAATATAAGTATGTGGCAATATCAGATTCGTTTGTGAAGCGCTCGTTTATGTCAGGTAACAACAAAACTAAGTCAGTTCGCTTCATTGAAAAAACTCCCTCAGCATCGCCACGGCGTTCTGGGGCACTCCAACCCAAGCCAGCTTGCAAAACGAGGCATTGTTAAGGGCCATGTAAACTTAAGTTGTAAATTAACAAGTATTGAATGTGAATGGGCCAAAAAATGCTATTCTCCGCTAGAGTTTCGTTGGATATATAGCTCTTTGAATCACTGGTAGTAAAACTTTTCACCATAACAATTATGTAACTTAAATAATGGACTATCAGTGATAGAAAAATACTAGTTAGCCTAAATCGCAGGGAAAAATAACTAATCTTACAGTAATATTTTTCAAATAATTAGGAAATTCTAAATAAGAACTAGTCTGTATTTTAAGTTATGTCTTCGCATTTGTCTGTAAATTCCACGTGGTGTAGCTTATAACTTATTAAGCTATACCAAGTGGAATTTCGAATATAACCTTTATATATATTTGTCTATATATATAAATATATAGAATTAATCTGTAATATATCCGAAGCAACCGAAGATGTATGAGGAAAGCAAGCTCTGCGTTCATAAACGCAGTCATATTGCTTGCCACTCAACAGTTATAAACCAAAGGACTTACGAACGAAAACAGCTCAGGCGTAAAACCATATGTTTTGTAATTTGAAAAAAATCGAGTACTGAATTGCGTAAAAACTAAATAATCCACAATTCGCGTTCATTCTAAAATGTAATCTAATCGCTCATGCTCCTCGCAAGAGCCTTTGTATCTTGAGAGCACGTTTTTTTCACGTGTCCTCGCAAATTTTCATCGCTTATCTGATGCCTTGCCTGACGCGCTTTCCGTAGTCTGACTCATGTACTCGTACGGAGAATCTGGCTTATGCAGATTAAAGTTCCGAAGCTTAGTTGTCACTAACTTTCGTGACTAACCCATTGTGTTACCTTACCTCACCAAGGAAAACAGAAACCTCGAACGCAAAGGTATCACCTGACACTCAATAAGGAACTGTCTGCACAACAGGTTCCAATGGAGAAAAACTCCGTAATGTGAACTAGCATGTTCCAGTCGTACATCTTTCTATCAAACTGGACAATTCTCAGTCAGGAAGCCGAAATGCACTGATGTTCACGAGCAATCTCTCGAGGTTATATACTGAAAATGCTATATTTTGAATTTGACAGCTGGAGTTAATTATCAATCTGCACCCTACGACCGTGAAGACATCGAGCCACTAAGCAACATAAATAATAATTGCTCCTCATTAGCAAGACAGCTCCAAACTACTTCCGTAACTGTAGACTCACACTGGACACTGAACATCTGGTGAATTATCCAAGCGACATATAAACGCGTACAAATATGATTTCAAGGCAAAAATCTAAATCGCAAAGGTTGGGATTAGGAGTTTAACAGCTGAGCACATGTACATAAATGACAGGTGGTCATTCAATTGTAAAACAAAAAAGCTGACAAACATTTATTTGGTGAATTAGTCAACATGTGACTCGTTCGTCTATATAGGGTAGACTATTGATGATTCTCTTTTCAAACGTATTATGATAATTTCTTCTGATTAATGTGATGAAAATATATATGATAATATTGAAAATATAAAATCTGGAAATGTGAATAAGTGAAACAAGCGACCTACGAGAGTCGATGTGTTTACACAAAGGCCCGTATATTCAGTTAATGTCTATTATACATGCAGAAAAAATGCATATTTCATTACCTTTGAACACGGTGGATTGATTTACTTTTTTTTTTATTATAATATAAAACATGTCAAAATTACATACAGCATACAAGTCAACTGAGGTTACAATTTATTGTTTTCATAATAATCATTACTATTTTTCAGCCTTATTGTGTGAAACAGAATGTGCCCAATATGTACAACCGCTGGCTACATTCATTTGTCTTGTCGCCTATTTAGACATATTTCCCGTTTTCGATATACATGCTGTTGCCCATTTCCTACACTGTTGATTCTGATAGTAGTCGCATTCCAATAGCAGCCAACAATTTTAATTCGTTTTAAATTTTTTTTCGGCCTGGTCACCTGAGAATGACGCGGTCGCGTCTATAGCTTCGTCCGCAGGCCGCTTTTTCTTGATCAAACTCGAACTAATAACATTCACTTTGGTCTCCTAAAAAGCAATGGATAAGGAAACCGGAAGTTACTTTTCGCGCACTCCGTTGATATGCTGTATATTTGCACGCACTGGACAAGTGACAACGTTAGTTCGTAAAAACAGAATGGCCCAACATCATGCACACATTCTAATGCACTCCGACGTGCTAAATAGCTGTTCCAGTGAAACTGTGTGTGTGTGTGTTTTTACGTTTGGTTTTTAGTATTACAAGCGGAAATACGCACGCGTAAGGTTTCGGAACGAGACAATGCGTTGCGTTCTACGAAGAAGTTATAATCTAGTTACAAGGATCTCGCATATCATTATCACATGCTCTACCGGTGAGAAATTTATTTCAATTCACGAGTAAATTCTTTTCCTGTATTTGGTTACTTACTTTTTTAACAGGACTGGCTTCGGGAAGGCGGTTCATCATTTCACCGATAATTTTTTCCTTGTCACTCTGTACATTATCTTTCTGCATTTCTTTAGCATCCTCCATTTTAGCCACTATCTCGGGCAAAAGTTGTTGGATCTCATCGATCTCTTGCTCAGCGCGCTTTATTACGTCTTCCTCACATGAGCTGAGCTTCCCCTTTGTTTTCTCATCATCAATACTTTTTTTCAAATTTGATACTTTGAGCTCCAGTATCTGTGGGGTATAAAAGCACGTTAATAAAAATCCAAAACTGGATCAGATATACTCTACCATTGAAATTGTGAGGTGTCATGCGGTTAAAATCGCGATGATTCTAGCTATACAGGTTCCTTGCACTCAGAATTAAGATCATAAGTGTTTACATTTAAGTCTGGGATAATAATTTTAAATTATGGAGAACTATTTATCTGTTTACATTAAGCATATACCAAAAGACCCGGTAAAGCCGCTACTATGCATGAAACCATAACCTAGATCCTATTATGCGTTTCATAAAACATATCGGAATAGTATTGCCTACCTGAAGGGCATCACCAAAATACGCGGCACTTTGTTCATACTTATTAACGAAAGAGTAGGTTAGTCCAAGCTGATAATTGGTTTCGGCCAGAGCTCGCGCATCCCGCGGTAACATTTCCTGTTGAATTCGCAAGCAACCCTCAAAATCGTCAATGGCTCGATCATAGGTATCGGATTCTAAATTAATTTCTCCTAAGGACAGCAAGCAGTCAGCAGCCTTAAGATATAACTGAGGATCTTTCTCGGCATCCCTGTAAAAGTCAAATGCAACACATGTGCATTATTTAAAGAATATCTCGAGACGATTCGTGAATCAGCTTGAACCTTAGAACTACCGAAAGAAAGGCATAACCTTAATTTATTATCATCATTTTAGATCACTAAATGTTACGTTGTACAGAGATATGCCTCGCGCGTGAGGCATGTATCAGCCATAATTGAATAAATCGCTACGCATATAAGAAACCTTGGTCAAAAAGAGGACTTATATGGGCTTTAAAGATTATACGTTCTTATGCACGAACCATGCAAAATTTTACCGATAGCCATTTTCAGAAAAAAACAAAGATGAACTTCCGTTTGAACGTTCATGAGTACACTAGTAATTCATGGTACCTACAATGAGATTTACTGAAGCCAACGTTTAAATAATCTCTCATATCGTTTCTTACTATTTTAAAACGTATTCTCAATAATCAGTTCTACCTTTTATAAATTTTCTTTGCAAGTTCAAGAACTTCAAAGGCGATCTGTAGGTTACTGATATCCTCATCATCATCGGGCGCTTCTTGGACTTCCTTATCAGCAGTGTTTGGATCGCTCTCTTCGAGGTCCTCCTCTTCCTGCCCTTCTTCTTTAATCACCTGTCCAGCAGCATCATCATTGTTGGTCTTTCCTTCTCCACTCGAGCCATCCCTCTCCTGGAAACAGCAAAAGAGTAATACAACTGATGGTATATAAAAAAGCTAACATTTTCGACTCGGCAGTCCCCATTAAAAGCCGTTAATAAACTATAATAGCCGGTGAGGGTTGCATTTCTGCTGTTTTTTTTGCAAGCAAGACAAACCTTTTCCTCCTTTTTGTCTTCGGTTTCCTTTTCTTCTTCCTCCTCGCCCTCATTTTCGTCACTTGAGTCATCTTCGGTAGCTTCTTGATTTCCCATGTCATTGAGTGCATCGGATTCTTTACGGTGTAACTCAAGAAGGGCTTTCCCGTAATAGTGTAATGCTTCGGCACACTGGGACGCATCGTCACCGAATTTCGCTGCCAGGAGTTCGCATGCTCTCTGCAGTGATTCAACAGCCATAGCATAATCCTGCACAAGCATATTTCGCTTCCCCTGAATTAAACACAGCTTTGCTTCCACTGCCGGATCTGTTGACCTGTAAAACAAAAAAAAAATATAAAAACAAGTTACGTTGAATTTAGATTTCGGCTGCTGAAGCGACACATCGTCT
The DNA here is from genome assembly GCF_002443255.2 of Varroa destructor. Classification (NCBI taxonomy): domain Eukaryota; kingdom Metazoa; phylum Arthropoda; class Arachnida; order Mesostigmata; family Varroidae; genus Varroa; species Varroa destructor. The sequence continues at coordinate 39,091,339 of NW_019211457.1, forward strand.
TATCTTCTGCCTCCATTTTATTCACGAATGTCATTTGCTCCTAGAGAGGCTTGTTAACTACTGATAACATAATAACAACCTGTTAGAGCGTACTATTCCTACCCAAAAATAAGCTTCTGTGGCATAAATACGTTTCGAAGTAACAAATAAATGTATTTGAAATGAACATACTCTTTAGTTTCGGTCTTGCTTTCGCTTGAAGTTTCCGTTTTATCTTCCGTTTTTTTCTCTGGGGCAGTTTCATCAACCGGCGACTTGCTAAAACAATACCAAGAAGTTACGTGTTAGAATATACAAATATAGCTTACGAGGCCATAAGATCGTATAGCATGCGCAAAATACTATCGACACTCACGACTATCCAGAAACAGACCACAACCATAATTAAAAATATATATATAATAAAGAAAGAAAATCAAAAAAACAGAATTTACTCTGTTCTTGGTGTTGTTGTAGCACAATCCTTGGCGTCATCCGTAGCTGGAGATTCTGCCGTTGGTTCTTTACCGTCTTTCTCAGCGGGGTCGGAGTCTTTTGCCTGTTTTTTAGACTTATTGTCACTAATCTCATGATTATCGCCGGCCTCGGCTCTGTAATAGTAAATAGAACATTTGAAATACACTACCACACGACCCTAAAGAGCCGGAAACTTTACCGCCAGCTGACCCATTTTTAGAAATATGCTTAATCTAACATTCAGCCTAATATGAAACAGGTGTATAAGGTTTCAAAGTTAACCAAAAAACAAAACCTGTAGAACAGTGACATCTCACACACGCGAAATGCGATTGCGCTAGAATGAATTAAGTCTTTATCGCCAAGATAATTTTTTTTTCGAAACCGTATCTAAACTGAACGTCTAAGTAGCACCTTCAAAAACCTTCTATAATTGCCAAAGGAGAGTATTCACTGATACATTTTAGCAATAATAGTCAATTTCAAAGATTACACACGTGAAAAAGCACTCGCTAATTACATGCGTTTTGATGATATTAAAAAGATGGTGGCAAGCATCGCATTTGTTTTTGAAACTAGACAGATAATCACATTGTAGATGTTTAACATAGCAGTGTCATCTATGCCGACCAGAAATCAGATCAATGAATGAGTAAGCCTACATCCAATGTTTAATTGGTCCATTCCTTAGAGTAAAACAATATTGTATGTCAAGTAGAACGAATCAGTTATATACTACTGTATCTCTTTTAATCGTCCATTGCATTGAATCTTTAAGCGAAATGATTTTGACAGGTCAAATGTAGCAATTCTCGACACCCTTCACTTTTTATGTGATGAACACTTTATATAAATATAATCATGAAGGAAAACGACGAGTGCATATTTCGCTTAGGCTAACTGATTTTCTGGATGGCACTGAGCCCGTGATTAAGATTTTGTTTACAAGTACGCTTATAGCAATGGTCTTGAAGCTCACATGGTAACCAAATCCCTCGAAACCAGAAATAATTTCCAATGGTAATTCTGTATTGTTCTCTATATATACAGTTTATGAATGTTTTAGGCACACTAGAACGGAAAGCTCATTGATATAGTTGCAAGGTGCGTACCAAAATAAGTCTACCCATTAGAGCCACGACACTTACCTCCTAAATAATTATACAAAGTAAGATACCTAAGTTGGAACAAACCGCGTCGTGCTGTTTGTCGTAGCGAGCATGTGTTTAGCCGATGTTCTATTCATGACAGAAAATGGTCAGCAATTTTCGAATCTCTTCGCCCTGGACGAACCCCCCGAAAATTAAAAACTATTTTTTGACTCGAACTCGACAGTCTACATTGTCAATTTATATGCGGCTTCTGAAAAAACAAGTAGGATTTCTATAAAAAAAAACCTCTATGTTTCGAGTTTTACACCAGGTATCGCCGTTAGCCGAACCGAAGTCTGTCTATATGCCAGGGTTCGAACCTTGACTACAACGTGTCTTTACGTTACCCACTAAGCTATCACGAGGACCTGGAACAATGGAACCTAAAGAGTTTCAAGAATTTTTGATATGTTTGTTTTTTTTTTAATAGGGAAAATTAAAGCTAATTTGGAAAAAAATATCGCCTTCACATGAGCTCCAACAGTTAGCCTTTTTAAGCCTTTAAGCTCAATTTTGCACCTTATGTGTATCTTGGCCGTCTAGAACCTATGCATGGTTGGGACATTTAGCCTTCTGTTGGCCCAAAATTTAATTCCACTAGAATATGTTATTTCTAGCGTATTTGAGCGACACTTTAGCGAGCTGACACCTACCAATATTGTTTTATGTATGGTAATGATTAAACAATGATTAAAGAAGGAATATTTTGAGCATAATTAGTAAATGGTTTACGTCCCGAATTGAAACTGTAATTGCGGTGAGTGGTACTTATATTGAACACACATGACCATAAAAAAAGACATTTTTAGCACATGCAATAATAACTGTTGAATTATAAAATTGTTGAAATACCAGACACAGTTTTAGGAACAAAGTCTGAGAAAGAGTTCTAATTTGAGTATCATACTCTGATAGAAGCTCTACACAGCATAGATTTCTATGTATATTACTAAATTGCTGTATCCAAATTATTTTTATTGATATTCTTAGTTTGTATAACATTAAGCGTCTACATAAAAAAAAAAATGCAACTAAGTTTCAAAGTCACAATTCGATAACCCCCATTTACTCCGACCAAATATCGTCCTTCGGCGCCGGTTTTGCGCTGAATGAGATAGCAGCGACAACCTCATCCTTAAAACCGCAGATGACAAAATTCTTTGATTTGAAGTTGAGATTTACCCAGAACTTAAACAAGGTCCAATAGTATGCCGATTGTAGGCAAAAAGGTTATCTTTAAACAAGGAATTTCGAAAGAACTAAAACCAATGCCGCAGTCTCACTCACCCGGTGACGGATTTCTGATTTTCGGACGCTTCAGTGTTTTGGACATCTTTTTTCTCACCCTCTTTTTCCTGCACGACAACGTTGGCCTCGGCCGCAGTCATTTTGTGCGACGATATATGACAACTGCAACGACTTGACAGATTATTAGAGAAGGGTGCGAAACGTCTTTTTGAAAAAGAGCGGTGTGTAGGCCACCCGATTTGACGCAAACCGGCTCGAGACGAGGATTGTCCCTTTGGCGCTCAAATTGCACTTAATTTCGCCGGCCGTCCTGGACACATTCAGGGTAGGCAAGGTTCTTTCTTGTGTCATCCTGCTCAGAACGAACTAAAATTTGTTATCGTGTACCGATGACAACCTTAAATAACGGAAAAGCGGTTTATTTGAATGGCACTCGAGAAAAGCGCGCCATCCTGTCCAATAAGCAAGGCAGTTTTCTGTGTGTGTTCTTAATGTATGTCGTCTTCTTTTTTCGCTGTATTAAAAGCGAATCCGAAACAGTGACCTAACAGTGATGATTTCTTGGGTGGGAGGCACGGAACATGCCACTTGGTCGGCCATTCGTGAAGAGCTAACCATTGTAAACAAACGAATCCGTCCTCTCCATTAAACGTCGGAGTCATGCTTTGTCGCGTGTTGCCGTTAATACTGTTCCTATGCGAGTGACCATAAGTGTTCTTCTCATTCGGAATTTTACGAAAGTGGCATTTCTCTATTCGAGTCCGGCACGTAGAAACAAGCCTATGAGAACTAGAGCGGTTGAGACGGAAGCTTCAGCTGTTACAGAAACTACCAGTAACTATGTCCGCCTTTAAACCTGTAGAAGCCGAACCATTGCCAAAAAAGTCCTCATTTCTTACTCAGGAGCAACTCAATTGGAAACAATATGCGCTTCCGGTAACCGTCAAGGATTCAGGTCTTATCCAGCACGTAGATATTGCCCCTGAAGAACCATTCCAATTCGCTATCTCTGCATCGAATCGCATCCAGATATATAACCCGGCTAGTAGAGATGTAACTTGTCGACTAACGAAATTTAAGGTGGGTTCATTATCAGTGTTAACTTCTAGCGAATAATATTAATCGAAGATCTAAATTCATAATACACACTTGAAACAAGATTAAAATTAAATAGGAAATTGGAAGTTCTACTGAAATATTTCGCACCAGTTATATGATCGTTGACGAAATACTAATACAAATATTAAGAAAAGAGATGACAGAAAACGGTTGGAAGATGGAAACGATTCAAACAAATTTTCTGACAGATCAGTGAACAACTTAGAAACATACACAAAGGGACATCCCTTCTGTGCGAAGCAGCAAATATTGCACGATAGCCAGCTACGCAAGTGTGCTTTCAAAGGTGATCTTTTTTTTCAAATTATTTAATTTTTTTAATAAGGCCCATATCGCTTTCCACCTATGACGTATCCACAACTGACTGCGCGGTCATAAGCAGATTTTAACGACTGTTATCTTTATAATTGTTACGATACTAATGATGGGCTACTATTAATTACTGTTTGCATATGTCAATACAACATGCAACATTCCATTGTTGTATCGTTGCTGTTCTATGGGATAGTTAAACGCGTTTGGAGCAACTTTTCGGGGGGATAATAAATTGCTTGCTGCTGGTAGTGATGAAGGCACAGTCAAGCTATTCGACATTAAGACAAAAGCACTTCTTCGTACGTTTGTGGGCCACAAACGCCCCACGCGGAGGGTGGCGTTTGCCAATCAAGGTCGGCACATTGTCAGCTTCTCGGATGATACCACGGTCGGAATATGGGACATTCCCCAACAAACCCAGGTGCGTGCACCTATCTTATGACAAACAATGACATTATAAAAAAGATGCCGTACCTTCATTATGTGAAATAAAGTTTAAAGCTATGTTCCGCCATATTAGTTCTATTTTTTTTTTACTGCTTTAAAAGTGTCTCTGTAGTACGTTTTGTTCAAATTGGTCTTACGTCTACCTGAACACATAATGAACGAAGGTAGCAGTTCATGATTTCATTCGTCATCTGTTACAGATTTTATCGATGAAGCATCATAAAGACTACGTTCGTTGTGGCAAAATAGCTCCCGGTTCAACGAATCTACTCTTAACTGCCAGCTATGATCACAGCGCTGCTCTTGTGGACGTCCGAACCGGCGAACCGGCCCTACTTATCGACCACGGAGCGCCTATCGATGCCGTTGAAATGTTACCCTCAGGAAGCATATTCTTCACAGCTGGAGGCAATCTTATTAAAGTGTGGGATGCTGCTTCTGGAAGAAAGCTAACCCAGCTTTGTCAGCACCATAAAGCCATTACTTGCCTCAGTCAGTATTAGAAAATGAAATGTTTTGTACTTATTTTCATTCGCGTTTTACTTCTCAATTTAACCTCAACCTCGATAAAATGAAGAGGTCAAACAGAGTGTATTCTAGTTCATGGTTAAAAAATGTTTTCACATAATGCTTTCAAGTACCAGTTTATGATTAATTATGGCATTAGATTACTTCCTTATCCTATCTTTCGCAATTATTCCACGCGCATCAGAAACTCTGCAGTTCTCGTCAGTTATGAATAGTATATAATAATAATAGTCTCTTTTCAAGTGTGAAAATATCAAAGGAATATAAGAGTCTGTTCCATTTTCAGGTGTGTCATCGTCTGGAGATAAATTATTGAGTGGGTCACTTGACCGTCACGTGAAAATTTATGACATACAAAACTACCAGATTGTTCACTCAGTTTCATATCCATCACCGATTCTCTGCATGGCTATGGCGCAAGATGCGTCAGTATTTGTTGTGGGCTCCGAAACAGGTTTGGTGACGATACACCGGCGGAAAGACGTTCGAACTTCGAATAGTGAAACAAGACCGGAAAACGATTTAAAAAATGTCCGGAAAGCGATATTTGTACCCCATAGCGATGATATTGTCCTAGACACAAAACATTTTACACAGGCAAGCAAACTACAAAATCAGCTAAGGCGATTCGAGTTTACGACGGCGCTGAAGACTGCATTCGCACAAGCAACACAATGCAATCGGCCGGAAGTTTTCGTAGCCACCTGCGATGAGATTGCACGGAGGCGTATGCTTGACCAGTCTCTAGAAAAGCTCGCCGAAAAACATCAGAATGCCATTCTAGATTTTATTTGTAAATACGTCACACTACCTAGATATGAAAATGTAAGTTTAAACACCAAATGACCAAAATGAATGGGTTTCGGAGGTATTTGATATATATATATATATAATTTTGTTGCTTAGTGTGCTTTGGTTTATTTTTTTATTCATTAAGTGTTTTCTCGTCGCTATCTCAAAATAGCACTCCTAAAGAATCTTCTACTGTTTATGACATTAATTTAAGTAAAAATATACACAACAATCAGCTTCCAAAGGCAGCTGCTTACTAAATAAAAGCCGTAAAAATATTGTTTGGCCTCGTACCTAGCATTTCACATGAGCATAATGAGCATTAGAATATTTGGTAGGGCCAATACTAATCGATTTTTTATTTGTTTGATTTCGACTATTTCAGGTTCTTCTCGACTTGATTGAAGTAATGATTCGGGTCCTCCAGAAAAGACGTGAATGGGACGATGTTGTTTGGTTAAAGCTGGAAGAGTTGACGCATCAAATTGATCGATTACATTCAATACAGGACGAGTGCCAGAAGCTAATCGCCATGATCGAGACGATTAATACAAAGAATAGAGAAAGTGTCATAGTTCAACCGATGCCACTTGATTCAGTATAGTCGACTGTCTAAGTTACTAGGAAAGAGTGTGCATTGATATAAGAATGACGCTTATTGTATAAATTGAGAGACCTTTTTTGGTTTTGAATATCCTGTGAATATAGTACTTCGTAGTCGAACAGGTGATGAAATGGTAACCGCAGATGATGGTTCATGGATAATTGAAAAGAACTGTGCTCAGTAAGCACCGGCATTGTAAAAAAAAAAACAATAAATTGGTGATTAGTTGCGGCCACGTCAAGAAAAATTAAATAAACTAAACAACATAGAACAAGGTGCGACATATTATTTCGTGTAATCCGTTGCAAGCATACTAGAGAGCTTAGCAGATGCCTAGAGGCAAATAGAGCAAAGAAATTGTTCGAATATTTAAACCTCTTGAGTGAAATATTCTTAGAACAACGTGTATTGTCTCCGTCCTCTGACATTACATTTCAATAACCTTTTAAGCTACGTTAGTTCGAGTAAAAGTCCAAGTGTGCATGATGGTAATAACATGTTTGTAACACTGGTAACGGTTTTTTGCTGGCATCAGCGTTTTTTGCCAGTCTCTGGTACCTGTCGTGCCTTTTCTTCTAGAATATCCAACGCAACTACAATTAGTTTAAGCAGTCACAAGTAAATCAAAAGTTCGGCGTAGTGCGAATACACATTTAATACGTTAGCTTTTCTCTTTCATTTACAATAGGACACATACAAACTAACGTAAGGTAGTTAAAACGTCTATGCGGAAATAAGAAAGGTAGGCGTTCAAAGATTGCTTTGTTGTAAATACAGATTACAAGTTGTGTCAATGAGTAAAGTAAGAATTGTTGCTTAATTCGAAAAACTAGTTTTTCTCTGCATCATAAGGAATCTTAGCTAGCTGAAAGATACCAAAACTGGATATTATCTTCAGTCATTAACAAATTAAGCATAATATAATATTTGAATAGGAATCTTTAATTACGTATCCTCGAGTTAAAGATATTTCTTAAGTATATAAACAAACTTCACTAGAAATCTGTGCACAATATTTAATCACCACTAACAGTTAGAATAATTAAAAATACTATTATGAGGTATTGTGCAATAATGTAGTCTTCGGCTGTGAATACATAAGTAAAACAAGATGAAATTCAGCCGAATAGTAGGTATGGATTTTAGTATATACGCCGTGTTTGCATCTCTGAACTCTTTACTAAATTTTTTAATAAAGGAACCTAACGAACGATCCTAAAAATTGATTGGTTGCTGAAATAATGCGCTTGCCAAATACTTGAGTTTACATTTTTTTCCTTTGATTTCTGATGTTTTAGTTGTCGAAAAATACAGCTGAAAAAAGACGCGCTCTAATAAATGCAAACTGTTTACTTTGGAAGTAAAGGTTGATTATAGATACAGTAAAATTATAATTACAGTTTAAAATATATTTGAAATTGCGCATTGTCAGAATCTCCACTCTCCGGTGCTCTTTATCCCAAAATTGAACCCCTAAATGCAATTAAAGGAATAAAATAGATGTATTGCTTTGCCAGCCTGTAAATTAGTTTCTGCTGTGAAGCCGTACGTGTAATTCGTTTTTGAAACATAGAACCTAAATTCATTAACATGTCTCTATAAAAGAGTTTCCCCAACCTCCGTGCGTCTGCAGACTGGTCCGACGACAAATCTTAACACATTCAAATGTTTGTATGTGTTTAGCAGACACCTGTCACGTAGAGCTTTTTCTTTTTCGTCTGCTGATTGTGCGGCTGCAGCACCATCGGATAAAAAAGGAGATGTGTCAGATGGGGCAACAAACAAGCAATAGACAGTGTAAGCGAATCGACTGGATCTAACGGCTGCAGAATTAAGTGGATGTGTTCGAAGGTGAATTCCTGCTAGCCACTACATACAATGGCACACGACTCGGTTAACTTCGACCCTAACCTCTAACCATCACTGGCTCCAGTGACGGCCCCCACCGATTACCAACTGGGTAAATCGTTTACTAGTGCTGTGGCCTCTCCTAATGCTCCAATAATCCATTCTACGACGTCTGGTTGTGTTTGTTCTCTTCACTACGGCTGCTGTTGCCGTTGCCGCTCCAACCATCACTAGCACTGCGCTCTCCGTTCTGCTGTGCCTACAGCCCTGTCACTGTGCTGTTGCTACCAGTAATTGCTGCTGTTTAGCCGTTGAGATGGCTAGTTGACAACAGCTGTGTCGTGTTGTCGCTATTGTTTCGGACAAATATCGTATACTGCTGTTTCTGTTGCTGCCAGGCCTGCCAACGCTGAATATATAGTGACTGAATGAGTGACGATCGTGCCGATCGTTTTCCTGGCAGTGCATCATTGTTCGTTAATGGAATACAGCTAACTTGGCCAGCTCAATGCCATATTGTCCATTTCGTGCTGGTGCTCATTTGCGGTTAATGTATTACATTGCAGCAGTTGCGGTACAGTTCCGTACAGTGATTGTTGTCAGTGCAGATTGACCATTGCCATCCGTGTCGTTAACGCCGTCAAGCGTGTTAGCATTTTGTCCGTACGACATTAGCAGCAGCTGTGCGATCTACTGCTGCTGCTGAGACTGCAGCTAAAACTGGTCCTTAACAACGAATAACAATCTCCCTAAAACAACGAAAGATTCATCTGCCATCGACCACATACAACGGTGGCAGCAGAAGAAGAAGCAGTAGCATTGGCATCATCGTCATCATCACCAGCATCGTTTGCCGTGTGACTGTGAGCCCTGTTACTATTGGTGCCGCCTGTTTGATTCAGTGCTGATCGCTGTGCTGACTGCAGTGGCAAAAATTCGAAGCAGTAGTTGTTGGTCATCGTGTCAGCCGCCACCTGCCTTGTGCTGCTAGTAGCAGCATCGCAATGTTGTCGTGGGTAGCAAAAGCCTTCTCAAAGTGAAGCGGCGGGCCCTGTCCGTTCCAGAACATAGTCTTTCCTTATATTGAGGGCTGAGGTAACCGTGCGTAACACGTCGCTACCCAGTTTCAAAAACAGTAATAGAAAAAATAAGGAAGACCGCAAGTGGCTAAATCTGTGGTATTTGCAAAGAGTTTTGTTTTGTGTGATGGTAGCCACAGCCGTTCGTGACAAACCAAATAAAAACGCAAACAGTTAGAGGATCGATAACGTGTTTCTGCGTGTGACGTCGTTGTCGTCGTCGTCAGCAGTGAGTTTCCGTTAGTGTCAGTTGCACAAGGTACTGTCTTGAATATCCCTTTATAATATGTAAAGCTGTTTACACATCTAGCAGGCATGAGACAATGTGTAAGTACAACTTGGGTTGAGATAAGAACTCAGAGCTCTGCTGGGCCGATAGCACGTACCAGTAGGTTCTATGTGGTCGATATATACAGAAGCCCTTCCATCTGGCCTTTATTAGTAGCAACCAGCAGCAATGCTGCTCCTTGCCCCCTTCGAATGTCACTGCTGCCAGGTACGCTTTTAGGCCTCATTTAATGGCAAGCATCGCAAGCTGACGCCTAGTGACCGTGCCTGCGGTAACGATGGCGTCAACCACCACTTTTGCCATTTATTGTAATTTAGGTATCAGTATCCGCTGCCGCCTATTCTGTTGCTACACTATTCACAAAGCAGTTGCATAACTAGTAGTCGTAGGTGGTCTATTGGTTGCCACTGCGTCTCCGGAAGCAGCGATGGACGGAGCGTAAACAGCCCGAGTGACGTGAAGTCACTGTAACCACGACCACCAAATCCTTCTATGTATGTGCACATATATATAATAACGGATGTAACGCCAAACATCAATGTATGTCATATGTAAGGTGCCCTCGTCGGATCCTCAAAAGCATATGACCAAAGTGAGTGACTAAATGGCCGGTCGATTTACTCGCAGGCCAACAAGTAAAACAAATGTCACCAGTCCCAATTTAGTAATACCTCGCAAAAAACAATAACCACTCTACTTTGTTTATTGTTTGTTCGGTCGGTTTCTGTCGTTCGTTTGACGAAATACGTCGAGAGAAGGAAAGACACATGTGCGCGACTGGACTGTCAGTGTCTCGTGACAAATTCTATCTATGCGTAAGCTTTATGGCGCTTGTGGTGCTGACATTATTCTCGAGATCACCTGAAGTTACTACAGCAGACTATTGACTAAGCGACAATGAGATTTTCTGCTTATCTTGTTTGGCTTCTGGCGGTGTTTTTCTCGCATCTGTTTGCTCTGGCTTTTTAGCTGTTTCGAACACTGCTGCCGGCACAGAACGTGTGGTGCTTATAAGTAGGCAATGTCTGAGTAAAGGATTTGCTTAAATGGGGTAAGATCGTTAGAGTTCCCTCGAAGAGAAATTCTCCTTGGAGAGAGGAACAAACGGGAGAGTTAAGTTTGCTGGTGCTGTAGTTTTCCAAACAAATAGCAGAAGAAACAAGACCGCTAAGTGGCGATACTAGAGGATCTCAAATTATAGGACGAACTCAGATGTAAACAATAACTAAATGTTAAGGAAAAAATTTCAAAACCGTTAAATTTGAATCCCCCATCGTAGAAAAATAAGAAAGGTAATAAACATCTAAACGTCTTGCTCTAGAATGTGTCGTTCATTGTTTGATTCTCTTTTTTTCGTATGAAGAAAATTGACGTATGTATAACACGTAGCGTAGAGAAAAGAATATGCTAATGTCTTCTTTGCTGGATGGACAGTAGCTTATCAGATGTGCTATTAGATGATATTTTATCTCATAGTTAGTTGTATAAACCGCTCACATTGTTTAAGCTGAAGAATCCTAATGTTTTAATAGTCGACAGAGGTATAGAAACTGAACAACCAAAAAGATTGAAAACAATATTCCACTCCATATATTTAACAGGGTTACAACAGATGCAAGCGTCCACGAGGGAAAGCGAACCGACACATTATGCCACTGATATTAACGACAAGGAACTTCAGCTCTGTCTCTTTATATAGCAAAGGAATACTTATATACGAAGCTTGTGGTTTGCGGGGGTAATAATTATCCTATTGATATTCGCCAGCGTTATGTTTGCAAGGCCATCGGTTTCGCTAGCTGTCGCTATCTCCGTTGCCGCTACTGCTTCCAACAAGAGCAGCGACAGCCTGTCCGTGCGTGAACTAACTTTTAGGTATAGCTAAATGAAGGTGAGTTGGAAGTGGCCAAAACATTTGACGTAGATATCGAAGCAGTTACAATGATCCAAAGGCAACACGTATACCATTATTGAGTATAAAAATTAAATATGTAATTTTTTATGCTAGTGATGCCTATCGATTTTTCTGAGAGGATTCCTTGTGTGCGACCTCTTTTATCGAGATGCCGTAGCTAGTTACCTGGATAAGCATCGAGGATCATTAGATGAATCATACGACAGTGCTTCCAGTAGATTTCCAATGTCCACTTTCTTTCTAGACAGTGCAATTCGTAAACTATGTGCCTTTGTTCATTCCCTCAATTGGGGGCCTCTGGAAAAAAATCAGCAAAAAACGTAGTCATCCATCTCCTCCTAAATGACGCGACATTTGCTCAGTTAAGATTAAGATTATAGCATAGTTAAATATACAGTAGCAAAACAAAAAGACTCAAGAACGCCTCCCGACTTTATGTTAAAAATGCCACGAGAGTTTGATGAAACGATGAACTCCACGAACCGGCTTTAAATTTTTTTTTATTCGTAGCGGCTTAGTTATCAACGCTTACGCCACTGATTCTAGTTAGTAGAGTTCACTAAACTCTTACTAAAAGTGGATTCTTGCATCTGGAGGCGTCGTGGGCACGTTGAATATTGCTGTAAAAATGAATTTTTCTGAACTGAGACTTCAATTGAACTCTCAGTTCTATTCTACGTACTTCTTTTTGAAACGAGAACCGTCGAATTCAGATGGTTAAGATTAGAAATATCTCCTTGCTAGTAGAATCTAAACCATAGATTGTGTGACAGAAAAAACAGCGCTGACTTAGACGGCTCATTCTCCCGTAGACTTTTGTTTCATTGATGATCTCCTATGATACTCTAGTCTTATTCATCGTCCTTGTCCAGAGCCATATGTATGTGTGTGTATGTGAGTCAACTTCGAGCTGTAGGACGGCTCATACCGGCCGGGCAGCTACATCAATCAAACCAATTACTGTGTTACTACATGAAAATATAGCTTAAATCTGTCAGACTTTCCAACAGGGCGAAAAAACTCTTAGCAGAAATAATATGGCAACTAGTTATAACCTTCCGTTGTATTTAGCTCAAACGGTCTCCTAGTAAATGCGATCCTATCACATTACATATTTCTGGCCAATCCTCGGGCATATGCTCATACAGTTTAATCATATTTGGCTAGGAAGTATTTTGTTAATCTTTGCGCTTTTTTTACATCCTTTATGTATTAAAATGTATGTTTTTACTGGGTTAGATTATGTCTTTTAAAAATGGCTTACCTCATAAAACGAGTTTCCTAGGCATATCAATTTAGGAGGCGTTGCTGTCTGAACAACACCAAAGATCGAAGAAATGGTTGACTTTTTGAGAAGCACATTTGTAATCCAAGCGCTCCAAGTAAACTACTCAATAAATAACAAAAGTTGCATACTTGTTGTTCTTCGATTGAAAGAAACCCAGATAAATACAAAATTTGTTTGAAGTAATGGTTAATTGTTTATTAACGGAGGTGAAAAAATAAATACATAATTATTCTTCAATAATTTTGGATATCAATTTATTCGAGTTTTTGAACTAATATAAGAACTAATATATATATAAAGTATATTTAATATAAAGTAAATACGTGTAGTCAAAATGCCTATATGTCAGCCAGGAAATATCCCAGGACATACATGTTACTTCCGGATACGCTGCTATCGGCACTGTGCAGTAAGCTCACTATGTGCAGTGAAACAGCCCGTTATGCCGATTGGCTCTTAATCGAAATACCTCATCGTCCATATGAAATGCTTCATCCCTATATGAAAATATTTTTAACCAGCTTCCACTGGTTAATTCTAGCATAAGGTAACCGAAAAAAAAAAGCAACATATTTTGGCTTGTTAGGAAGAAATATACTTATTTCACGAGTTTTTTTTTGCATCATTTCTGGTGACGTCCTAACAAGGTAAGAAATCTTACATAGTTTAGAAGTGTCTGATTGATGGACCACCTCTTCAAATTCACACTATAAGCTAGTTCACTAGATAGTGATGCAAACATCAAAAATGCATAAGAAAGCATATGAAAGTGCCATATATAACTGCCATCGGCCGCATTAAAATGGCAAAAAAACCTGTGGCCAAATGAAAGCAGCGTTCTTTTAGAGCTACTCAGAGGTTTAAAAGGCACAAAGATAGCAACGTTCGAGAAAGGGAGGTTTAAAAGGTTGTTACCCGCATAGCGATTTTAGATCAATAACCTTTGTAAAACGTAGACGCTCAGCCGGTGCTAGATTTCTTGCTCATTGAAAGGTACAAGCGCGCTGCTATTTCTGATGACATTGCAGCACTTTTTTGATATGGATACCATCAAAAGTAACACTTAACCAAATACGAAATTTAGTAAATTTACTAAATTTTTAATACTATCATTACTACTAAATAATGTCACTGTAACTTTATCAAATAAGTTACGTGCGAGTAAATATTTGCTGCATAAATTAGTTTTCTCTATATATGCGCTGTATATGTTTATTACTTATTATAGTATTATGTCGATTAAAATTAATCCCATCATTAGAACAGAGTAATCTTTCTGCCAAGATGTACGCTAACTCCGAAATCAGCGACCAGACAAACTCGTATTATGTTTGTCTATCCTAGCATGTGTCAGCTTGAACTCATGAATGATTCTATGCTGAAAAGCAACGCGAATATATTAACGCGAGAAAAATACGCGCATGCATAGCCGTTATCAGCAATACCGATTATTCTAATATAGATTAGAAATGGACAGTACTCATCCAGTGCTGGTGTTTTAGGCTGTTGCATTTTATCAAAAAGTCGTATACCTAATGGCTAAATGTTTCAACAAAAGCAAATCGTTCTGTATCCATGTGGTCCACCATGTAGTCATTGTAAATTAGAGCCTCTACATGTTAAGATGGAGTCACGTCTATTTAAGTGAGTATAACGTTATTACTTAAAGTTAGTTAAAACGTTCATTATGCGCTTGGTTTCAGGTATCTGATTAATATATTCGTTGTAAAATATATACGTATATTAAGTATTTGAAGCCAAGAAGAGTCAAAGGGAGATCAGTATAATCGACATACTATTTTTTAGAAAATTATGCCAATTAGCTAATCATTGTTAAGTATTAGTTAACGCGTGCTTCTTTTGTCTAGGCTAATACAATATTAGAGAATCACGAATTTACCAGTCCCCGTCAACATTTCTATATAGTTGTTGAATTTACTGCGCTGAAAAATAACTATTATTATCGAATAGAATTAAGTAAATTGTTATCGGTTTAGAACAGATTATAACTAGACTAACTAGAGTGTTAAATGCCAAAAATGGTGAAGAACATAACTGTTAGCAACCGACAGCAAGCAATGGTTTTGCCGCAGTAAAATTAAAATAATATATAAATTTTACATACAAATTTTGCGTGTTTACATAATGCAGTGCCTGAAAGAAACCATACAAGTAATACATTGTACAGAATACATAATACAGAAATAAACCAATACAAAGGAAACAACATAAGAAACTTAAATTTGTTCGTAATCAACGATTACGTATCTGGGCTAATATTTGGCGCCATTTCTGTGTTCGTACGTATCAAGAAGATACTTTCAGGTCTATCGCTTCAACGACTTACATTTCGGTCGCATTCGCGTTTGCTGGAAATATTGTGAATATCTAGAATATAGCACAACAACATTCCATCATGTCGGAATCGGGACCTTACAACTATTCCTACATCTTTAAGTATATCATTATTGGTGACATGGGAGTCGGCAAGAGTTGTCTGCTGCATCAATTCACTGAGAAGAAATTTATGAGCGACTGCCCACACACAATCGGCGTTGAATTTGGTATAATGCGCTAGAGCTTATATATTCCATTCCGTGTAGTTTTTTCAAGTTTCATATTATTATTATTGTTGGCAAAGCTACTGTTAACATAAAAAGAACAAATTTGTTATATAGTACTTAATGTCCCTTTTTACTTATATTAATTCCTGAATGTACCGTTCAAATAAGTTCTTTACTCAATGACTGCTGTTTACAACTGATCATTTCCTCTAAACGCTGCATATTTACATCTTAAATCTGCGCCCATTCACTCATCCAAGTTTAAAAAAATGGCAATAAATGATACAATCTCTCCATAGAATCTACTACTTTGGCTGGGTGTTGTCAATAGGTACCCGTATCATTGAGGTCGCTGGGCAAAAGATCAAGCTGCAGATATGGGACACTGCAGGACAGGAACGATTCCGTGCTGTAACTCGTTCTTACTACCGGGGCGCGGCCGGTGCCCTGATGGTGTATGATGTGACACGTCGCAACACCTACAACCATCTCAGCAGCTGGCTTACGGATGCAAGGTACATGCTGTACTATGAAACTGTATTGTAGTCTATTATATATTAAAAGCAGGACATTCTTCTATCTCCTAAGGACCCTAGCCCTTATAGATTGTGTTGGCTTCGCGTTTTCAAGAACTATCAGACGAAACGATTGATATAGACTGAGCTGGCTTAGTTTTATTAATAGCAAGACTCGTCTACAGTCCTCTGTGCAGCGCTTTTTTTTATCCGTCTCGTGTATAATACTTTTTGTATAGAAAGCAGGCAGGATAACCTCTTTCGCATTGTGTGTATTCTTTAGCTTTTCTCTATACTTTTCACTGCCTTTGTTATTAGTTATTTCTTGTATTTAAGTATTTAATTCGTTATTCATACGTATTTTTTTTCGTTCCGCTTCACTCGCTTTTGTGCGCTTTTCTCCCTCAGGAATCTAACGAATCCGAACACGGTGATTTTCCTGATTGGCAACAAAAGCGATTTAGAGGCGCAACGTCAAGTGACCTACGAGGAGGCGAAGCAGTTTGCCGAAGAGAATGGGCTAATGTTCCTCGAGTGTTCGGCTAAAACGGGTGAGCGCGTTGAAGACGCTTTTCTCGATACGGCGCGCAAGATCTACCAGAATATTCAGGATGGCAACCTCGACCTCAACGCAGCGGAGTCCGGTGTGCAGCACAAGCCACCATCGAATAACACAATTCTTGGCAATATCCAGGACAAAAAGGATTCATGCAATTGTTGAAATGAGTATAGCCCCATTGCTCCTAAACACAAGACATCTTCTGCTCAACCACAGCGTCCACGAAGTCCAGCTGTCAAATGGGCAAGTATCTATCGCCCTTGTTATGCTTGTATCACTCGTTGATGAAATGTCGGGAAACGAGAAAAAATTATTGGTTCTTATTATTACGATTGCTGCTGTCATTATTAAAAATTACAGGAGCAGATACACTCAAGATGATTCCCAAGGCGGCTCATTGGCCCGTCACAACTACTAATTTTTTTGTCCCAGAGAAACTTAATTGTTTATTATACGGATATAACACTCCGATTATACATGATAACATCCATCATAACAATAGGTATTAAATGTCAAAGAGTAATAATTGGGTGTGTGAGATAGGATGAGAATTGTAAGAAACATAGGAACACGATAAAACGTTGAAACAGATGACCGGAAACCAAGAAACACAGAAGACACGGTCGAACAAGGTAAATAAATATGATGGTAAAAGGTTGAAAAACGATCAGTTGGCTGGTCAATTGACAGATGACTCGTGTCGTTGCAACCCATAAAGCCTGTGGCAGATTCTTTCTAACTCTGACATTACGACTACATTACTTCGTGTTTTAGGTTTTAAGTGGTGTTCAGTTGGTGGCAACCGGGTACTAGACACGGCCTGTAAATCTATACTATAATTATCAGACTGAATTTTGCAAGAAGAATGGATGTATGTTTTATCTCTTTGCATAAATATAGTTACTTGAGCAATTAGACATAGAATTGCATACGTTCACAGACAAAGAAATCGCATTAATTAACCGTGGGCAAATGCCACAACAAGCGCATATCCCTGTTCAACTAAAATGAAAATCAGAACCTTACGAGCAACTCTCAGCATCACTGAAACAGACTAGGTCTCGTCGAGGTGCCGTTGTTGATACTGCGTAAGAATGTTGTGCATTGATGTCAAGTACTTTTGCCAGCTTACTTGAAGCCAACGAATTGTGAATGCAGCAAGATTCCTTTGTCGGAATACAGCTGCTCGCGTTTTGCTACAAGGAGAACGAGGTGACAGCGAATCACGTTCTTCCGCCATAACCCAAGTCACGAGTAAAACATGACTGTTATACTAAGATTGTTATACTATGGCCGACAAACTCTACCGCGCGCAAGTTATTAAAACGCAACTCTAATAAATGTAGCATACGGGGGTCGGACGGTTACCGTGAGGTGGAAAGAACAAGTGATCAGAGCCTTCCCTCGATATTTCAAGTCCTTCACTCTGTCCCCCGGCTGTATAGATCCCCCTCTTGTAAAAAACAATGTGTAATTAATATTAAAAAATCACAAAAATTACCACAAAAGAGATATGATACGTGAAGATAGGACAGAGAAAATATAATTACACATTCCTAAATAAATACACACATCTATGAGGTGGTCTGGAAATGACAATGGTTATGCCCGTCCAGCGGGCGTATATAGTCGTATTATCAACAGTCTGTTGAATAGGAAGCTTAGTACGGTGATCAGAAAGAAGACAAGGCGGTATAGGGCGAAAATAACAGATAATGTGATTAAAATGTATACGAGCATATATACACAAAAATGGAATTGCGCCATACAAAATGCAACGATAATGAATCGAACAGCTGTTAACTGTATGTGGCTTGTTTTCGCTACTGGTGATAAACAAAACAAACGGAAAAAAAATATTTTATGGCGAATTAACAAAACCATTGGAGGACGGTAAAGGAACTACAAGGAAATGTATGTCTCTTATTCTAATTCCATATTTCATCCTTTTTCAATCTAGAAGTAAGCTTGAGCAAATACAACTTTATGATTTGAGGAAACGTACATTTATAACAGAGAGAGGCATTCGAGTAGACGTCGCCAATAGCTTGAAGTCCTCCGATAATTTAGAGCCATCCAAAGGACAACGAAGTGATAAAAATATCATAATGGTAGAAATGTTTATTCCGCGCTTGTCCTCCATGGTTCATCGTAAAGCTTTTTAGCAGCTAATAATTATGGCGCGTCAAGGTTTTCGGTTATCTATAAATAAGCAAACAAATAAACATAGCATAAACTATTTGGCATACCAACTGCTAAAAGTAACCAAAACACACCGAATCTGCTCTGCTTGTGTTTTAATATATATGTCTATATATCTATAGGCGGACTACAGTCAAACTTGTTTGTGGACTGATTAGCAGTTGGTGCGTCGTATATATATATATATATATATATATATATATATATATATAATGCATTAAGCCTATAAAAATATTAATATATAAAAATATTGAAGTATTTGGGCTCCCCTTGAGCAATGTCAGCATACACACACATGAATACACAAATACAACAACACAACCGTAATTATTACTGCAAATATTGCGCTAAGTGAAATAATAATTATATTATGATGACACTCTATATCGAATATATATTTAGCAAGAAACAGGGCAAACTGCGATAAAAACAATGACATCATCATTTGTACTGTCCGTTGATCTAAAGATTAAAAAGTGGCAGTGCGACTGCATCGATACAACGATAGGAAACTTGAGACAAATAAACTGATGATGAGAAGACGCATTCATGGTGATGAGGTACAGAGATAAGATTATGAAGATAAAGCTAGACACAATGAATGGAAACAGGGCGGCTGAGGGTAGCGAGAGGAAGATATATATAAGAGAAGGTGAAAAACGTCAAAAGACGTTGAAAAATATATTGGACAGAACGTTCGAACTAGGTGACAAGACGCTAACGATCAAAATAGAAGTGAGTAGTTTATCGTCAAGACTTTTATTCTTAAAAAGCGAAAGTATCATTATTATTATTTTAGTTATTATAAAAATAAATCCTGCAATGCAGCTTCGGAAGTAATTGCAATGCGTTTGTAATTTTTTAGGTACATTAACGTCTTCGTTGTGATATTTTTGATGCTTACTTAGAGAAAGATCTCAAAGTACACCTTGTGCAACTTTGTGAAGTACTTAAGCTGAAAAAAATTGACTCTCCAAATTTCAAATAGAGCACTAACGTGTGACATCATAGTTATCCTTGTTTTGATCTATCGTAGAGTACAATATATCAAGTCTAATAAGCATATTTAGAGTTTATGATTTAGTATGTGAAAAATTCAGGACGAACTGTTGTGATTTTGCCATACTCTTTGCAAGGATTTTTTTTTGCCAGAGGAAGTCCTTGTGAAGTTGAGCGTAAAAACACGACACCAATATAGTGCGATGTTTTCCATGAATGGACTGGCACCTATTCGAGCAATAAAACTTTATTTAAAGTTTTACTGTTTAGTGTTACACCTCCCACAATTAACAACATTACAGAATTTAAACTAATTACTGTGCGGTTATTTACTATTTACCTATAATTACTTATGATTAGCTATTAGGACTTCACGAGCTAATATTTTAGCACTTTTGTAAAAATCAGATATTTACTTTCTACCATGTTTTAATGCAAAAAAAGAAACTAAGTATAAATTCACTCGCACACATAATCAAATTATTTGTTAGCATCGGGATAGCTCACACAGCTTAATATCTAACTGAAAATTTCAAACATTGCTAGTTAGAGCCCTGTGATGCATCGAGCGCTTAAGCAATGCATGTAAAGAAATTAACTATAAATCGAAGAACATGTGTTCTACTTCCCACTTTAATAATAATTAAGACCAGACCCAGAATATATATACTAACTATGCTAGCTTGTAACTAATATGGCTAGTGCCATGATGATGCAAGGCTTTGATGCATTACGGTACATAACTATTTAAAAAGCAGATATCCAAATGATATCGCTGTGCTTTTCAGCATTGATAAAGATGCAAACACTTTTACCGATAAATGCATTCTTTTTAATTGTTACAATGGTTGCAAATAAAAAAGAAATAGTTATTATAGAAGTGATGTTGTTGTGACATTCAGGTAGATCAGCAAGATCCGTGAAACTTTGCCCCATGTTAGCTCCGTATGGAAGCAAGTTTATTCATCAAACGTCTCAATCTCGTGCTGGAATATATAGTACAGTCAGCTCCTTTATTAAACTTAATGTGGCTATTTTCTCTCCTGCCTATATATACATATATATTTGTTTTTGCCCTAGTGCTCTTTACATGTTGAAGCGCAACGATAACAATAAAAACGTTGTTTTATCTTGTTCAATTTTCATAGACGTGCAATGGAATTACATCATGTAAACAATAACCATAATTATAAAAAGAAATACGAATTTACGATTACCGAATACAAAAGTAGGTAAATATTATCGATAAGATGGTTTGTAGAATACAGGGTGGGCCAAAAGTCACTAAATGTTGTCATTGATGTATTTTTTGCGTTTTAGACATTTACTCACGTTATAGCATGATAACAGAATATTATAGAGATATAGAAATGGCTTTAGAGTATCCCTGTTGTAAATCGTTGCATCGTTGAATCCGCTTTTATTATTGTATTTTTTATTGTGATAGTTTGCAGAATTCTCATTATTTTAACAGATGTGAGGATTCTCCACCCGTCAAAGGACTTCCCTCAAACTGTTACTGATTTAACTGTTAATGATTATTAGAACTTCCATGTATTTTTGAAAAGCTTTCAGAAGTCAATAAGAAGAACAATACGACAAATTAACGACTATTATACTTACTTAGGCGAATGGCTTGAATTCAAAGCATAATAGTAGCGTTAATACATTTTTTAAGCACGTGATAGTCGTGGACTATCATTGGGCCGTTTATATCGTTGAAAAGGAGTGCCCAGTCCCTTGTCACCGTAAGTATAATATGAGATCAACTTGTTACTGCTGAGTCAAACAAGGTGGGACTTTCCAACCGAAGAAAGTTTGTATAGGAATGGCGAGACTTATTTTTGTGGCATACGTAAAACTGGTTAAATACAGATAAAATTACTTGAAGTACGTAGGAACTTTATACCAAAAGGATACCGATTAAATCGAATGTGGCACAACCTTTTTGAACGCTTTTTTGAAAACGGTTTGCTTGATTATTCCTTAATGGAACTTAAAAGATTTAACTACCTCTGTTAGATTGCTAGAAGTCAAGCGGTAATAATAGTAATTAGTCTAATTTATAGAAAGCTAAAGAAAGACGGACTGGCCATCCACCAGAGGTAGTTTTTTTTTTTTTTTTTATTTCAGTGTTACAATTTAGTTCTTTACAGATACAGATTCGTGGAAGAACAAGACGTATGCACTAGAAGTTCTGTTCCACTGTATCGTGCAATTTAGCTATTGCTTTGACCTCAAATTAGTACACTTACATGCCCATGGCCCACTATTCATTTCAAAAGAACACTCTTTACCGACGGCAGAGATCTCTGAAGATATCTTTGTATTGCATAGAATCGCTATAGATACATAAATTTGCGTCATTATGGACAAATGCATACCAACGAATAGAAGCTCTATCACGTGCGGAAACATTACCAGTCATAAGTATCCAAGTGAACTGTAAGTCAAACAATTCAGGTACTTTCTTTGTCTACAGCATTTGCAAGTGCCGGCACAAATTAAGTAGATTTCAAAAATTAGGACAAGAAAAACAAAAGATTTCGACATCCTGAGTTGTTGTAATTCAACGAAATAGTTTTTCCATTCGTAGTGAGAAATAGCATCTATATAATTAATTAACCCTGTTTCTATTCTATGCACCTTCTATATTGGTTGAGTAAGTTTCTCTTAATTTGCACGACAAAGCAAACTCTCGAAAACGACAGGCAATGAACTCTTGCACTATCAGTTAAGTTTCCTAGTTTTCAATTCCTTCTGATTGTTCTTTTACCTCGACATCCACACCATTTGATTTAGTGGTGTTGCTCGCCGATAACAGCAATATAAATAACCTCTGCATATCCGTATATGAGTATATATAGGCAATTTATGTATAGTAAAATGTATGTCAGGGGACAGGGCAACAGAGTTAGATATTACGACGGCGAACCAGGGTGACAGTGGCTCGGGTCTTCATTTGCTTGTTCGAGGTGGCAACGCGTTGTCCTCGCTTGTTGTTTTTTCACTGATTGATCCATCGGACCGCCGGCTTGCAATGCATTGATTTGCGTCAGAATGTTCTGAAGCTTCTTGCGGATCTTTTTCTGGTCATCTACTGCACACTCAATTATCTGCAGCCATGTTAAAATGTCAATGTCAAAATAAAAAGGAACGTGTAAGTAAAAGTTATTTGGTATGGTGCTTGTTATGATTACTTTCAAAACAAATATATCACGTATAGCTTAATTAATCTTTAACTTATCGACTTTTCATTCATAGTTCAAGTGTTGTTTAGAAAGAAGTCATGCTTTCCTCAAATTGGTTAATATAGCACATAACCTAAAATCCAGCAAAGTCGTATTTGTACCTAAAATCTACACAGTCTGTATCAGTAGCAGCTGTACAACTTCAGTTTTTTTCTCTTCGGACCATGTGGGCGTTCTTCACTTACTTAACTACGGGCTTTAATGTATACTAGGCTTTTCACCTTGCTCTGAAATTTGTGATCTATCGGCCCAGTCGCTTCTGATAAGCACGCATTGAGGTACATTTCGCATAACTCCCTTGTGGTATCGTCATGAAAGCTGGTAAGTAGCTTGTCCACAACTTCGGTGACTACTCTGAGTGCTTCTACTTGTTGCTCGGTTCTAGGAGTCAGCAAGGTGACGTCGACAGTCGTGGCCCTCTTCAGAAGACCCGATCTTCGAAACAACAGGTCCTCTTGTTCGGACTCTGATAGCTGCAATAAGAAAGAAAAAGCGTACAAATGAACGCGTAAAAAACGATTAGATGTACAAGTACATACATTTACTGTAAGACTCATAAATTTGATAATTGCCCTTTATTCATCACATCAACATTAGGCCAATAACCTTAAACCTCAGCTGCGTATGTGTCACGCAGTAGGACTAAAATCAGTGAGAATGCTCGAAGTGCTGTTCTGTAATTTTGATTCTTTCAAAGATCGCCATAAAAATGTGTTCTTCAGTTTAGGTGATCTGAACGCACGTATATTAATAGGCCTAACTCAGAATGTTTTATTTTTTAGCGATCTGAGCTCAGTACAGGTTTTTAATTTGCACTGCACATAAAAAATAATGACAGACAAATGTTTTTCTAGTAATCGCTTGCATAATTTATTTTTTTCTGAATTATTTTTCTGTATATTTTAGTATACCATGCACTTCGCAAATACTGGCATGTTTCAGGCTGTGGATTGTTTTCGGCGTTGTTTTAAAGAACACTCTTCACATAGTTCTATAGGGGAAGCCGAAAGGTGCACAGCTATAAAACTGGATCTTTCGATGTCATTATGACCCACCGAGATTAGTCGGACCTTGTTCGGACTGGTTCTCCTACCTTGTTGTCCCACACATTGTTTCCATCCAATGTTCTCATTTCGATTCAAAAAAGTTTACGCCACTGAATCCTGCTGCAGTTCTATTATTATGCTCAAAGAACAAAAGGGACCATGACACATTCGCCCCATAAGCTGCGCTACACAGGGACTTTTTGTGATGAAAGTGGGCATTCTGCTAAGTATAAGCTTCATTGAAGAAAATTTGATCAAAAAAGCTAGCAGCACCTGCCTCGTGCCTCAGTAGGTAAGTAGTGGATAAACGATGCTTCTGATGGTCTTGGATCTTAAATTGTTAACTGTAACCGGTATGGATGGAAATGCAATTCTTATTTCAAAATGCGTTGCAACATGCTCCTCAATAGATCGAGTCATTGCACATGGGGTCGCATTCAGGTCGTCGGATTCGTATTGGACGTCAACAAGAAGCGTCATTTGTATTCTGTGCGATACTTACGAAGTGGCCACTGTACTCAACCACTCATTGCGATTGTAAGTTTTTATGAAAACCAGACATAGTTCCATTCTATAGCTTTTCATCATTGCATATAGCAAACATTGCTGAATTTATCGCTAGACAGTCTGTTATCCCTCGGTACACATAAAGAAAAGGGACAAAATCATAAATTGATTTTTGGGCCACACTTTACCAAAAGTAAAGAGGATTTTACTCTTCAACTGCTATGGGCAATGACTTTTCCATAGTTTAGCCACATTTGTACAAAAGGGTATTCGTTTTGTGCGAGTCATGCGACAAAATATTGTTTCTTTTTACAAAAGAGATTACAAAAGAAAAGAAAAAATGAAAAACAGGATTTTACCGATCTTTTTTTTCATTTTATGTTAACAGAACATACGCAATTCATCTTGAACACTGTCTATATTTTCAGATTTTTAAATCATTAGCTTAATTTGTCATCTGACATAGATAAAAAAAAAAAAAGCTATTCGTATCAACAGTACCATTATCACTCATGCACTTAGCTTTTTTAATGTACATATTCTCTTAAAATATTATAGGTTTTCAATAATAGTCAGAATTTCCGTGATTTGACAGCGGTTGGTAAACTAAACATTCACTTGCAGCCATAGTATTCGTATTTGGCCTTCTTGGCTAGTGGCTTCTCTTCTGTTTTGATAGAACATTTTTGGGTCATATTGTTCTGGTTAAAGTTAGTTACTCACGAAAGAGGGGAGGCTACTTCACGGTTCAACTAATTCAAACACTCTATGAGCAGATTTTACCTTATAGATTGAAAAGTCTATATGAGAACACAACCTTGTTACTAAGCCACGATACAGAATATTCTTACTCTCCGCATTCGTCGCAACTTACAAAAAAGGGAAAACAGTTGCACTTCGATGTTTAATTGTGTTTGAGCCATTGGAAAGCAATCATTTCCAGAAGTTGAAAAAAATGCAGCAAAATTTTATTTAGAACCGTTTCTAATAAGGGAATGATATATATGAACTCTATTAGCGATCATTAGCACATAATGGACTAGCTTTTTTTTTGGTTGACAACTTCTTACCAAGCGAAGCCATACGTATCGTTGTGGAATAGGTCAGCCATGCTTAGTTCGTTGGCTGACGCAAAGGTGTATTTATCCTATGGTATGTAATCATGAGAGCCAAATCAGTAGCTCCCACGTATCCTTGCTACGACTGAGCAATAGTAAGATTATCGCAAGCAATTTAACGATACCAGAAGCAACGCTGTCCTCTCCATCGTCATCATCAATAAACAACAATATACGTATTGCGTGCGAATAACCTATTTTGGGCTATACGATGAAAATGACAATATGTCTCGAAATGACTAAGCAATTATAATTGATATTTAAACTGCAGTCCAAACATTTCCACAGTAATTCGGCCCGGACTATACATAGGAACCATTGGTTATTTTAGTGTGAATCGGCTGATCGACTTTGCCTGTTATTATAACGGTGGACTGTAAAGGAATCAAGCCGGTACAATCGCTTTCCTGAATCACTGAATTTACAGCAGTGACCTAGAAAAATTTCCGACGAATTGTATGAGCAGCAATCGTAGAACGATCATCATTTTCTTTCTGATCCACTCATAATTTTTTGTGCAGCTATTAACATTGCAACCTTTTGTTTCAACGCCACATGTAGACTACATGACAAATACTTAAATATATAAGAACTAACCATTTGAAGCTCCGGCGAGTCAGAAAAATTTTGTAACACTTCAACTAATGTGTCTTTTTCAACTTCCAACGCCTGAACAGCTGACCTCATAATCTCCACACGCCTCTCTATTGAATCTAACAGTTCTACAAGTCTTCCCGAAGACATTTTGATTAATAGTGTTTAATATGCACTGTTACCGATCAAATAATAACAAATGTTTTGAATCGGAAATTGCGCATAACACGCAATTATCTCGCCAGAACAAGATCGAGCCAACTCTGTAAACGGCTTTCGAATGTTGACACCCGCGGGAGAGAGGTGCGGTCGGCTTAGAATTAGGTGGGAGAGGGTCGCTTCCGGGGGAACTAGCTGAATCCTGGGACTTGATTTTTTTTAGTAACTAATATTGTTCATTAATGCTTGCTATATCGTAGTGCGAAGAGTTAATCCAAAAACAGATAGGTGATCACCCAGTGACAGCATGAACATGTTTCGTGTATTTGAATACATCCAGATGTTTAGTCTAAAGCTCGGATTAGTAATACCGTTGAAAATCGGTGCCACCTACTACCACCTTCGCCCGCGTTACTGTCATAATGCTTTATTATTAATTATACTACTAGCGCTGCTATAACCATATTTAAACACTTCAATAACACTATTAGCCATTATGACTGTGGTTGGTGACTTAGCATGAAGTCATTTTTAACTATAGAATAAATAAAGGCAACTAATAATCGCTACAAGCGATACTGTCAATGCCAAATAATGGAGGGGTGGTTGCGCCAATATTCAAATTGCCCGCGTTATATCCTCCCACGAAATGAAAACAACTTCCTTCCATGTTTAGTCCCTAGTGACCGTATCACAATGGACGACCATGTCTTGATAGGTACCAATTTACCTATTTACTGAACAGCTTATCATTTCATGATCTTGGTGAGTTTTCCACGAACGTGTGCTTTACACTGACACCATCACCATCTGTCAAATATGTACGTACATAGCAGAAGGCGTTATGACATCGATTGTCAATATAGCATGTCCAAATGTATTCTGAGTGCGTTTACATGATGAGGCTCTGTAGCTAATGTTCGATACATATCGTAATGTCTGTTTGTTGTTCTGTGCTGTAGATTGAGAGTCGTCCACTTCTATGCAATCGCGGTCATATTAAGGTAATCATTAGACGCCAAATCCGTAATATATGCATGTGGTGCAACATTTAAAAGAACACTAATTGCGCAAGATTTAGAACGAATTGACCGTTCCCATTGGCCGCTATTTTTCGTAGTATTGTTCGAAGATTTGCTGAAGTTTCCGTTCCGCGCACCTAACACATCTGACTGTCAAGGGAACAACGGGATATTCGATTATTTCAATATAAGGCAAACAAACGAAAATATGAGCAGCTTGCATGTACCAGCGCTTGTGAGATAATGTCCTTGGTCCCTTCTTTCAGTGTTGACAGTTTCTTCACAGCTAGTAATAATTTGAAATGCAGTGTGCACGGGAAAAATAGTACAGGTATCCAAATTTTGTTTCTAAGTAACTTTATGCAGAACTTTTCTTTTCTTTCGCGTGGATTTATAAATTAGGTTGCTGGAAAGGTTCTATTTTCGAGATGGTGTTACAAGTTTGTTTTGAAAAAATTAAACTTATGATTGTAACTACATGAACTTGCGTGCACCTCGGTTCGCTGTGTTTGTATTTTATTTTCTTGCACACTCCCTATATTCAGCATTACCGGCAATTTCAGGACTGAGTCGAGAAAGCCATCCACCCTCAGTCTCGTCTACGAGTCGTCGAATGATCCACTGAGGGGGAGTAAAAGAAGACGATATTAACTAAAAACTATCAACCACTGGAGTCAGCTGTGCGCAGGCAAGAGGAATTGTTACTAAGGTCAGAATGACAACGTTCCTTGACGCCCCCTCGACGTCATCGACGTTCCCGATGCTTTCGAATCTCGTACCCGAAGACGAGCAAAATCGCGAGATTCGCGAAGCGTTTGATTCTGCAATGGCTGTATTGGCAGACAAGCCGAAGCTTTGCAACCCTTCAAAAGGATTATGTATAAAATTTCGCCGGTTTGACTCAGATCAGAAGGCTTTCATAAATCTCTGTCACACAGAGGAAATTCCTTCCCCCAAAGAGCTTTCCGAAGGGGAACTGGCCCGTATTCTTGAAAGTGATAATTTTACAGCGTATCGGGTTCCACTTAGTCTTGGACTTCCCCACGACGAGCAAGATAAGAGTGGTAAACCCAGTATGGCGTACGACGTTATTATCAACTCAAAGTTTTTTTGCAAGGTTGCAGAAAGCGAGCTGTTTCGAACGTTTGTGATTCTGTTAGCTGTTCAAGGTGTTGAAGACAAGTACAACATTCAACTGTCAAGAGAAAATTACGTTATTCTGCAGAATAAGAAATATTGGGGCACAATGCCCGAACATTATATTCAAAACAGAGGAACTGCAAAGCCAGGTCCGCTCATCGACGAAATCGAAACAATGCCACCACCGAATTCATCTTTAGCAAAGTATAGTTTGGCCTCTACGGCAGCTAACGTTGATCCTAGAGTGCGATTAAGTCGTGTACAAAAGCCCGGGAGAACTGCGGAGCATCTGGTAGCTGAGATAAAACTCGCTGATCTACATTCCGTAAAAGACATTTCGTTAGACCTGGCTAAGGATCGCATTCTACTTCAAAAGAGTGCTTCGGGTGAAGTCGAACTTGACCTGTATTTACCGTTGCAACTCAATGTGGAATCCGCCCGTGCACAATTTGATTATAAAACTCGAGCCCTAAGAATTGATGCACCAATCCTTTGTAATTAGCTAGAAAAACACAATGGATTATGTTGTGTTGATCAAAATGTGAACAAGACAAACTATGAATGAGCGAATAAATGTGTGTCAAAAGATTACTTATTATGTTTTCATTTTATTATATTGTAAATTTTGGGCAATATTGCTAAGTCTATATGCTTACAGCTTACTAAAAAGATCTCGAAGTATGTTTTTACAAGAATCACAGATTTGACATTTCATCATGGTATGAGATAATCAAAAAACGCCTAATATAATAGAAGATGGTATCCTAAGGCACTACATTACATAGACGATCTGAAATATATGCTCATAATTTTTTAAAAAAATCTGGATTTTGGCTTCAGGGACAATGGCAGGCGTCGAGCGGAGCTTCCACCTGGAAGCGGTGAAGGCGCAGGCGCGCAACCTGGCTCGGATGTCACCTGCGCCAGAGGAAAAGCTGCAGTACCTCCTCCGCCAATGCCCCGATCTTTCACAGAGCAACTTCACCGTCACCCGAAGGCACCAAGACTCTGTCATAGCTCTCGGAATCTATTTATTAGAATCAGGTCTTAATCACAAACAGCTTATTGTCGGATACCTGCTCAAGCTGCTGCACGGTTTACCGAAAGCGTCTTGGGCTGATGAAAGAACACTTTCGCCTGACGAACGCTTACCGCCTATTGAGCGTTTTTCGTTCTTATTGAATACACTACTCACCGATGTGATGATGCAGGACGAAAATCTTCAGGAGGAAATCCTCACTGCACAGATCGTGTTGCTACAGACACTTTTAAATATGGTCCGTGGGCTGCAAACGAGTGACTCGCAGGGTCCGGGAAAGCCGGGTCAGGGAAAGATAACCCTGTGTCGTGTTGTTGTACCACTTATTCTTGGTACTGGACGCGCGTTCGGCCGCTGTCATCCCGACGGCAAATCGATATTTCTGCTAATATTTCCGGCGCCAAAACCACCGAGCCCAATCCGAGTCAATTCACTGTTAAATACACTGCCGAAAAGCAAGCGTACATTTAACTCATTCCGACCGATCATTCCCCGATCGCTTTCGGAACTTACGTCAGACACAGCTAACTCTGTCGAATCTTATTCGATAGATGAGCCGCAGAGCTTCAATCTGGTTAGTATAGACTACGACCCGACAAGCTACTTCTTCAGAAAGATTGGTTCCTCTTATAGTCAGCTTCTACCACAGACAAATAAAACTCCGCGATTGGTGCCAATATCAACGTGTCAGACGCTGCTAATTTTGGCTAAGAAACTATTAAAGAATGATATCCTCTCATATATGGACGCACAAGCGGCGTTAGTCTATGAAGCGGGCGACCTTCGAGTGTTTCCCTATAAAAGCCTATCTGAAGTGGTTAATTTAGTGATGCTAGGGCTATTACAAGAATTGTTGTGTCGCAATCCGCGAGCCGGTGTTCCTGGTCAGTTCACAAAGGACGTTCAAGAGTTTGTTAAGGCCATTTTTCTCGCAGGTCAGACTGAACTTCAGAAGGTATGTAAACAAAACGAGTTCTTATCAGATGAATTAAAAGGTAAAGGGGGGTTTAATGTCGATGATTATAATAAAGAGATTCTAAATTTATTTAAATACGGACGCTTGACTTCTTTGAACGTGTATATTTGTTTGTGGACGGCTTGATAAATATGCGATCATCTGAACATAATTTGGCAAAACCTCGTAGCCAAATGGCCTCGCGTGCTATATCTGAAACCTTGTTTATAGTTCAGATTTAAAGGGCATGCTATGGGTTTCTACACATTTTCGTTTCCGCCAAAATATACATACCTATTTTTTTCTAGTGATTTACACTGAAGGAAGAATGAATCATCTCTGCGCCGTTTAACTAAATAGGAGTCGAAGGATGACGAATTCAACGCCGTCACTCTGGTGGTACAATCAAACGCAGCGTGCGTTGATCTACTTGTATGGGCAGAACTGGATGACATTGGAGCGGACAGTCTCTGCGGGCGGTTATCTGAGCGCATCTGTACACCTAGCGCACCACGTACTGTTGTGGCTCATTTGCCATTGCTGCTGGTTTGTCTTGAGGGGTTGGGTAAATTAGCTGAACGCTTCCCGAATTTAGTCGAAACTTCCGTATCTGCTCTCAGGGATTTCCTCATAACACCATCGCCAATACTTGAGAAACTTTACTGCGTCACTCAAGAGAGGTAAGAAGAGACAAGCAAGACAGCGTTCTTGGATATTTTTCATTTGGTGATAACGCCTATCACTTAATTTGCATATTTTTCCCTTTCATTGCATTTTAGTAACAGTAAGGTAAGCTTTTATTTGTTCATTTAGTGAAGTTGTTCTAATATTCATGATAATTTCATTGTTAGTACTTACTTATTTTACTTGTCTTTTTGCAGTACTGGTAAGAATCAGCAGGCTTCATCGGAGAAGAGCGGCACGGGAACCGTGCCAATGGTGTCTCCAGCTGTTAAAGCGGCCTACGAGCGGTTACGCGACACGGCTATCGAGAACATTTGCCGAGTGCTTCGCGTCGGTCTGCAGGAGGACGCCGAATGTGTGCAGGCTTTCCTGGCTTCGTTGTCGAACCGTCTCTACCAGGCTGAAAAGTTCCGACCGGGCGAGGCGGGTCTTGTGGCCCAAAACACGATTCTGACCTTGGGTCACGTAGCGGTTGCCTTGAAGGATACACCGAAGACGTCGAATTCGATCCTACAGTTCTTCCAGCAAAAGTTCAACCAGCCGGCATCATCGCTTGACACCCTGATAGTCGATCAGCTCGGTTGGATGGTTATTGCTAAGGTGGAGAAGCACGTGTTTGATGCCATCCTTAAAATGTTCAGTCTTGTCACTATGGAGTCCAGTTCTCAACAGTACAACGTCGGCACCAATGAAGACCACAAGCAAGGTTATAGGCACGTTTCACTAGCTGTTATCAACGCACTGGCGAATATCGCGGCGTCGTTGCAGGGCGAGGAGTCTATGAGCGAGCTGCTCTCTACTCTGTTGGAACTGTTTGTTCAACTGGGTCTGGAGGGTCGTCGCGTATGTGAGCGACAAAGCGCGCTCAAGGCCTCGAGCTCTGCTGGCAACCTGGGAGTGCTTATTCCTGTGATCGCGGTGCTGATTCGCCGTATGCCGCCCATTGTTAACCCCAAGCCGCGGCTTCATAAGCTGTTCTGGGATTTCTGGCACTATTGCGTTGTGATGGGTTTCACCTCAGAGTCAGGCCTCTGGCCATCCGAGTGGTTTGACGGGGTGCGTGAAATCGCATGTAAAAGCCCCCTCATCGTGAGCAAAGAACATCTCCGTTCATCATTACAGTACAATTCGGCTATCCGCTCCGACACAGTATCAGTAGGCGAGTTACAAGAGCTACGCAATCAAACGCTCAAGTTACTGAAAACCGATTTACCTTTTACAGTTGACATAAGTGCCACAGTGAATAAACTCAACTTTGCGCAGTGTACATATCTCATGGCAGTGTTACGACTCGAAACTCTACGTGCCCAAAATCTTTTGCAGGGTGACTGCCATCTGGACTATATGTTTCAATATCTTGAATTTCCCACAATTCAGAAGGACAAGTCAAGCTTGTGGCAGTGTATGATGGCAGTATCGGATAAAGTATTTCTAGCATTACTAGACGTTATGCTGGCTAAGCCAAAAAACAAA
Organism: Varroa destructor; assembly: GCF_002443255.2. Lineage (NCBI taxonomy): Eukaryota > Metazoa > Arthropoda > Arachnida > Mesostigmata > Varroidae > Varroa > Varroa destructor. Next base: position 39,124,245 of record NW_019211457.1, read on the forward strand.
GAAAGGGACGATGAACTAGAGAGACATGCTACATTCCTGCTGGTCAAGTTTAACCATCCGCAAAAACAGATTCGTCGTATTGCCGATAAATACCTGGCGGCTCTCGTTGATAAATTCCCCCATTTGCTCTGGAGCGGAAAAGTGCTGTGGACTATGTTAAATATTTTACATGTACTTGCGAAAAGTCTTGAGTTAGATCCAAATCATGTAAGTGATCTTTCATAGCTGTATACATTATCTTTTCATCCGAAATTATGGAAAAACTTTAGTTTTGTTAGTTAACTTATTTTCGCCGAGGATCTATACCACATTACGTATCTGGTAGCGCTGAATGCCAAAGAGTGTAACCAAGATGTATTATAGATCTTTTATAAAACTTCATATCAAACTTACCAAACAATTCATACCATTGCCCTCGGTTACAGCTAAATCCAAGTCTTAAAGTTCCTGGAACCAAATACGTTCTTTCCCTAACGGACACATTGGAGGCCCGCGAAAGTATAGTACAGGACTTTGCTGCTCGCTGTCAGGGCATCATCCAGGAAGCCATGAAGTGGGCGCCGAAAGTGACTCGCTCACATCTTGAAGAGTACTTGTCCTGCTCTTCTGCTAAAGCCGTATTCACACAACATTCGGGCGTATCCTTAGCGCTAGAAAGCGTTCTACGATTTGCTGGACTTAACAACTATTCGGCCCCCCTGCCATCTACGACACTCGATAAATGGCCAAGTTGCGTTAAGAATAATAGCTCAGAATTTGTTTGCGCGATCGGGCTACGCTCACGCTTCGGAGGCGAGATCACTGGTCTATTGCAAGGTGCCGATGACTTCCACAGGGTTCGCAACGACTTAGCTAATCAGCTTCTCGCAAAGGTTTGTTATTCGATCAAAGAAGCTAGAAAACAGGTTGATCTAACAAGCAGTTTAGGTTTATATTAGACGCTATTATTGGACTATAGTATACCATCACGCACAATATATTACAGTTTTAGTGAACTTATATATCCAAAGTTAAGTTTTTGAGAAAAGAGTAATATTTTTATCTCTACGTCAGTTGAGCTACTGTTTAATAGTTTATAGACTAGTGTATCTGCCTTATCTTGCTCGCGCGATTTTATGGAATATTTGTTGGTCGTGGTATTCCTTTCCTGCAGCTTCGTCAAAGTTGGGAGACGAATAGCGCCGCGGTTCATATGGAATCGGTGTTCCGCATTACGGCATTACTGATCCACACAAAGGGCGTAGACCGTTCCTTGCTCCACGCACTTTGCTGGACCACCGTTGAGTTTTTCGCAGCGGATGCCATGCGAGCTACAGTTGCCTGTTGGCATTGGCTGTTAGCAGCTCGACCAGATCTCGAGCTTGTTTTCTTGCAGGAGATGAGTTCTGCATGGCTTCGTACCGTTGCGCTTCGGCTGGGCATCTTCTCTGTCGAACGCGAACAGCCCGATCCAACACGTCCTCAAGAAGGTGTGATACTTGAACCACGAACTCCGTTTGTAGAACCTCATGCAATATGGGTGATGTTCTTGTCTGAACGAATCGAGACGGCAAAATATAGCAGTTCAGACCAGGTGGAAATTTTGGCTGACCTTTTTCAAAGATCGCTGGCAGCGACGGTCGTGTCGATGTTAATGACCAAACTCGTTAAGGCTTTCCAGTACTAGATGACACTCTTCCCTGCCACAACGGCTAAACGGCCAAAGTCGTTAAAGTTTTCAAGTACCAGGTGGTTCTGGATATTAACGGCTCTCGTTGATAAATTCCCCCATTTGCTCTGGAGCGGAAAAGTGCTGTGGACTATGTTAAATATTTTACATGTACTTGCGAAAAGTCTTGAGTTAGATCCAAATCATGTAAGTGATCTTTCATAGCTGTATACATTATCTTTTCATCCGAAATTATGGAAAAACTTTAGTTTTGTTAGTTAACTTATTTTCGCCGAGGATCTATACCACATTACGTATCTGGTAGCGCTGAATGCCAAAGAGTGTAACCAAGATGTATTATAGATCTTTTATAAAACTTCATATCAAACTTACCAAACAATTCATACCATTGCCCTCGGTTACAGCTAAATCCAAGTCTTAAAGTTCCTGGAACCAAATACGTTCTTTCCCTAACGGACACATTGGAGGCCCGCGAAAGTATAGTACAGGACTTTGCTGCTCGCTGTCAGGGCATCATCCAGGAAGCCATGAAGTGGGCGCCGAAAGTGACTCGCTCACATCTTGAAGAGTACTTGTCCTGCTCTTCTGCTAAAGCCGTATTCACACAACATTCGGGCGTATCCTTAGCGCTAGAAAGCGTTCTACGATTTGCTGGACTTAACAACTATTCGGCCCCCCTGCCATCTACGACACTCGATAAATGGCCAAGTTGCGTTAAGAATAATAGCTCAGAATTTGTTTGCGCGATCGGGCTACGCTCACGCTTCGGAGGCGAGATCACTGGTCTATTGCAAGGTGCCGATGACTTCCACAGGGTTCGCAACGACTTAGCTAATCAGCTTCTCGCAAAGGTTTGTTATTCGATCAAAGAAGCTAGAAAACAGGTTGATCTAACAAGCAGTTTAGGTTTATATTAGACGCTATTATTGGACTATAGTATACCATCACGCACAATATATTACAGTTTTAGTGAACTTATATATCCAAAGTTAAGTTTTTGAGAAAAGAGTAATATTTTTATCTCTACGTCAGTTGAGCTACTGTTTAATAGTTTATAGACTAGTGTATCTGCCTTATCTTGCTCGCGCGATTTTATGGAATATTTGTTGGTCGTGGTATTCCTTTCCTGCAGCTTCGTCAAAGTTGGGAGACGAATAGCGCCGCGGTTCATATGGAATCGGTGTTCCGCATTACGGCATTACTGATCCACACAAAGGGCGTAGACCGTTCCTTGCTCCACGCACTTTGCTGGACCACCGTTGAGTTTTTCGCAGCGGATG
>NW_019211457.1:39127218-39298531 GCF_002443255.2 Varroa destructor
ACCAAACTTTCTAGGACTTTCAAGTACCAGATGGCTGGCTCTCTTGTCTGCCACAAAAGGCAGATGGTTAGACTCATTAAGGCTTTCAAGAACCAGATAATTCTCGATATTAATGGCCAAACTCGTTAAGGCTTTCCAGTACTAGATGACACTCTTCCCCTGCCACAACGGCTAAACGGCCAAAGTCGTTAAAGTTTTCAAGTACCAGATGGTTCTGGATGTTAACGACCAAACTTGTTAGAACTTTCAAGCACCAGATGGCCCTCTTCTTTGCCAAAACAGCCAAATGGTGCGACCCCATTAAGGCTTTCAAGAACCAGATAATTCTCGATGTTAATGGCTAAACTCGTTAAGGCTTTCTAGTACCAGATGGCTCTCTTGTCTGCCACAAAAGGCAGATGGTTAGACTCATTAAGGCTTTCAAGAACCAGATAATTCTCGATGTTAATGGCTAAACTCGTTAAGGCTTTCTAGTACCAGATGGCTCTCTTGTCTGCCACAAAAGGCAGATGGTTAGACTCATTAAGGCTTTCAAGAACCAGATAATTCTCGATATTAATGGCCAAACTCGTTAAGGCTTTCCAGTACTAGATGACACTCTTCCCTGCCACAACGGCTAAACGGCCAAAGTCGTTAAAGTTTTCAAGTACCAGGTGGTTCTGGTATGTTAACGACCAAACTTTCTAGGACTTTCAATACAAGATGGCGGCTCTTCTCTGCCACAAAGCCAGATGTTAGACTCATCAAGGCTTTCAAGAACCAGATAATTCTCGATTTAATGCCAAACTCGTTAAGGCTTTCCAGTACTAGATGACACTCTCCCTGCCACAACGGCTAAACGGCCAAAGTCGTTAAAGTTTTCAAGTACCAGATGGTTCTGGATGTTGACGACCAAACTTGTTAGAACTTTCAAGCACCAGATGGCCCTCTTCTTTGCCAAAACAGCCAAATGGTGCGACCCCATTAAGGCTTTCAAGAACCAGATAATTCTCGATGTTAATGGCTAAACTCGTTAAGGCTTTCTAGTACCAGATGGCTCTCTTGTCTGCCACAAAAGGCAGATGGTTAGACTCATTAAGGCTTTCAAGAACCAGATAATTCTCGATGTTAATGGCTAAACTCGTTAAGGCTTTCCAGTACTAGATGACACTCTTCCCTGCCACAACGGCTAAACGGCCAAAGTCGTTAAAGTTTTCAAGTACCAGGTGGTTCTGTATGTTACGACCAAACTTTCTAGGACTTTCAAGTACCAAATGGCTGGCTCTCTTGTCTGCCACAAAAGGCAGATGGTTAGACTCATTAAGGCTTTCAAGAACCAGATAATTCTCGATATTAATGGCCAAACTCGTTAAGGCTTTCCAGTACTAGATGACACTCTTCCCTGCCACAACGGCTAAACGGCCAAAGTCGTTAAAGTTTTCAAGTACCAGGTGGTTCTGGATGTTAACGACCAAACTTTCTAGGACTTTCAAGTACCAGATGGCTGGCTCTCTTGTCTGCCACAAAAGGCAGATGGTTAGACTCATTAAGGCTTTCAAGAACCAGATAATTCTCGATATTAATGGCCAAACTCGTTAAGGCTTTCCAGTACTAGATGACACTCTTCCCTGCCACAACGGCTAAACGGCCAAAGTCGTTAAAGTTTTCAAGTACCAGGTGGTTCTGGATGTTAACGACCAAACTTTCTAGGACTTTCAAGTACCAGATGGCTGGCTCTCTTGTCTGCCACAAAAGGCAGATGGTTAGACTCATTAAGGCTTTCAAGAACCAGATAATTCTCGATATTAATGGCCAAACTCGTTAAGGCTTTCCAGTACTAGATGACACTCTTCCCTGCCACAACGGCTAAACGGCCAAAGTCGTTAAAGTTTTCAAGTACCAGGTGGTTCTGGATGTTAACGACCAAACTTTCTAGGACTTTCAAGTACCAGATGGCTGGCTCTCTTGTCTGCCACAAAAGGCAGATGGTTAGACTCATTAAGGCTTTCAAGAACCAGATAATTCTCGATATTAATGGCCAAACTCGTTAAGGCTTTCCAGTACTAGATGACACTCTTCCCTGCCACAACGGCTAAACGGCCAAAGTCGTTAAAGTTTTCAAGTACCAGATGGTTCTGGATGTTAACGACCAAACTTGTTAGAACTTTCAAGCACCAGATGGCCCTCTTCTTTGCCAAAACAGCCAAATGGTGCGACCCCATTAAGGCTTTCAAGAACCAGATAATTCTCGATGTTAATGGCTAAACTCGTTAAGGCTTTCTAGTACCAGATGGCTCTCTTGTCTGCCACAAAAGGCAGATGGTTAGACTCATTAAGGCTTTCAAGAACCAGATAATTCTCGATTTAATGGCAAACTCGTTAAGGCTTTCCAGTACTAGATGACACTCTTCCCTGCCACAACGGCTAAACGGCCAAAGTCGTTAAAGTTTTCAAGTACCAGGTGGTTCTGGATGTTACGACCAAACTTTCTAGGACTTTCAAGTACCAAATGGCTGGCTCTCTTGTCTGCCACAAAAGGCAGATGGTTAGACTCATTAAGGCTTTCAAGAACCAGATAATTCTCGATATTAATGGCCAAACTCGTTAAGGCTTTCCAGTACTAGATGACACTCTTCCCTGCCACAACGGCTAAACGGCCAAAGTCGTTAAAGTTTTCAAGTACCAGGTGGTTCTGGATATTAACGACCAAACTTTCTAGGACTTTCAAGTACCAGATGGCTGGCTCTCTTGTCTGCCACAAAAGGCAGATGGTTAGACTCATTAAGGCTTTCAAAAACCAGATAATTCTCGATATTAATGGCCAAACTCGTTAAGGCTTTCCAGTCTAGATGACACTCTTCCCTGCCACAACGGCTAAACGGCCAAAGTCGTTAAAGTTTTCAAGTACCAGGTGGTTCTGTATGTTGACGACCAAACTTTCTAGGACTTTCAAGTACCAAATGGCTGGCTCTCTTGTCTGCCACAAAAGGCAGTGGTTAGACTCATTAAGGCTTTCAAGAACCAGAAGAACCAGACCATGCGAGCTACAGTTGCCGTTTGGCTTTGGCTGTTAGCAGCTCGACCAGATCTCTAGCTTGTTTTCTTGCAGGAGATGAGGTCTGCATGGCTTCGTACCGTTGCGCTTCGGCTGGGCATCTTCTCTGTTGAACGCGAACATCCCGATCCTACACGTCCGCAAGAAGGTGTGATACTTTAACCACGAACTCCGTTTGTATAACCTCATGCAATATCGCTGATGATCTTGTCTGAACGAATCGAGACGGCAAAATATAGCAGTTCAAACCAGGTGGAAATTTTGGCTGACCTTTTTCAACGATCGCTGGCAGCGACGGTCGTGTCGAAGGACGAACCTCGTCTCACAAAACATGTTGGAACCATCGGGACGCGTTTTCGATTTCTCAACAGTGGACTCTCGCTATTGCAGGTAAACATCATTAAAATTTGTGCCGTTGTAATATAACCATGGTCGTATCGCATATTAGTTATATGATTGTAAGCTAAACAGAAATTCCTTAGTTTATGCAAAGGAAGGTTTTCAGGTTACTATTTTAGCCATAGATCCACAACTGTATAATAATCCGGATTATACGTATAAGAATTCAATGTACTCCATTGAGTTGCCGATCCATAAATCACTTTGTTCTGTTATAGGGTGATGTTCTAACATCACATATATATCGAACAGTGCTTCGTGAACGCATTTATTGCGCCGCGTTAGACTTCTTCTGTGGGCCTCAGATGTGCCCAACACAGAGCGACGCTGAACTTCGCGACGATATCTCGGTGCTAATCAAGTTTTGGACATCAGTGTATCAAGAAAAAAAGTATCTTAAATCACGGAACTCCCCCGATGGTTGGGAAGCACCACAAGCCGATGGGCGAGGTTCCGCTGACCTGTTGTCGCGGACTACGCCAACAGGCTGGATTAATACGGTGGGCATTAGTAGCGGCATGTCGACAATATCGAGGAGATCTTCCGCCGGTCGAACCAAGGACGGCCAAGTCGGGGGCACGACTGGTTCATCGCACTCAAACATGCAACTTTTCGCGGAAGATTACATTAAGAAAAGGAATCTTATTTTGTGGCTACTGTCGTTCGAAATCGAATTTCTATCGACATGGTACAACCCAATGAGTGCTCCAGAGAAAACAATTCCGAGTACGTATATAATTGATCGCACCGCATCTTATTTACTTTTTATCATATTCCCTCTCAAATACCGATTCTTAGCAAGGAGAATGTTTTGAACTTAACGAACAATAATTTACCAAATTTTGCACACAAGGGATAAACTCTTGAATCAGATTATCCTACAGGTTGCTCTTTTGCATGTTTAAATAAATGACAGCTCCTAGCTAATAACCTTTAGAACATACATGTCGTGCACCCATTCTTACATTCGTGTTGTTCTCTATTGCCAAGTGTTTGTTGCCCTTATTATGTTTTTCCTATTTCATTGCAGATGAGAATGTGCCGCAATCGTGGCGTGCACAAACGATGGCAGAAAGAAATCAGCGCGAGACGACACGTCTAGCCTGGGAAATCGCCCCCACCCTTGCAGTGTACCTGCCGTATCGATTTAAAACGCAGGAGACGATTGCACAGGAAGTATCATCGCTTGTCCGACAGAACCCAACGATGGTGGCACACCTTCCAGATGCATTACAATTCCTGGCCACACCTGACAGCGTAACGGCAGATGGTGCCGATTTAAATCATATCTTAACATGGGCACACGTGTCTCCGATTAAGGCACTGGCGTTCTTGTCAAAACAGTTTTCACCCCACCCTATCACGGCTCAGTACGCGGCTCGGGTGTTGGAGCGGTGTCCACCTGACACCATCATGCTCTACATTCCCCAGCTGCTGCAGGCCATGCGCTGTGACGAGATCGGCTACGTCGCGGAATTTCTACGTAAAACGGCCGCTCGATCTCAGCTATTTGCACACCAACTTATCTGGAACATAAAAACCAATCTGTATATGGACGAAGAAAGTACACAGAAGGACGAGCTGTTTGAAGAGTTTAATGTCTTACTAGAGTCGATCCTCGAGGCGCTATCGGGACCCACCAAAGCATTCTATGAGCGCGAATTTGACTTCTTCAGTCGCATCACCGATATTTCCGGTCATATCCGACATTTTCCAAAGGGAGCTGAACGGAAGAAAGCGTGTCTCGAAGCCCTCTCCCAGATCGTCGTCCAACCTGGTTGCTATCTGCCATCGAATCCCGAAGCCGTAGTGGTTGACATCGATTATAATTCGGGTACCCCGATGCAGAGTGCGGCAAAGGCGCCGTTTTTGGCGCGATTTAAGGTGCGTCATTGTGGTATCGCTGCCATGGAAAGTCATGGAATGCAGCAAAACAGTGTCGCGTTAGCTAAGGTGAGCTCGCCAATGAGCGAGGACGATATGGCTCGGGAGTACTATCAGGCGGCCATTTTCAAAGTAGGCGACGATGTTCGGCAAGACATGTTGGCCTTGCAGGTGATTGCTCTGTTTAAAAACATTTTCAACCAAGTCGGCCTAGATCTTTTTCTATTTCCATATCGTGTCGTGGCCACGGCACCTGGTTGTGGCGTTATCGAATGCGTGCCTCAGGCTAAGTCACGTGATCAGCTTGGTCGACAGACCGATATCGGGCTATACGAATACTTCCTAAAGAAGTACGGGGAGGAGACGTCGCCTGCCTTCCAGGAGGCCCGGTATAATTTCATTATATCTATGGCAGCTTATTCTGTTGTCGGATTTCTTTTGCAGATTAAGGACCGGCATAACGGAAATATCATGATAGACAGTCAGGGCCATATAATTCATATCGATTTTGGATTTATGTTCGAATCGTCGCCGGGTGGCAACCTCGGCTTCGAGCCCGATATTAAACTTACTGATGAGATGGTAATGATTATGGGCGGCAAAGTGGACGCGCCTTCGTTCAAGTGGTTTATCGAGCTTTGTGTGCGTGCATATCTGGCTGTTCGGCCGTACCGGGACGATATTATCACGTTAGTGCATATGATGCTTGATACGAAATTGCCGTGTTTCCGTGGCCAGACGATCAAACTACTTCGGCAGCGCTTCAGCCCATTAGCACAATCAGAAAAAGAAGCTGCGAATTACATGATCAAGGTAATTCGAGACTCGTTCCTCAACTTCAGAACGAGAACATACGACATGATTCAGTTCTACCAGAATCAGATTCCATATTAATTTATTGTTCGATTAAGAAAACCATACATCAGCCGTGACATTTGCTGCCCTATCAATGTCGATACATCTCGTGCTGGTCAATCGGTCGCCAGTTTCGATCTAGCTTGTCATTACAACAATATATATAGATATATATAATCTGCCTAAATTTACGGGCAATGATAGTCATGAATGATGCGCCACTACAAAATGTTAACGAAATGGTTCTTCCTAAGCGCTTATGCAAGCGGTTTTGTTACAGGATAGCCCTATACTCTGCTATCCGCCTTATACCTGCAACCCCCTTCCGTACCCGCAACAACTGTTCGTGTTTAAAACGCTCAGAGATTCTATTGTAAAGTACTGTGGCAGAAATAGAAGTTGTCGGAGGTCATGTTCAGAGGAGGATGGCAACGACCAGTCGCCAAACACGCTCTGGTCATAACTTCTGTGACGAGTTCTACCGCGCTTTAGGCCTATTTCATGCACTATGTGCGTGAGTACACAACACGCAGAGCCGTTCTGTCTACAACTGTTATTAACGTATCAAGTGTGATGTTTTAACATATATTTAGTTATTGTACAACGACGATGACCACTTAGTAGTACCCTTATTATCTATACAGATAAGTCATTGTGGGTCAATGTTTATCGATGACGGCTGGAATCCACGAAGGAGTCTTCACCATCCAACCGCACAAGCATTTCGTTATTATATCGTATCTTTACAAAAAGCAAAAATAATCGTAAAATAAGCAAAAGTAACTAAATATTATTGACTATTAACAAATTATTACAAATAAATCATAGTATGTAATGACCGTTGACGAAATTAAACGTGTATTGATGTTGTAGCATTTTGTATTTCAAATAATTCACATCATAGGGGTGTAAATGGTATATGATCATGTACGAAGGGCTATGCATATTCTATTAAAAAGCAAAAAGTATATGGTTGTGCGTGTAAACAGCTGAAATAATTTATGTAATTTTTAGCGCAATACGATCTTTCGGTGGTACTTGCCCTGATTGTGTATGCACTCTGACAGACAAAGCTGAGTTACCTTCTAAATCTAATCCGTTATATCTTTACGACCAGATAGCCGGGATTTTCCTAAAACTCACCAAATAGGTTAAAAAATCAGCAAACATCACTAACTGTTACGAATTTTATGTTACCTAATTGCAATGCTGGCACCCCAAGAGGTGCTTTCCAAAATCCAAAAAACTTCACTAGATGCTTAGTCGTATATATGCAATTAGAATTGGGTGTTCTATTTAAAAAAAGTTTCATAATGCAAGTAAATATTGTGTAAACAGGAATGTATTCACACATTTATAAAACCTATGCGCATGATCGCATAAGGTTCTCTCTTTTCTGTGTGCTTTCAAAAGCAATTATTAAGAAGATAATGCAGACTTTCTGCTTTCTTATTCTGATTGCTTAGCCGAACTTAGAGTTGTAGCGCAATCTTTGATGTTAGTTCGTGTTACATTTTTGCTAAACAGTCTATATTTTTGAAATTATTTTTAATAAGACTTGACTAAAGCCTGAACGGCATTCTATCAAACAAAATACGAACCCAGTAATATAATGCGACAACGAGCGGTGTTGTTTATTACAATACATAACGTTTATCATAATACAAAACGCCGGAGTACATTGTACTTCATAATATAGTAATAATATAATTGGCAAATATGAAGATTTTTTCCTCCTCACACTTGCTCATCCTCAATAAATTATGTGCGTGCACCTCACGACGTAGATCCCCGAGCGCCTGATGAATTTACCTCCCGAACAAGCCGGTTGAACGATCCAGGCAGTCGGCTGCTCCGAGTATAGTTTACACTCACTGCGGGGCCAGTCATCTCATCATCGTGAGACGTTGATTTTTGTATGAATCTGGGGTCTAGAGCGATTTCTTCCGAAAGCCGTCTGTAAAATACGAAAACACATGACAGTGAGTGATTTGAGAATGAGATAAGGGTAAACATGCTACGCTAACATCTTTATACAACACAGGTTAATTGATTCGTAAAGGCCCCACTATTGAAAGAATATGCCAAATCTATTTTTAATGTTCGCTGTAGTAAGGTTAACTACCGCTTTTTTGAGAGCTCTATAAAGGACCTTTATATCCTAAAAACACTATTCCATCCACCATTTCAACAATTTAGAAAATATTTTAGTTTGCCATTATTTTTTAAAAATAATTACTATATGTAATGTAACTCTGCCAATGTTAATTAAATTTTTTTCAAGTTTCGTATGCGTCAAACCGGCCGAACGCCCATTGCAAAAGACGGTAAGATGCTGATTGACTTTCTTGTAATGGATACATCAACTGTCCGCAAAGTAATAAACATCTATAATATCTATATAATAAGATCTACGATCATGGACTTCACCAAACAATCAAATGCTAATAACGCACCGAATCTTTTCATTAATATCAATGTATCGACGCATCTTCTGTTCGAGCTCGAGGAAGCAGTTGGTGTTGTTAAACTTATTTGGACTATCCATGAACTTCACCATGCCGTCCTTCTGGTTGATCAACGCAAAGATCTCCCCATCTTCAATCATGTTGAAAAGTTGTCTTTCCGCTTCTTTGGCACCGGCCAGCTCGCAGCGCTGGGCAACGTCTGCCAAGCTCAACGTGAGAAAGGTTTTGGTCAACTTTTTGATGTTTTTTCGGGTCAGAGCGCTGACGCACTGTTTAACGAGGCCGGTATTGCCGTCGCGGGCAAACCGCTCGCTGTTCTTCTGACACAGATCATGAACTTGAGCCACTGATGATGTCCCATAAGCAGCTTCTAGGTCATGATAACATTTCGACAGTTGGCGGGCGAACCTTTCAACAACTGCGGAGGTCCATGTGGGAAGTGGCTCGACTTTGCCATGCGCGATAAGAGATACAAGAATGCGTTTTTTATAAGCCTCAAGAACAATGTGCGACACAACCATGGATTCGACAGTGACAGCGGCCTCAAAGAAGAACAAAGCTCTCTCATACTTCTTTAATGCCGTGTAGATCATTCCGCCGTAGTAGAAATATAGGAGAAAGTATTTAACATTTTGTGTCTTCTCTTTGAGGACGTCAGTGATGTCTACATCAAGAATTCGCAAGGCAGCTTGAGGACATTTTGCTAACAGACAGAGCTGACAAAGATCTGCATGCAACGCAGTCAGCTGCGATCGAATGCACTGAATTTTGCCGATAGCGACCTGCAAGGAAAACCGAACAAACGAAGCTTAAAACATTATAGGTGCTGTAATCAAATTCTACTTTGGAAAGCATCAATTAGAAAGTTTAGTTAGAAATAACATATGATACATAGAACCTAATAGAACAAAGGTAAGTACGATAGTAGAATAATAGCAAAAAGAGCAACAGTGAAGCTTGTCAAGTTCTAAATGTTTCGCTTTTATTACGTACAGAGAAAAAGTTTGAATGTTCTTTCAACAAACACAAACTTTCACCCATCTGAAAGAATTTTCGCAGTTTGCACGACATATTTGATTTGCTCAAAAGACCTGGCTTACTAGAAATATCGTTTTATAATCAGTTATAATCAGATTTTTTAATACTACTCTACTGCTCTGATATATATTTGGAAAGAAACAAAGAAATTTATATGCAGATCTAAAAATATTACTATTTTTGTATACTATAGCCTTTTATTGCTATGGAAATTTCGATCCAATAATAATCCTGCTCTATGCAAGTAACAATAGAAACAATTATCAAAAAATAATTATAGTTCTTGACCAAGTTTTTTTTATTGGCATCTTTCTAAGTAGTGTGCGATTCAGTGCATACCTGGAGGATATGAATTCCTTTCATCGGTTGCTGACGTTCCACGAGCTGTGTGGTAACCTGGTGGCAAAACTCAATAAACTGATCTTGCGCATGGGGCAATTGTTCAGGGTTGCCTTGCAAAATAAGTTCTTTGCTTTGTTTGAACAGTTCGGTATAGTCGTCGCTGGGACGCAGTTGGGCATGCTTCGCCAAAAGGATATACAGAACGCCAAGGCTATGTCGATGTGCGTTGAGTGTTTCTAAAGCTACGTCCAGCGCTGACAGGGGTATCTGAGTTGGGTCCAGAGCCTGATAATTTATCAATAATTATCAATTCAGTCGTCGCTGGTTAATCTATTTGTTTAATCTGCGTAAAGTTTCGATTTGTATGTGTTCTGTGGAATAATTTACTTACACAAAGCGTATATTCTCCTACATCCCAGCAAAAGTCGTCTCCGACAGACGATCAAATACTGTGTTACTTTCTTTGTCCTCTCAATGCAACAATTCTAAAACGTTCTTTATAAGATCAATAGCAACATCATAACAAGGTTCAACTGTTCAACAGTTCCAAAGAAGCAGTACTATAGGACTCGAAAGTAGATAAGTGGAATTATTTAATCGAGTTCATGGAGACCAGGCATAACATCATTGCTGCTTTAGAGCTTCGGTTTTTAACAGTCAATCTATACCGGCCGGTTGAACTGATTAACTTAAGTTCGATTGATAGGTCAGACACGAATTATTTTTTAAGGTTGGCTACATCCACAAAAATATCAATAATCACGCACAAAATGAAATCCTATACTCGAGTATATGAAAATCAGCGTATCAGCTTAATTTAACCGTCTTGAATTTCACCTACCTGGGATGCCACGAGAATGTCATTGAGTTCCTGAAACCTATTCTGCGCCGAGAGCTCCTGCACGCTAACTACAAATTGTTCAATCACCTGATTCATTTTAGATTTAGAAATACTATGGCTTCAGTAATACCCAACGAACGTTCCTCTGCTGACACAACTAAATGCAAATCACGCGCGAACACAACAAGCAGCGTATATGAAAACACCGAGACAATGCTTACTCTTGAGCGCCTTACCCGCATGAGGCCTCCCGAGCAATATTTTGATTGACAAACCGCCTCGCCACACGACGCCGTCAACTAGATCTGCAAATCTGCTTGCCATTTCCATACGTACTAGGCAATGCTAATGTTTAGGTTTACTAATATTCATTCGTTTTTCGAGAGTGACAACATGAACATGCCATCAGCTTACATGTGCTTGGAAAATAATTAACGGAAGTTGAGCTTGGGAGAGGGCCGGTGGAGTAATCGTTGCTTAATGAAGTCGCCATTTCGTAGATGGCAGAGCCCGACCTCACGTGCGAATTCGAGAGTTTTGCTAAATTGATGGCGCTATGATTTTTCCGGCGGGTCGATTACGTGGCTGATCATCACACCTGACGATTTGTGGTAAGTCCATGTCAGCCTAGACAAAATCAAAAGCCCATCGCTAACCGCTGCTGGTTAGCCATGTTTGTTTAGTCGCTCAGCTGGCAGTCAGCCTGCTTCTCTGATGTTTAGGGAATCTCCCGCCAAAAAATTAGTGTCATCTACAGCGGATATCGAGTACGCGGCAAGTAATAGAGGGAAGAAGCCCGTAATCGACAGGTGTCGCTGTAGTGTTTGTTCGATGTAGAGTGAGTAGTACCAAGGGTCGCCGTACGCAATGGGAGTTACTGGCCTTCTTCCGCTTTTAAAGAATGCTTCAAAGCCGGGCCACATCAGCGACTTCAGGGGCTCGACAGCTGCGGTAGATGGCTACTGCTGGTTGCATCGAGGTGCCTTCAGCTGCGCCGAAAAACTTGTACTTGGCGAGAAAACCGATATGCACATTCGGTTCTGCATGAAGATGATTAGTGTTATGCAAGCTAATAAGGTAAGACCCGTGGTTGTGTTCGACGGCAAAAGTCTACCTTCGAAGGCTGAAACGAACAAAAAGCGGTCTGAGTCGAAAAGGGAGAATCGCGCCAAAGCTCGAATGCTGTTCGCTGAAGGCCGTTCTGCTGAAGCTAAAGAAGTTATGCGACGCTGTGTTGAGATCACCCCAGAGCTGGCCCACCAGTTTATTGAAGAGCTACGTCGCCAGAATATCGACTACCTCGTTGCACCGTATGAAGCTGACGCACAGCTGGCGTTTCTCAATTTGAATGGTTTTGTTGATTTGGTAATATCTGAGGATTCTGACTTAATGCTTTTCGGTTGTGACAAAGTATTCTATAAAATGGATGCTAACGGGTACGGTACACTGGTAGAGAAATCAAAGATTCCTAATTGCCTTGGGCCGCGTGCTTCAACCTTTTTCACGCATGACAAATTTCGATGGGCATGTATCCTTTCAGGCTGTGATTATCTGGATAGTCTGCCTGGAATAGGACTAAAAAAGGCTCTTAAATTCTTGAAGCCAACGTCTAACACTGATTTGCAAACTTTGCTAAAAAAGATGCCGGTTTATTTAAAAATGCCATCACTCACTGTTACGCAAGACTATATCGATGGTTTTATCAAAGCAGACAATACATTTTTATACCAAGTTGTTTTTTGTCCCGAAACGAAAAAATTACGTCCTCTTAACCCGTATCCCGATGGAGTGACGGGTGACGATATGCCTTACGCGGGCGTCTACTTTGATCCGAAATTAGTCGTCGACATAGCCTTGGCCAACCTTCACATACTTCATCACCACTGCATGGGAGATCGGTATGTGCCGAAAGGCGAAATTATTGTCCGTAGAACAAAACTGGCGAATTGCTCGACGATCATCGGTGGTTTCGCCTTTGAAAAGACGACGAAAAAAAATGCTGGAAGCGTCATAACTAACCAGATCGATGAAGAAATTGCTAAGGTAAAAGAGAAGGAGCTCGTAGCTGAAGTGATGCACCTTTACGGTGAACCAAACACAGATGCCGCAGCCAGCAACGATAAGACGAAAGGGATCGTTACAGGCTCGAACGCAACTATTGCTGGACCCCGTTCTCTCCTCAAAGATCTTGAAGACGAAAAAGGAAAACGAAGTGCAAACATATTCAGAAAAGTCGAGTCGAAGGAAAAAACGGAATCGATCGAAAAAATAGACAGGATAGTAAGCCGCTTTTTTGTCAGCAACATGGCTCCACATACCCAAGTGGTTGCTGTCAAACGAAAAGCGGGAATTTTCGAAAAGCAAGAAAATTCATCTGTAGTGAAAAGACAGATAACACTCAAAGAACTTCTAAAATGAAATATTGTTGTACTAATATGTGGATTTTGACGTACATACGCACAAATCAATGATGGAGTTTGATTCGTATACGCAGCTACGAATATGCATGAATGAAAATGACCTTGTATATGACCTGATCGATATTGGACGTCGGTACATGTAAAAGATTCCCGACTGCGTGCGTTGTGTGCTTGAAAGGATACCTGACAAGTAATTGGACATCACGTGTGTCCAAGAGCGTTAGCGAAAAACATTCACGGTAGCATTTTATTGAACATATTTGCGTCGTTACCCCCCACACGAAAAAGAGACGCAATTGTTTGATTGATTGTGTGCTATTTCTAATATGGACGGATTCTGTTTGATAACTAAAAGAGTACAATGCATCGAGTTCAATCTTACCATGCATTTCATACAGTGTTAGAAGACATTATTTGTATATACATAGTTTTTAAAAATATGAGATTAATTCTTGAGGGAATGAAAGGGCCTAGCAAACAAAAAGTTTCCGCAATGGAACCAAAAGGCGCCGAAATTCATTTTTTCTTTACAAATTGACATTTATAAAAAAAACGATTACATAAACATCATTTAGAGAAATATATAACTGCATGACACATGCTGCTTCAAATGAGGAAGTGAAAATGTATGAAACATGAGGTGTGTGTATAGAAGCAAGTCTGCTTCTTACTATAAAGCTTCTTCAACTAGGTACTCAGTGACCTGGAATTAGCTAGCAGTCAAATGATGATGAATCTCAATTAATTACTGGATTTCGCAGCCGTAAAATGAGCCTGCATAGAAAGCTTCTATTCTGTTCAGAAGCCTACGATTGTCTGTTAAGGCTCTGCTTTTTATTTGGTGTCACTTAAATAACAACGGGCTGAGCAAAGGCTGAAGCAGACTTTGGTTGTAGGGGGGAAGGGGGGCAATAATGCAACACCTTTTCGATATAATCGAGCATTCCAACGTAGTTCTAGGAAAAGTCTATTTTGCTAGATTCTATAGGCGATTGAAGTAGTGGCGATCAGCTACGACGCAGCCCTAATATCGACGACGATAAATGATACTTATTTTCACGAATATCTAAGGTTACTCTTGCTATCAGTTCTACTGGTTTCAAACTATGAAGCCAATAATTTAGTTTATTACGATATATCTTTGTTTGTCTATTTGAGTAAATACATTGTAAGTAATTTGATTAGTTTATAGAGAAGGCCATTGGTTGACTTTTGCGATAGCCCGATATAACAAACATTGGTTTTCTTTCGAAATAATAAATGAGAGCCTTATGCGCAAAACTTGTCTTTGACATTTTTGCTAGTGAAAATATTTTACAGAAAGGCAGTCTTAATCAACTGGGTTTACCTGATATGCGCACGATTAACGATTGCTGTTTCAAGCCCTCTTTGTCATATCATAAATTCGCTGGCAATAGATTAGTTATCGAATAGCAAAGACTCGATTGTGTAGGAAAGACGCTATTTAATTACCCTCCCCAAGCAAGGTCTGTGTCATTATTTGGCTAGTCGCACTGCTATTTGGATAATACCAACGTAATAGCAAAATCTCGGCTTTGTGCAGATATTCCTAGATCTTTGGCTTTAATAGTAATTTTTAAGCCATTTCATCTTTAAGCAGAAAAAGTAACTTTGCTGAATTTTTTTAGTATTCGATTAATAGAAACAACGAGTCCTTCTCAATTGACTGAATTGGATATTACACTAAAGAACAGACCTTCCTTTATATATGCTCACTTTGTTAATTGTAAGGGCGAATATTTTTTTCCATAATTTGATACTTTCCAAAAAAAGATGCTCGCCAAACCACTCCTTCTTCAGATTTGAATTTTTAGCGGATATCTTAATATTAGCGCTTCGTGGTCTCACCTGAAGAAATATTCTATCATCTTTTCACCTTGTAGATCACCTTCAATAAACCTTGTAGATGAAAATTACATTTCTACAAAAATTATCAATGTGATAGGTGTGGGATTGATTTTTTGAATAAATGCTAAAAATATTATCATGAGACTCATTTAGTAAAAGACTTGTTTAATTTATTGGAATATTTTTAGTCTGCAGTTGACATATATAAAACATAATTCGTCTTCTAAAAAGCTAAATAAGTAAGAAACCTCATTCTGCAGATGTGAAAACTTTTGAAGCGTTATTTTCTAAGCCTATGACAATGCTCATTTAATTTGAAATTTTTATTAGAGCTCCGTAAGTTTGGCCAAAGTGCAATTAAGGTTCGCCAAAAGTATTTTTTACCGCTCTAAAAATAACTCCTTACCTGAGAGCAATATTTAAATTAGCCTTTTGCTATTCGATTTAGAACTTGTTATCTATGCACTGTGTACAATATTCGTAAATCATTGGGACCTGTACAATGGGGAGAATGAGAAATGGCATTTCTAGATTACTTGGTCTCGCTGATAGTTTTGTTCGGTTGTTTTGGTACAGGATTACACTAAATGATACCAATAAATGTGTTTTTAGCGACTTTTTAAATTAGACAATAGTGCAGTACAGTTTTTTGTAATATTGTTTTAGGATTAGAGCTGTTTATTATAGAGTAGTATAACTGCAATGGTTTGCGACGAACTATTTAGAACGATGCGAACCGGCGATAAAAAAGTTCAATCCAATTGAAGAAAAGAGGAGACTTTTTTAAGAAAATAAAATTTATTGTAAAACGCGACAGTACGTTCCATACTCGTACTATAAAGCCTCTCTCGAAACGAATTCAATACATTGAGACAATTGTTACAAGTGAACTATGATCTGATCAAAAGCCTTATAAATTTAGGCAAGTGCATGTCTAACGTACAAACTTGCGCAATTTTTCAGAAGACATACGTGAGGTCAGATCAGTTCATCCACCCGAAGTCGCTGTGCGTCTCCAAATATTTGGGGCAATTTTTAAGAAGTAATTTATTTCAGCATCGAGATGTCTGCCCAAAGCAGCTGTAAATACTGCGGCGCAACAGAGATCGATGTAGATCGAGCTCGAGGCGATGCCGTTTGCACGAATTGTGGTGCCGTCCTAGAGGACACGCTCATCGTCTCGGAGGTCCAGTTTGAGGAGACTGCTGGTGGCGGATCCAGGGCTGTTGGACAAATGGTAACCGGTTCTGGCGGAGCTCGCATACAAGGTTTTCGCTATGGGGGATCGAAGGCAGCACGCGAGCTGACGATCGCAAGAGTCCGAACGACGATGAAGTTAATTGCAGACCAATTACAACTCAACGACGACATCGTAGAAAGCGCTATGCGCCTCTACGAGACGGCTCTTATCAGAAATTTTACAGTTGGCCGAAGACGGTCGCACGTTCTTGCGGCTTGTATCTACATTACTTGTAGGGTAAAAGAGTCGTCACTAATGCTACTTGACATATCTGATGTTGTACAGGTAAATGTGTATGAACTGGGGAGGACTTACACAAAATTAGCCCACGAACTGTTTATTAACATACCAGTGCTCGACCCCTGCATTTATGTAACACGTTATGCCCAAAAGCTTGAGTTGGACGGAGATACCCACAAAGTATCTTTAACTGCACTCCGATTACTGCAACGAATGAAGAGAGACTGGATGGCGATAGGTCGAAGGCCTTCTGGGCTATGCGGGGCCGCGCTTTTGGTTGCTGCCCGAATGCATGGTTACAATCGAAGTGTACAAGATCTCGTTGGAATAGTGAACATGAGTACTAGTACTATTCGTAAACGGTTAACGGAGTTTGCCGAAACACCGTCCGGTAAGCTGAACTTAGACGAGTTCGAGGCAGTGGATCTAGAAGAGGAACAAGATCCACCCATTTTCAAGGTAAACAAGATGAAAGCTAAGGAAAAGGAAGATGAGGTCGACCCGGATGTCGTCGTCCAGTTGCGAGAATATCAGGAGGCTATCGAAAGTCAACTGGAAGATCGGCAGGCTCAAGTTCACAAGCGCTTTGCCAAGTACCTAGAAACCCCCGCAGAGTTTCACAAAGGGGTTGCCCTCTCGAAAGAAGAGGAAGATCTTTTATCAGGAAACTTCATTATGGAGGATACGATGAATACTATTCGTGAAATCGCTGATGTCGAGGTTGACGACGACCTTGTCGTAGCTAAAGGACTTCTAGAGAATAAAGAGGAATGTACAGATGTTAACAATTCTACAACAATCAAAGAAGTCAAATCACAATTTTCCGCTTTGACTGAAGCGGACGAAGGCCTACCAAGGGTGTTACCTTTAGAAGAGCGTGAACCTGACTACGTCGTGCAAGAGAATGACAACGGAGCTTTGGACCTCGATGGTATTGATGACACTGAGATAGACAATTATATTTTGACGAGAGAGGAATCTGCTCTAAAAGCTAAAATGTGGGTCGCAGAAAATATGGGTTTTCTAAAAACCGAACGCGAGAAGCAAATACAGAAAGCTAAGGAGGCTGCTTCTGGCAAAGATAAAAAAAGGAAAATTAAAAGGAGCAAAAAGCAGCTCATAAAACAGGGCACACCAGGCGAAAATTTTCAGAAGATTTTGCAAGAGAAGAAGATATCTAAGAAGATCAACTACGATGTGCTGAAAAATATTGACGCTCTACTTGGCGGTAGCGGTTTAGGGGAGCAGTTTGGTTCAGGCGACCAGAAAATTGTCAAGGGAAAAATAGAGAAAATCGATATCGATGACTTTGAATGTGATGCTTCGACAAGTAGCTTTCGAACGACGTTATCTCGACGAAAACGAAAGCCAGCACCCAGTCCGGAAGATCTCAAACAGGTTTCGAATATTGCGCAGTCGCTCAAGAGTCAGCTGCTGCAAAAGCGAGAGCTCGAGGACGACGAAGACGACTTAGAGCTTCTAAAACAGGCACGATTGAGCAACGCGGAACGACGCAAATCGAAACGCGAAGTTGAGCCAACCGATCGGGTTGAAGAACATGAAGAGGAAGATGCTGACATGGAGGAAGTAGACGACGATAACATACAATCGGCTTCAAAACTTCTAGGACTTCATCGCGGCGAGGATGAGTACGGGTCAGCGTATGTTGAAGAAGACTATTACTAGAGATGACAATGACAGAGATATACTACGGGCGAGTTCGTTAGCGGTTCCAGTGATTTTCAGTCTCATGTTCTAAGCCTCTAAACTGTGGCATGTGTACATATTTAGTGAGGCAAAGGGAGAGAGTAGGTGAATAATAAGAACTTTCATTCATTACAATTAGTTGACATATACGTTCTTGAAGTAGTTTCACACACAAATAGGCACACATAGCATTGTATTTGATTTCTGGCCGAGCTAAACTGCAGTTTATCTTAACATAATATCATGTCGTTCTGTAGAACGTTTTTACTGTTCTTAGATTTGCACATTCATAATTAACTAAGCACAATTCGCTTCCATTCTCCATGAGGTGTGCTAAGCTATTTTTAATATGCTTTCGAGTGGATTTAGAATACATTTTATAGAATAATATTGTGGTGTTTATGCACTATACGATCATGGTTCAATTTCGTTTATGGATGTTTTTCTACCTTGCTACAGTGCTCTCTAGCAGACCTTCAACATGCTGTAACATAAAGCTGGTTGAAGTCTGTGACCCGTGTCTTGCTCATGGTTTATTTACTTGTTTGCTTAATTATATGCTTGCGTTGCTTTGAAACACACAGAATAGTCTTAAAAATTCCAGGATAGGTTTCTCAAAACAAGTCTCACCTATACAACACGAGGAAAAGTAAATAACAAGCTTGTTAACTTAACTAATTACACATGTAAGTGCATAATGGAAATTACATCAATCACACATTAGACATTGCCGTATCATAATATCTACTGTATATGAATATAATGGTGTATGTATAATTGTACATAGTAGATAAATATAAAAACATTATGTATAACGAAGGCTATACACTATCTACAAAATATAATATTTAAACAATGACTAAAGGTACATTATAATTAGACATGTTTATTAATATCTACAGTTAGCTTTTTAAGCAATAACATGAAAAGTGTATTCACTTCTGATTATCATCGCCGTACTCAACTAGCCCGAAATATTCAAACTTTTTGCTTTATATAGTACGTAACCGATTTACACATGGATAATCTGCTAGTGGAAAACGCTAAACGTAAAAGTTAACTATACAAAATGGTACCCTATACACGACTGTAAGCGTATACATGACTCATATGTGCCATATTATGACAATGTCATTAGAAAGGACAACGCAGATTAGATAATAAGTCGATTATAAAAGTTAATCATGAGTTTTATTATTTAATTGTGTAGGTTCGCATTGTACTTCACTCGAGTAACGGCCCGTTGATAGCATTTGTCTTCAGATTTATCCTACGAGTAAATAAACATTTGGCTAGAATTTCACGTGAAATGTACCAGTTTAGTTACAATGTTGGCAGCAACATCAGTTGGTGTACGAAATTTTATCTTGTACTTTGATTTACTTTTTATTTATATCTCCGTGCGGATAAATAGAATAATCATAGATCAAATGTAGTAAAATGGTATTTTGAAAAACACGACAAGCACTAGAGAACACAATATGTAAGTGACGACACGCAGTGGTAGCCGAGTAGTACCAGAATTATATGAAAAATAAAGATATATTTATACAAGTAAGCAACTTCAGTAAAGTTAGTGTTGAAACGATTGACGCAGTAGAAAAGGTATTATTTCTTTAGGCATATTTTATATACTGAATTCAATAATCCTACTTACATAAAGATGAGGCGCATAAAAATATTTGCATATTTGCATAGACCAAAAAGTCTTGAAGAAAACTTTCGTTGCATAAAAATAATTTTTTTTTACAAAAAAAAACTATATTTTTTTTATATAATATTTAATCATTTAATGGTGCGGGTGGGTAGGTGCTATATTTCATATCACTGGCCAGTAGGGCCGTCTCTATGTATGCCGAAACAATAATACAAAACAATGAATCGAAAAATGACTAATTTTCTTAATGTGTTCTTTTCTATGTTGCATCCCCCTATATATATTTTGTATATTGTTTGCACACATTATGCTCTGTATATCGCTTACTCAATAAATGACAATATTTTTATTGTGACATGAGCAAAACTTCGCAACTGCTCCGCCACGTTTAATTCACCAATTTGAGAAACAAACGGAATAACTGTTTGGTTTAATATAGCCATTAAACCATTAAACCTTTCATACAAACTTCTCCTTCGAGCTCTGCCTATAAGGTCAGTCTACCTAAGACATCAGTATTAAAAAAAACAAATCATCTTTTCTACTATCCTATCGCGGCGTCACTATTGTCACGTGCTCACGGTCGTTTTTTGGGGCCAGCAACAAAGTTTCTAGTGATAGTAGTGATAATCGTTGTGCAAGATCTTAAAACTGGTTCTATAATTGGCACCCTTCAATGTGGCTTACAATGAAACAACACTCATTTTTGTATCTACATGTGGGGTACCAGTACAAATTTACTTAGTTTTAAAACGAATAATAATAATAATCAGGCATTAGTTTACTGCAAACGTCTATTCCGAAGGGTACGTTTTCTTGAGCATTTAGAGCATTGCTGTAAATCACAAAAAGGCAAGTAAGGACCGTTCCGTATTAGTTAGTTCATAGTCATAGTTTCAACGTATTGCTACGATGCATGTATTTTTTGGAACGTACAAAATGGCTCTCACGTGTCGATTTCTCGATAATCTTTATCAACAGTGCCTGCGGTAAAAAATCCCATTAAAAGAGATACTAGGGTTCTCTTGAACGGATCTGTTACTTGTACGGTGAAACCTACAGACTTCCCGACAAAAATGTTTGGAAATTAACAACACCTATACCAGCTTGAGATCAAGCTTTTTTTTATAGAATTCATCTGAGTACAAAAATACAACAAAAAAAGTCACAACAAAATGTCAGTTTAACCTACCCCGCCTTGGAAGAAATTGTGTTGTTTGCAAATCCTCCAGTTGTCTGCAGTTTCCGGTTCGCTAGGCAACTTCACTATCAGGCCGACTCTATTCGGGTCATCCCTCTGTTTAACACAGGAGTCTTAGTAAGAATGTAGTGCCTTTAATGTTACTGAGGACTAGAGAGCATGTATTTAAGCAGAGAGGCTACGCTCAAAGGGAGACAAGCCGATCGAGATATTACTGAAAGCATGTGCGTAATCGTACTAATATATTTACCACTGATTATGGATTGGAAGTTTTATGTTTTTGTCCGTATTCAGGCAAACATGTTGCCCAGTGGGCTATGATAGAGACGAGTAATTAAAGATGATGGCATCCAATGGCAGGTGACGCAGCTATCCCAAAATTAGAGCTTTACCCTCAAAGGCTCGCGTTATAGAAAAAGGTCGGGATAGTGCGCCACTGACCTAGAACCAATTTTGCACGCGCAAAGAGGATGCATTATAGGTTAAGTGGAATATAACATATGAGGCTGGTAATATGTTTTTAACCTTCAAAGTGTTGGGCGAGGTAACTGGCTTGCCAACAGCCTATTTTTCAAAAAAATGACGGTGAAGGAAATATTGTCGCATTTAGAAGGCACCAATATAGTTATACTTTTTCTTGCACCAATTTAGGGAGCTGCTCCGAAGTAATTTCATATGCGAGTATCATGTTCAAACGTATGGTAATATTCATTGAATGGTACGTATTTTTTTCCGTAGAACATGTAAAACGAATACGCACCCTATTTCCATCTCGCTCAGCTAACGCACTGCGAGTTACGAAGCCGTTTTCACTAGCGTAGTTAATAAGCGACTGCTGCCGAAATATTAACGTGTTTGAAATGTTGTCTTGCCGGATGTCGAGCTTTTTACTTCGGGACATCTAAAAATAGCCATTACAGGAGTTCTTGTTTTATGACGCTTTACTGACGTAACCTTTTCGTGTTTAAAAAATATAACGTTATTACTTTTATACTATGTTAATCTAGCATATACCTCTAGACCAGTTTACCTAAACGAATGCTATCAGTATTGTTTAACAAAATTCCAATACCTACCTGAAGCCTGCACTGGATGTACTTGAGTTCGTACTTTGAGATGTCGCGCTCTAAAAATATTGGGCGCAGATCTTGTGAGAGTTTGTCATGTTCAAAGAGCCTGATCATGCTTTTTTCATTCGCTTTTAGGTTTCCAAACACCCTTTGTACTAATGCTTTCATTTGATTGCTGATCTTCGTTAGCAGCTCCTTGTATCGTCTGCAGAACCGAATTTGTTGATGGCAAGATGGGCACGTGGGAAACTTCAGAAGATTGCGGTGACGCGCCATGTTATTATCGAGCCATGCAACTTCGCAGCAGTGACCACACGGCAAGCGAAAGTAATGAACGTTATTGTTGGGGTTGGCTACTTTCCCGGCCATAGGACGCCTTTTAACCAACATGTTTCCATGGCATACGCCACAGATGCATTGTTCGCCGCAGAGGCCAATACAACTGTGAGAAGCGATTCCACAAGGCGGTATTTTCTGACAACGTCTGTTACAGCTGCAGAAACACGAACCGCAATTTTTTTCGCAGGATTTATGCTCACAGTGGACAGCGGGTTTATCACATGGGTTTCTATAAAGGGAAGACATACAGCGGAGATCGATTTGTTCGTGTGGACACACATACGTTATGGGCTCACTGCACGGTGAGCACTGAGTGTGGCAAAAACCTGGGCAACGATGACCGCAGAACAATGTTTTGCCGCAATATTCGTGGCATTCCTGCCCTGTACACCGTCCTTTAGGTCTGCTATCGACTGCAAAACGAAGCAATGCCGCGAAAATAGTTGCATCTTTAAATAACACCGCCGTATCAACACTACTGTATTGAAGATTGTCTCATCGAATAACATTCACTTATTATGTTCCTTACATTTGTTTGAAGCTAAGTCATCGTATCCAAAAAGGAACTTCTCGACATTATTTCGCGTTGCCAAGCCAAACTGCTGCAAACGCCGACGTGTAAATGTTGGCAAGCTAAAGCAATCAATTGTCATATTATATTGGGCTTCTCATGTATGGCATCTTCGTAGACAAGGCCACACGAATAGACAACCCATTGCTTCTTCGTATTTTTTTTTACAAACCACTGCCGTTTTTTGTGCAGTAGTAAAAGCAAATTCAATTGAAGTACATAGTGAGCGGCGTTGTCTGAATGCGAATACACATTTCTTTGAATGTACTGCCATAGTAGCTTGACGCGAACAGTGCGCACGCAGGCATGCTGGTTTACATATTAGCGTTGACAAAAGACTATTATCAGGAGTTACATACAAAAAAATATAAATATCAATAATTAACAAATAAAAGCTGCTTGATATTGTTGTTATGTCGTTTTATACGTGTGTTAGAGAAAAAACCTAAATAAGTCTAGTAAATTTCATTCCGATCACCCCTTCTAATCGGGGCGTGTTCTTAATGCTATACTGAAGCAGAGGTAATTCAAAAGATCTGTTGTTACCAGGAAGAAGATATCTGAAGATTGTATAACGAAAAAGGAACTAATTGTTTGCTATTAGAAAGACAATGCTTATCGTAGCAACATAATTCGAAACAAATTTATCGGAGCCTGTAACTCAATCCCTGTAACTGTACATACTATTGCATGAAGTCAAGCATGTCCTTGAGGCTGAGCTTGGCCTTAGCGTGACTTTGTTTAGGCATCCTTCAGGGCATGGGAAGTCCGTCAAATCACAGAGCTTTCCGTTCCACCGTCGAACTAATGAACAGCGAATCTCGAAGCGGTGTCCACATTGAAGCGTTTTGAAAACAGCTGCAGGACATATGGCGTCCGCTCTGTCTTGGCCAGTTGCTTCATAACAGAGCGTATCGAACTCATGGTTTCTGCTGCATCTCATAGACCGTATTTGTCTGCATTTGAGATCTTTGTTCACCTTATAGCAAGGCAGAACGATCTTATGCGAGCATTTATCGAACGTTATCTCCTTTTTTTCCAAACATAATTTCCTTTTCTTTCTATCTTTGCAAAGAAAGGTAGCAGCATGCCCACACTTAGCCCGTTTCGTAATTGCTGTCTGGCAAGGTCCACCGCAAGGCTCGCCACACAATCGTGGGCAAACGTGTTCACATGGTAAGAGGCGAGCGCACTTGGAGCGGCACCATATTTTATCCAGTGGAGCTTGACAACTGAAAATAGCCAGTGATTTCAACTGTCCATTGCATGAAACTTCAATTTTCACAAACGCTATTTTCACACAACTCAAGTGTGTTCCTACCATATAATAATAAATAGCTTTCTTTATTTACACAAATAATATGCGTATATAGACTTATTACTCTTGCACAACTGGGGTAACGAGTATACCAATCAAATGAACAAAATGTAACAGGAATCTAAAACATACTTGGTTACAACCCTATGCCCGCAGCCAAGTTTCCTTTGAATGCTCTTTTCACAAAATGTGCATATTTCACTGCAATTTCCTCGGCATTTATGACCGCAGCTGAGACGCTTTGGGCAGGGTTTACGGCACCTGAAGTCAGTTTTGTGGCAACGATCAGCTTCATGACAGGGTTCACGACAATAGTGTCCACAAGGCAGACGATCTCCGCAGATCTTCCCGCAGCCACCATCAGGGAATCTCTCGAAGTCGTTGATTTTTTGAACGACAATTTGATCTTTATGCATCTCGCACTTTAATTCAATACCTGGATCCGAACAGCCAATTAATTGTTTATATACACTATATCTAATATGCTATTAGCTCATCTACTACAACTGAATCGAAACAACAAGACTCACAAGTCCTGTAAACCTAATTAAAATGTCTATAGGAAAAAAAAAACATTGAAACAATATTTTAGGAACAGAAGTACCCAAATGTTTCATGACAAAAAACACGATAATAAAGCTGCAGGGACAGCGTTTGTTTTACTTTAAGTCATGTGCTCTATTACACTTTAAGAGAAACAGGCCAAATTCTAATCAATTTAAAACTTCTAAATCAAGTAAAAATATATTACTCGAACTTTAGAAGTAAGGAGGCGTTTAGGTGCTTGTGTGGAGACTTATAAAAAAATAAAATCTTTGAATACAGCATAGCAACAGATTGAACACCTTCCGTGAAATGAGTAGAAAACGTACAGCGTTAGTGTTATCGTAGCAAGATTAGACCCTTACGAACGCCCAGTTACCCAAAATGGTCTAAAGAGACAAAGAACGTCAAAGGTCCCGAACAAAAGTCTTTTATTTCAATAGAACGGTAAAGTTATTCTTCGCAATCGTTTTGAACACGTTGAACTTTGATTGCATGCGCATAAAGAAGAAATCCCTGTTTTCTTATATAAAAGCTACTTTTTAGAGAAACAAAAAAAATACGCAAAAGTTTACACTTACTATCTCCAATGCAATTATTTTCCTCAAGTATAGCACAGATCTTTTGCCAGGTGGGAGATACCCGAGCGAGCAACGTTAAATTGCCAATGGCATACAGACCCTCCTTGGCGCGTGAAAGTGCCACGCAAATTCTATTGTCCCGAGAAAGGAAGCCGATTTTCGATTTGATGTTGCTCCGCACCAATGACAGAATGATAATTCGGCTTTCTTCACCTTGATAATTATCGACCGTAGTAATGCGCATACCTAAAAATATTTAAAACTCGTTAGTAATAGTTGCGCTAACGAATATCATCAGGCAAGAACTTGAAAATATTTGAATCAAAGGGCTAAAGTCGCTGGTTCAAATCTCGTGACATCCATCTCGTGAATTCATACAGATGTGCATCTACTAAGAGTACTTTCAGATCCGATTCACGCTCACATGCGCTCATATGCTTCGAGCCTGTGAATAGCCGTTATAATCCTGCTTTTCTATATATATATAAGCGATGACCGTATACGCTCTATACTTTCGCTAAAATAACCTATACTATCAAGGAGAAACCAATAAATAAACTGTGTTCGCCCAAAACATCCCGATACTATTCACCTTCCAATGGGGACACTGGCAAATCAGGAAATACTTTTTTACGGACAATTGTGGTAATCTTCTTATTGCCCACAAATTCAATTTTCTCTTCGTCCTTCATTGTTGTAAATCCTTTTTCCTTGTTGAAATCCTTCACTGCACTTTCAATGGCAGCAACCTGGGTATGAAGCGAACAAAAGAGTTAATAAACATTTCCTTATTATATCTGAACGCCTATTTCTTTGGCGCGCAAACACTAATTGGCTAATCGAGACGGTCACTATAACCAGCTTCATCAGATAATTGGCGTCTTACAAAGTATGCATCACTTTTCATTTAATTTTTATCACTAAATTTATATATATATATGCATTACACTATTTATATCAATGGAGTCACTATTTAGAATGGCTAACCTGGCCACGATAAGTAGCAAGAATAGTGACTTCATCTGGAGCATAACTCTGTTTTCGAAGGTGAACCGCCAGCCGTACAACAAATTGTGCTTCAAACAAGTTTGACTTCGAGTGCGATTCGCTATGACTATTTTCTGGCTCGGAATGCTTCATAAAGAAAAGATTTGAGGTCATTCCTGAAAATAAAGTTCGTGCTCTATACTTGTAAGCAATCGCTGATTTTACCATATCCAAGAATTCTTGGTATACATCTATCCTAATTTTTCCCTTATTAAAGATCAATAGGCCGGTTCTGCTTACGCTACTTTTTTAATAGCTTTAAGATAAACGCGAACGAAGGTGCAGCTAGACAGTTTTTCCTAAACTAGGGATATCTGTGTTGAGAGATTTTAGTCTTATATAAAATCAGACTACAGGTGCCATAAATAGTTGACTCTTCCTTAAACACACTTTTTTTTTTTCGAAGAGTTAAGGACCTAAAAATTTCTGGCTAATTTACAAATGCTTTATAGAGATTTCATTATATGAGAGAGCTGCAGTAATACACACCTCGGATGCTGGGAGGATTCATCACTGAAGGGTGTGAAACGTAATCATGGTAGATAGCTGGAACGAAAAGTTGACGGAACTTATCTCGCATGCGATGCTGCTCGTGTAGCTGTACAAAACCGAAATCATTGTTAATGAGCCTTTCAAACATCGACACTTGCATTCCGAATTCGGTGGCCAGTGTATGTACTGTGGTGCTTGGCTGCAATTGTTGGTGATCACCTAGCAGGTAAGAAAAGTCAAGACTTTGTTTATTATTATAAGAACTATTATACCTTCGAGAATTCTCCCGGGCTATATACCAAGCTTTTTGGTACGTATTCGTATTGGAAAAA
This sequence comes from Varroa destructor, assembly GCF_002443255.2. Lineage (NCBI taxonomy): Eukaryota > Metazoa > Arthropoda > Arachnida > Mesostigmata > Varroidae > Varroa > Varroa destructor. Next base: position 39,154,707 of record NW_019211457.1, read on the forward strand.
TACTTTGACGTTGTTTTAAAATTTAGCTTGCAATTTATTAAGTTTATACACGCAAATATTTAATATGCAATGCTTTTAAGACAACATAAGATATGCGGCGTCTCTCCACATCTATCGATGTCACAGGCATAGCAATACTGAAAGGAGTAAAAACAATCAAGAAACAAAATTGCATGAACTGCGGTAAGCAATTGCATACACTTCTATGTGGTACATTTTCACTCTCTGTTGCTGACCTATTAGAAGAAGCTGCTTAACCGACGGAGTAAGTGAAGCAAGTAGATGCGCTTCAAGAATCTCTGCGGCCTCTTCCACAATAACGATCTGTGGCTGAAGTCGGCGCACAAGGGCATTATACTTCGCGGCCCCTGTTGTGGTCATTCCGACCACCGCACACCGATCAGCAATAAGGTTATAAGTAGCCTTACATTGAGCCTCCTCGATAGCCACAAGTTGACGCCTATCGATATGAAAGAATAAAGTATAAACAGGCGGAGATTTGCGTTTGTGATATATTATATTTCTGTCTGATAATACATAACAACTAAATGATACACATACCTTTCGCTTCACCTTCCATAAATTTTCATGTACGATATTTAGTAAGCCTATTGTTGCTCTTTAAAGGCTTGAATTAAACCCATATTGTAATAATTGCTACCCCTTGTGGCAGCCTCCGATCTGTACCTGTGCTCATCCCTTAGTTCTTCCGCACGTTCCCGAAGACATTCTATGGCAGCTTCCACATCTTTAAACCGGTGCTTTGCAAATGCTTGCTGTGCTCTGTTGGCCGGCACAAAGTGACCCGTTGAAACGGAACATTTACTACACCGCTCAATATATGTTCGTGCCAACTCCTTTGCTACCACCCAGTGGTAGTGTCGATAAAGCTCCCATCTCTCATCGAAGCTGAGATCCTCCGCTTGATTAAGTCTTGCGCGAAGGCTGTGAATAATGGGTTCAACTTTACGATTTCCATTGAAACAACCGAGAAAACTAGAGATAATCTGCTCGCGATGGCTATCCATTTCTCCCCGCAAGATGTCCTCGTCCTTGAGGAAATGTTCTGCCTGAAATACAGAGATGTTTAAATTTACCTTGTCTTGACGATTTTGAGGCCCTAATCATACGGCCCTGAACTTGGTACAATACCTATAATGTTATATAAAGTAAGTACATATTTATCTCGCAAACAATAAAGTCTACCGCAGAAAAGACTTGGTTATTATATATGAAAAGCCGAAACTATTCAATTATATTGACAAAGATTTTTCCTTTCAGCGCAACACAAATATACACATATTGAGTTAAACGCCCTTACATTCTTCTTTACAGCGATGTGACAAGTATACTTTGCCTATGGTTGACTATAGTTGTCTCAAAAAGTATTTACCGTGGCACTTTCCTTATAACCATATTCCATATCTAACCAAAACGCAATTACAATGTATGTTAAAATGCTTACCGCTCTGTCTACTTTTTCTTGTCCATTATATAGTACGTATTTCCTTATTATTATTTACAAGCGAAACAAACATGTTATAGTGACATATATGCTATTGCTTCAAACCTAAAATAATAAACTAGAAACTTTGTTGAATTCCTACAATTTTGAAAATGCTCAGTATTTTAGAGACTAATTGGAAGAATAATGTAAATTTGACCGGAATAATTTCAGCATGACTGCTTAACATATGAACGATAACCAAAAATAAAGTATACATTTTTTAGTACCAAAGAAAAACTTACATATATTCACGCACCGCCATTATTTTTCCTTTTATTAAGTATGGAAAAAAACTATTGAAAGCTGGCATCTTCAAAATTTTTCAATGAATACACCTTGAGATAATCATGAGAAAACGTTGGGCAACAATACTATCAACAAAAGATATGAACTGACATAGATGAGAATAATACATCTATTCATTAAGAAATATCAGTGGCAGTATTTTAATCAGGAATTTTGTCAACAGGGTAAGTTTCAGGCCCGTTTTAAATAAGTTTGTATCGAACCCTCGATTACGGTAGCACTAACGAGAACTTATCTGCAGTACTGGCTGCGCCTTTAACTTGCCGACCGATTTTGTTATCGATTTTTTGCAAGCAACTTCACCGTTCGCAAGGCAAATAGGAAAATAGCCACCCAGTCGTAGTCGCATGAGCAAATCGCAGCTTAAAGAGATACTGCATTACTTCCGGCGTCGCTGTGTCCACGTTGAAAGTTTTCGATGTTGTCTTCTTTGGGCTTCAAAAATTGACCTTTTCATAGCAATTGAAATAATCTGTTTCGCTCTTGCGACAAATAAGCACGTCACTAGAATGCATACTAGCCTTATTGATGTAATGAGAGAAGCCGAATGTCTTAATGAAAATTTTGCAATTGCATTTACCTCAAGTTCTCCGCGATCTTGATCGTTTAGGAAATTGGGGTCTCGCGTGGGTACTCGCGTGGATGCGCGCATTTGCACCTTACAGTTCTTACGGGACATCATAAAATTATGGATGTGCAGGTAAGTCTCAAGCGGCTCATTGCCGCTCATTGTCAACTCGTGATCAGATAAGATCATCTTTCTGCAAAAAAACCATCTGATGGTCACAACCTGCCGTAAATAAATTCGATGTACATCTTCCGGCATGTAATAAATGAATACTAAGTGCAGTTTCTCATGCTGTCCGTCTTGGTCTTAGCTCATAGTCAAAAGCGGTTCAAACTAACATTTATAGAGTTCCAACTCATTTTCAAAGTTTAATACTGTAAAACAGTAGGGTCTCCATAAATCTCTTTATAATAAAACCATCTACCCGGTAAGTTTTCCAAGGAGTTCCTCTGTTTTACGAAGATTGTAGAGGATTGTCCTTGACTTTTGTTGTTCAAGTTTCACGCTCTTAGCATTTGCCTGACTTTGTTGAAGGGAACGCAACAGGTATCTTTCCAACCTTGTGTTTTTGCAGTTGCCGCCAATACGGACAATACTATCAGTAAATTTAAGCATACCTGAAGAATATTATTATTGAGAAGAAAGAAACAAAGCAGGTTAAATCCAGACCAGTGCAAGTAGAAAACGAAAAACTAATCCTATGATGTTGTGACAAGCTTGTAAAATTTATGAAAGGCATTCATTGAACACGCTTACGACTATTTATCTACCTGAAGACACGTAAAAATATATGGTTATAAGAGTAAAACTACATATACACACGAGAATCCGAAAGGATAATTATTAGGAGGACTGGATGTATTTAAGCGCAGTGTCTTCAAGTACACGTTAAGCTTTACCGATAAATTTAAAGCCTCTCACTGCGGTCGTTCCGCAATTTAAGCGAAAAATGTAGAAGTTAATGTAGTGAGTAAGCAGGTGATCTCTTCGAAACAAATTTCACGGAAGCAGGAGAATCTTCTAGTCAGCAGGAGGCATAGTCTAAGGATTTGGTTAATTTAGTTAGTTATTCAGTCAACATAATCGCTGTGTGAAGTTATAGTCGTGCAGCAGAAATAGACAATACGTACCTTCAAGGAACCTGTCGAGTGCGTGGTTTGTATAACACACTACCAAGATAGGTTTATCCGTTAAACGATTATAAAGCATCATCTCAGCCATTTTGAGGGCCACGAACGTTTTGCCGGTACCTGGTGGGCCCTGCACTAGACATAGTTCTCTTGAAAGCACGTGCTTCATGGATTCGTACTGGCGAGCATTAAGAATGGTTGCCTCTTGACTCGGCCAGGTGGTGGGTTTTAACTGTAGGAAAATTATATATTTACTAATCTGCTAAAAGCTATGATACGACTCCTAAGAAGGTCAAGTAGACAGTATGGAAGTAACGTTTGCTCAATGAGTTCAAAATATTAGGATACGTTTTTCCCGGATGGTTTACAGCCAACACCGACCACCGTTTTAGTGCTGATTACATAATGAAACGTAACTAACTACGAGTGATTATTTGTTCGGTTTAAGTATTTCTTACTTACAGTTTGCTTTCCGTTGATTTTCGCGCTCGTCGGAGGCCCGACTGCATCCCCCTAAAATGCATACAGTTATGTCACGGTTATCTTAAGGTAATTATAAAGACTATTGGCCGGACTGAAACGTCTAAGCAGCAATGCCCCCATCATTGGTTTCAAGTCAGTGATACTATAGGCATCAGTTAAGTGATATGGATCACTCTGTTTACATTCTGACTCAACAGCTAATCTCATACAATAACTAAACTGACCGTTAACTGAAAAGCTGACGCCACATTCGTTGTTATTTTTTTTTCAGCGCTAGATAATTTTCTTTCCACTCGGACTCATCGGACTTATTAGTTAATAACACTTTGTACTTTCAGTTTCAAAATAACGTCGCAGATAGAACTAACCATTTTGTCGGGTTCGTTATGTCGGAGAATTGGTGTAAAGTCAAATTTGCCGTTTCGGGCTTCGAGAAACTCCGGAGTGCGTACCCGTTTATCTGCGTTAACTAGATACGACACAAGCGGAATTTGGTCTTCGTTCATTGACTGCAATACTAAAGGCCCACCAGAAACAAATTATAAGTAAACTCTTCCATTTCAAGCGTTAGCTAAACTAGTCAGTAGAACCAACGATCATTCGTAGATCATACTCACCTAATTCTCTATTAGAGTATATGGCGTCGCAGATATAATGTCATATGAGATCTTGCGCAATAGGCAGATAAAGCATGTATTTAGAGTAAATGGTCTTTGTTAGATAAAAAGATCATATTTTGAGAATGATGAGAATAGGGAATCCAAGCAACAGTTTAATTAACTTCTGTTTTCTGGGCTTGTTTTACCCTGGCAGGCTCTATGATTCTAAGATCGAAAAGACGTAATCAAACCTTGAAGGTTGTGTCGATAAGCCTCAAAATAGGCGCTTGAGCTTTCAATAAGCGTGAAGTTCGTGGTAGGATCGAGAGCGCGACACTCATCTTCGGAAAAAAATTGCAAAACCAAGTAGCCTACGATACGAAGACAGATTCACAAAAATCGAATAAAAGCAAATTATAATTCTAGTATAAAATATTTTGCACACTTCGTTATGAGTTAAGCTAAGCTTAACAAACTTAACTGACTGATGAAACTTCACATTAACCAGAAGATTTTTCTGTCCAATCTTTGATTTGCCCATGACAATTTGGTAAATCTTTGTCGAGCTTAAATCAACGTCTGTATAGTTAATGCAAGCACAAAATCGGACCTCTTTTCAGTAGCTTGGGCGTCCGTTGCGCAACAGTGGCAAATATGAGAGTTTTGAAATTGTCACTGGACACTCCAATCAAACAGCCATCCATAAGACGTGAAGATTGTTCCCAATCGATGCCAATCCAAGAAGCATACGGTAACCGAAAGACCCTCTGGTCTGGTCTTAGATTCTATCAATAGAGAAAACAGGCGCCATACTCAGATTGAACCTATTTGATGCCAGTGAAGCACTTTATATTATAGATGTGATATTTTCGAAATGCTCAAATAAGGCAAACGTTAGCATATTTCTAACTTCAGACAAATTTTATTTTCTATACTTTTTTTTCACCTTGTCAAAAAACTACTCTAAAAGATTCCACAGCAAAACTCCGCTCGAAAGTAGGATTATTTAATGTTTTGTAGACTCGATGAAAGCAATAGCTCTTTGTGGCGGAAGTGTCTCGTCTTTTACGTTGTTTAATAAAATTACTTATGTTTAAAGCATTGTTTAGTCCGTCTATGGTACTCGGACAAATTCGAGGACAGTCCACAGATGTTTGTGATTGGTTTCATTGGTTAGCATGACAAAAAAGCGCTTTCTATATGGTACACTCACGGCTCTTCGGCTAGCTTCCTTATCAATGTTCACATTCAAGAAGAATCGTACATCTTCAATGGAGTGCAATCCCTTCAAACCTTGGCCGTTTCTGGATGCAGCAGCAAAAAATTCGCGAAATTTTCGTACACCTGTCCTCAGAGGGGCTACATAATCTTCTCGAAGGAGGCGAAATAATATATCAAGGTATTCACTGACGCTGGCATACGTTCCTGTAAATAATTACAACTTTGCCGTCTGTGAATACAGCACGAAAAGTAGAATCGTATGGTCTCCAATTATCCAACTAATAGGGCGACAAAGTAGGGAACAACGTGCGAAGAAATTAAGCGATATGGAAGCTCGCGACTTTATAATACAATATAAATACATAAACTTTGTTTTTACAGTATTCCATACATGGAGTATTTTAATTAATTAAATATAGATAGCGACCTTTGGTAATGTTAGGACGTAAATAGGTCGTTTCCTCATCGATGTCCTCCCGTGTGGGAATAACTGGCAGCTCGCGAAAGCAACATCGCGGTCTGTCCGTTCGGTAGCTGGCCAATAATTTCAGGCGTTTAGCATCGAATTCGGAAGATTCATTAGCCGATTGTGATGAGTTCGATGGCGCTCTCAGAGATTTATCTGAAATGAAATCATCTGACTTAGGATATAGTTATAATTAATTTAAACTGAAATAAACAGTTTAATTTAGTTGTCATTATGTTGTCTTCTACGAAACTACAATTAAAAGCCACACCTGTGATGATGTTGAATACGAAAACCAAACAATAGCAATATGAATAGCAATTGCAAGACTGACATATCTTACAAGTGAGTTACCTTGGCAAATGGTGCAAATCTTACCAGTCTGGTATTTATTGCTGACTAGGTTCTGCGATAGACCTGCAGCAAACTGTTCTCTGTCGTTGATAACAGTTATAGCCTGCACTTGAGCATTTGCAGGCGCCATTCGAAAACCCTGAGGAAACTTTTCAGATCCGACGAGTTCGTTAGCGTACAAAACTTTAAGAATGTACAGATGACTCGTTATGTCCGTACGTCGTATTTTAGTGCAATTAGGTGAAAATCGATACAACTAAGTTCAACGTTTCCGGAAACGATGACGTGGTGAACTATTGTTATTCAACACAACATGATTCATACAAATAGTGCAACGCAGCACAAAGCTATCGTTTACGATCGATCTTTGAATGACGTGGAATTTCGATAGACATCTACTCGTGGACGCATTCAGTCAGCTTTCGAATGACAGATCGGCTGTGACGAAAAGGCTGCAAGAAGGAAGTGGAAAGTGAAAAAACAAGTGTTATATAGTTTATCCACCAGTTGACGTCTATGGCATCTAACTTGCAGAAAAAAAATGTGAACTTGAGAGCAGCGATAAAAGCTTGTTGAGTAATGCCGCATAAAAACTGCCATGCGCATTGCGCCTATGGGTGTTATCGGCTAACTGTCGTTCGGAATATTTTTGTTTGACATTCTCTCCTTTACTATTTATTACTATATTTTATTATTACTAGATTTTTGTGGAACAAAGAATTGTTTAACGTATCCTTTTATCTAACATGAAATGTATTGATGTATCATAACGTAACTCTTACCAGTATACTTAAAGGTTATAATGTTTAGTTTTCATTTAGACAAATCACGACATCGACGATCCTATTAGAATAGTGCTTTTCCCATAAGCCCTATTAAGTCAGGGTTATATTTGTGTATATGTAGTGCACAGTGCGAATGACTACAAAACAAATCACAACTGTGCAACCTACGACTTACTAGCGACTATGCGATGTCCATTGATAGCTGCGGATCAAACAATTCCTACGCAACTATATATAATATTAACCATACACACATATTTTAGACAGTGCATATAACTAGCATCAACATTTATCATTTCCCGTCTGATCTCCCATCTGATTTCTTGTTGATGCTACCTTAGAATTGAGTTTACTTGATGGGAGTATATGTCGTTTGCTCCGAGAGGATTACGCATGATAAGCTACAAGAGAAGACTGTGTCTCTGATGTTTGTTTTGAAACTTTCATCATCTGAATGTATTGATGTGGGTTCCTTTTTTGAACCTTTTCTTTTCACTTTGTATGATAATATGGCAAAAACAAAACGCTCCTTAGACGTCACCTTCATAGGTTAGTGCTCCGATGGACGATATTTGTTCGTTGAACTTGCAGGTTCATTCCAGGTTGCTTCGTTACAACCTGAGGTCTAAGTGCGCTAGTACTCTGTATTGCAGCATGAATCTTCCAAGACCGCACCGGAACATACGATGTACTTCTCATGACCCTGGCCCACATAGCGCGAATACAGAATGAGTTTGAATAGAAATTTTTAAAAAACATACCTGTATAATTCATAATTTTTTTTTTTATCGTGTAGATAAAAGCAATCGAAAACGCTTTGAAATGGGGAGTTATATAAACAAACAGCGTAGTCATAGAATTAGCACAAACCTGCAGCTGCGAGGCCCTTGACCTCTGCTTCGGAGCTTGAGTTGATTACCTACGCATGCAATTTGCAATTACAAGTATCAAAAACTTCTTTTGTACTGTTCTAGAAAAACGGAAGAAAAATCAGAAAAGGGAACATATGGGCCTATGCTTGTTTCTTTGTTGAAATCTGCAGTTTATTGCAAAAATTGCAAAATGTATGCAGTTCAGTTTTTCTACCATTAAAATATTTGAAATGTTTAATGTTTTTGAAAGTTCGCTTTAGGGCTGGAGAATGAAATGATTTAAATGGGCGTACTCATTCTACTATTCAACAGAACTATTATTATCACTATAATCAAACCAGTAAAAACTAAAATTTCCGACTCTACACGCTATGCATATTTTGTTCTGTTTGTACAGCGGAATAAAAGTGGGCAATAAATACACCGGATGGTGTTGATTTTCAGATAGAAATGGAATGGGTAAGCAGATATGATTCATCGTGTAACAATTGTTTTTCGCGCTTGCTTATAAAACAACTACACCGATTTTTAGCACCATTCCTAGAATTAGCACATGCTTAACTTTTTCAATCAATTTTTTCTTCAATTTTTCCTTTTGCGCCGTATCTTCTAATGACACTTTTCATCGAAACTCATAAAATTGCTGCGTGGCATAAATGATACCTCTTTTACTTAGAGGCTCTCCTTACGTTTAGCACTATTCGAAGTGTGGTTCCCCAAGGACGCATACACAGCTTCGTCCAGTGTCATAGTAATGATGAGTATATTTCAAGTCGATTATGTCAATCGGTCAAAATTTAATCATTGTATGCATCGTTGGATAATACGGTCCACCAACCTGATTTCTCATAAATCTTCTTGCAGACTGAATAGCTCTAGCTGAACTTTTTGAATTCTTTGTAGGTCAAACAATTGAACTGAGCTGCACTGTACTGCGCTAATCTGACTGGCTAGATGTTCTTCAGGTCTGCGCTTCAATGACAAACGATTACTGACACCAACTGCTCTAGTGAAGTTAACTGAAAGGGCAACCGCGCGCATTTGCCGGTATTCGGTGGCGATCATTCAATGACTAGCGCCCCGGGCGGCTAGTTTAAATTTCGCGCGCCCATGGGAACAAGCGCTTTGGAAAATCGAATTGGCTACTGCAATGGCCATAATACGAAGAAAAATATTAATATTGAATTAAAAAATTTCTTCGATTTGGCTTATGCCGTCGAAACGTAATGGAAAGATACAATTAGTGTAATTAGGTTACTATGAATAACGATTGTAATCGCATTTTCTAGACTATGAATTTCTAAACTACCGTCAGCGTAGAGTGATCTATAATGGATGTTAAGAACCTTTTCCAATATACTGGCTGCCACTGTGCCACAACAAATATAAATGTAGATTTGTAAGTGGTTCGCGTATTGAAATATAATAACCTATGAGCTCACCAAGAACAAAAGATAAGGTTTTGTTGTTCTTGAAGAAAATATTAGTATTACGCGGATAAAAGGGCGTCTTGATTTATCTTATCGGCGTTTTGATTAGTTCATTTCTGGCTATACCTACTCAAAACTTTAATATTAAAAAACTATATGTATTTGTATAACGCTTTTTTTGTAGTACCTAAAATATGACTCGAGTTTATTGAGGCTAAAATACAATTTTTCCAATGGTTCTTCACAGCTCTTTTCATTTGATTGTATGATGCAAGATAGAAATAATAGCCTGTTAACGTATTTAAAAAAGAATTGTACCATGTATTTACCGTACGATTTGTTCTAAATCCGAAGCATACAAATATATCTGCAATAGGTGTTACAAATCATTGTAAGAGTGTAACTACTATTCAAGCTTTGAAATACATTTTAAAGCAGTACTATATTTCTTTGAATTGCGTACGGCTTTTGCGTTTTTACTAAACGAATGCTTAATGAAAAAAACGATTGCAAATTCTGCGGTGAGTTGACGTATACTATGCGTAATGAATTATTTTTCGGTAAAAATCTATGTACCGCAACAAATGGCGCTGTAGCACCTCCCTTTGAACTTGGCGGTATTGGTGGCGAACTTCGAATTTCGAACGATTGGACATTCGGTGCTCTCTTAAACCTCTAGTTAATCAGGCAGCAACCAGTGAACTGCCTGACGGAATGGGTAATGGCGCTATCGGACGTAAAACCCGAAACATTTAGCTAATCAGCGAGCGGAAAGGACGGCCCGAAAACGAAAGTCTGCTACCAAATGGCCATAGTGATCCTTATTCAAACAATTCAATCTATATCAACAAAGGGAGAGCGTATGGCGGTTAAAGAACCTGAACGAATGACTGCTACCACTAGCGGCGATGTTGCTGATGGAATAGCAGCACGGCGAAGTGCTGGGGAAAACACGGTTAACTATTAAGAGTGGGCACGTTCCTCAATACAAAAAGGAGATGAAAAATTATTTACAGCTTCATATCAACTGAAAAAAGAACATCAATCTTTCTTAGAGCAAGCGAGGAGGGTGACAGCGTGTTTGAAACAAAGTGAGAAATCGACCGGCGGTGAATAGAATTACTGCTAACGGGTACGTATTAGACAAATCAAACAGAATACACGAATCTGTTCCTTATTGACAAAGGCAAGCGAGGAGAATTAAAAAAATTTATTGGAATTGAGAATTGACTTTTGAATGACCAAATAATAGACACGCGTATTAAGGTACAAATTGAGAGATTTATTTAAAATAAAAGATAAAGCAGATTAGCGGTAGTTAAAAAAAAGTGTTTCTTTTCAGAAGTAGTTGATATAATAATGGAAAACTACTAGTAAGGAACTGGACTTAATTTTATTGGCGCCACTATTTTTAGTACTCTTCTTTGTGAGTTTAGATCTCCTTTAAATGCTTATTACATTATTGCTTTAGAATGTCTTATTAAAATTCCTCACTGTGCAGTTGCCATCCCAAAGATGTCGAGTTTGTCGTCCCGACTGGGCTCTGCCCTATCGGGGCTTGACGAGGATTTACCGCGTCGTATTCATGCACTTCTCGTGCCAGATCCATCGAATGTCAACATTATTCAACACATTGTCGCGTAAGTTCCGTAAGAGCGACTGCTTGTATATGCAATATGTTTAAAAAAGCGAAATATGAAATTGACAGATCACCTTATGAATATAGTTAGTGAATTAATGTTCTGTCTAGGGTGTTTTTTTTAACATAATCAATTTGCTATCCAAGTTCATGTGCAAGTAGCGACTTCATGTATTCTCATTTTTTCAATCGTTGGCAATACGCATTTTAGAACCTACTCCGTTAGAATGGTGGGCCGCCGCATTATCTCAGCGCTACTTTCAAAAGCTAACCACTGCACACATAAACACAACAAGCTTATAGGTTATGTATGTACAATGTAATAATCCTGCACTCTTCAAGTGTCATAGGGAGTATTCGAATTAAACACAAGATGTACCCATTGTTGTATTACACTGTTTAATTTTTGGAACTTGTAGGCACCTGGGGAAATCAAATCTCAAGGATGGTGTGCTCGCGAATTGTGTCTTAGCGGCATTAGAAAGCATTGTGGCAGTGGTGACAAACTCCGCTGTGGATAATACGTCAGATGTGTCTACTTCGAGGTATTCGGAAGAGGCTTTGAACAAGGCGTTCGTCCTTGGAATACCGGATGATCTAATGAAAGCCATTGTTCAAGTTGTTTCGTTGCTCTATAGGCGGCGAACGGAAGCTCGCCAAGCTGCGCATATCTGTCGCTGCATGGCGCGTATAATGTCCCAGCAGCCCACCAAGGAACAGATTACTTATGTGGTTCATATCTTAAGCAACGTTTGCAAAAAAGACGCAGATGTTCCCGCTGAGAAGTGCGCGTACTCTCAAGAGTGCGCTCTCTGGTTTTTGTGGTTCTGTTTACTGCAACCTAAGTTTGCTGGATCGCTAAATGTCGGTGTCGTTGACGCCCACCTTGCGCACTGGAATATGCTGAGCTGCACATTGCTTCGTGAGTGGTCCTCGGGGTTGCCGCCCATGAAACGATGTATGGCGACTCGCTTGACCTGTCAGCTTATTAGATTGGCGTCCAGTTGCCAATTGGACACATTTCGGGTGCTTTCTAGTCTGAAGGTTAGTGTAAGGGAACGTATAAAATCTTTATACACTTGAATAGGTGCACAAAACGTTGATGACTTACGTGAATATCTAGGTTCTCCTGAATTTGATCATGTCTTTTAAGTAGGACGCCCTTGTAGCACGAAAATAATAATCTTCTTTATTCACAAGAATTATGCAGTATCTTTAGGTCTTTATGTGGCAGCACATAGTGACATAATGATATATATGTATTCAATAACTTATTTAATAACAGCTCGCAACTAGAATAGTTCTGAGTGAAGTGTTGAAAACAACTGACCTTTTTGTAATTTCTTGTTATTCAATATCCTAACAATTGTTTAATTATTTTGTTTGATTAAATCTACAGTTTCCATCAGATCTTCATGGCGTCATCACTTGCCTTGGGCAGCGCGATCTCGAAGGAGGTTTGAAGGCAGCACAGGAAGCTTCTGTTGTGAAAGAGTACGGGGCCATCTTAGATTATCTCAGCAATGTACTAGTTGTACGGATAGAACACGGAAAGAAAAACCTGCTTCAGTTGGCAGATACTACACTAGCGCTTGTTCGCTGTTTGTTGGCCATTTCTGAACAGCCCCTTGATCAAGCGCTTCTACTTCTTCGACATGTCGTATATAATCGGAGTGTGCTAAATGAAGAGGAACTGCCTCGTCTGCTCAAAGCTCTATGCACGTTGCGGGAACATCTGCCTTTTAATGATCCAAAACATTCCGTTTGGAAAAACGAGGCGCTTGCTAAGGTTGCAAACAATATTGCTAACGCACTAAAGGTTTGTTCCTTAATATACCACCAGTTTACTTTTAGTGGTAAGAAGAATGCAAAATGCCACAAAACTCATATCATTGTATCCACATACAAAACAGACAGTTCATACATCATATGCCTTGATGGCCTGAAACTCAGCCTACTTCGAGTTTTTGAGCTGACTTCCCCTTTTCCTGGTTGTAACAATCTATAGACGATAACTTACAGCAGAATAGCCCGTTTTATCTATTAGCCGTTTGTGGTAATCAGATAAGCTACTAAAGCATTTTTTCTTATATTAAAAGGTTACTCATTCGAGGTCTGCGAGATATGACTCGCTAAGGCCTCAGGTTATGGGCCTATGGGAACAGATGAAACAAATATCACCTGTCCTAACAATTTCCTATATAAACGTAATAATCCCAAAAGTAACCTAGGTCTATCTTTATGTGTACAGAATTGCAAGGAGGCGGATCAAGCTCAAAAGCTAGAAGAAACATTTGTGTTGATAATGTGCACACTTCTACCACGGTTTCCTGAATCAAAAGATTGCCTTCAGCTGCTTCGCGTGGTATTGATGGGAATCGAGATTGCAACAAGCATCTCTCCGAAAAACGCGAGCAGTCGCCTTGAGCCTTATCTCTCACCGCGTTGCATCGGCGCCGTTTTGGAACTATATGGACCCGACAAGGTTGACCCATTAGTATTAGTCGCCTGTGAAACTTCACTTAGAAAACAAGGTATGCAATGTAAGCTCGTACATCGCATTTTGTCGTTTGATGAGCTAGATATGGAGCTGAGTATTATAGCATGTTTGTCTTGAAATCGCAGACTCTAAGAGCGAAAAACCGAGTGGAAACGCTGAACTGAAACAAGGCGCAGGACAAGCAATTTTTGGAACCGATGTGGGGTTCACGTATTTGGCACTGAAGGATTGCGGTTCAAATCTGCTAAACCGATAATATAGAAATCACATTACTCAACTGGAAGAATATTTTGTTTTGTTTTTTTGTATTATTATTAATAATCATTAATATTTTAGTTTGGTTAATTTGTAAAAGGTGAAACTCAAGAGAATCGCTACAAGATAATTAGAAAGGAATAAGTCTGCAATTCAATGGTAGTTTTGTCAAACTAGGTGTACTACGAGTTCTAACACATTCTGATGCAATAGCTGAGGGAGCCTAACGCGTTAGGTTATTGTTCATGCACCCTATAATTTACGTTTGGCTATGTTTGTTAAACGAACGGCAGGACAAGCATCACTTTGCCTAGCTTCCCATAGGACTATGCAAAAAAGGAACAAACAACTTTGTATCTCAACCAGTTCAAGTTCACTGCTAGCACTATACTGCGTTGGCATTCTTATCGATTTTAGCTTATTTTGTCTTCAGATGTCTTTTTATTTAACCAGCTATCTAAAATGGAGCCGAACAGATTTAAATGGCTAGCACTAGAACTGTACGCGTTACAACGAATAGGAGCATCGAAAGAGGTAATGGACACCGTATTGGCTGAGCTCAGAGCGTGCCGGGTAAAAGATCAAAGGCTTGTTGACATCATAACAGTAATCAGCTTAAGGTGAGCGTTGCTTGTCAATTTTAGCTGCCTAACCCCTGTTAGCTTTACTATAATATATAAAATCTAAAGTACAACGAGGCATGGCCAATTGTTCGTACACTGTTAAAGGCCTAGTGGTTTGTTCTATCCTTAGGGCAAAAGCTCAGCACCATGGTGACGAAGTAGTTGATTCGGTGCGCACAGAGTCATCGAATGAAAGTATTTTGATAAAAGGTGCTCGAAAAGGTATTTGGCTTTCGGTTCGCCTTCGGCAGCTGTCGGAAAAAATCAAGTCCGAAATCGATAGAAGTCAAAAACTTCTTCACGAGGTTAGTACATGTTTTTGTATTAGATCCAGAAAGTATTAAAGCGCATCTTCTAAGAAATATAAAGTATCTATAGAAATGTTCTACACTATTATCATCGACCCGTATATAAAATGCCGATTTAATTTTATCGCTAGTATTTTACCGATTCATATCAAAGATGAATCTAGTTCGATTTCGCACATATTTATAATACATATATGCGTAATATATAGATTCGAATATAGATATTCGTAAATGTTTGTGCGAGACGCAATGGGATGACACGCATAATTGTGTCTAGCATGTAACAAGAAAATTTTATTGTTTATTATATCATATGCGAGGCTCGCATCGTTTTGCTTACATATATCAGGAGTTAAACACGCGATTGAAGTATGTCGTAAAAAACATCATTCACCACACTGGCCAAAGCTTTTCGTTCCTGGGAGCTTTCGGTTCATTCAAGACCGTGATTAAGGTTGTTATTAACAAGGTGAGTATTACTTATAAATACACTCTTTGTATAGTAATAAACGTCAGTAATGTGCTGTGTTCTTGCAGCCTAAAAGTTCCAGTCACGAGAATTCGGAAGCGTTTGATCGTCGCGAACTTTTGGATGATATGCCATTAGCCCTCCAGACGCTACGTTATTCGAATTATGTCGATCTTTTCCAGTCACTTATGTGGATCTTCGCCAACTATCAAGAGTTGAAAACCTTCGACTACTGGTACTCACTCAAAAAAAGCTCTTATAGTTTGAGCCGCCTAAGGTCTCTTGTGAAACGTGTTGCGTTGAATATAATACATCTGCATGGCCTTAATTAAATAGTCTATAAGCATAAATTTGTGTTCTTTTTATTTATTTATCAAAACTATACACAGATGCATATAAAAACGCATTACAGTATTGTTTTAATAAAGAATATCAACTATTATTTTTTTTTACTTCTTTTAAACAACGTGTTGTTCTAGTGCATAAAAAGTCAGCTTCGTCAGTTGGACTCAGTTTTCTAAGGCAAATTATCCTAGTTACCCTAGAAGTGGTGTCCTCATTATGATTCGGGTACTGCTTATATATTTATTTCAGGATGCTTCTTGCAACTGCTATATGGGATGACCTAAAACTGGCAGCTGGTTTTCTTGCCATTAACGGAGATACGTCGAATCATTTTCGGATATTAACTATAACCGACGTTCTATTAAAGGCCACATCAGCCCCGAAGTCAGTTATTCTTGAGAACCGTTTACGGATCGCTGAAGCTCTGGTACAGGCGCGTTGCGTTGAATTGGCAGAAACTGTCCTCATCAAAATCGACAATCAGATCCAGGCCGGAATCATGCTTGACTGTGAGGATTTTTTTCACTTAAGGTATCGACTTGAGATGCTGCGACTCTGGGTAAAAGCTGAAGAATGTGGGCAAGAACCGCCATCACCCGACCGAATCGAAGACCTAGCTAAATCGGTGAGGGTAGCAACCATCGATAAACTCCGCATCTACGGTTTGAATCGATACTACCATGGCACAGCCTTAAATCGTTGGGGAATAATTGAGAGCGGCAAACGGACAGCAATCGACATTCTCGAGAGTACATCACGCAATATGAAGATGTGCCTAGAGTATCTTGAGACGAGAAATCCTACGGTAATGACATGGGAAAAACTTGATGTTGCATTTCCGATGCTGTCAACGGAGTGTGTAAAAGCTGACGCATTGTTCGATCTCGGCTCAATGAGAGAAACAATTAATGTGACAACAACCAGCTGTTCTGACGGCCAGGTATTGTTCAGTCTGTACTTTACGCTTCGGCACATTGAACGGATGCTTCGTATTGCGATTTTTTTTGACCGGCCGATTGAATCAAAAATGAAGATCGTTAGCGATATCCTCGACGTCAAAGGTGATCCGTTAACAAAACTTAGTGCGCAAACTGTCGATGAGGAGCCGTTTAAAATCAAATCATCCTCAACGATACCCTATCACACTGCAATGTACCTGAAGATGAGGCAGATCCAGGACGCCAAAGCAGAAAGGCGGATGCCAGCTAAAGAATTTGTCAAATTCCACAAACGTCAGAGGCATCCAACCACTTGCAAATGTTATCTTTGTTACAGCCTCGGTATTCATGTCACCCTAAAAAAATTGGACGCCATAACAGCGCATGTCACGTTGGAAAAATACTCATGCAGTGAGCAGTGTGCCGAAACTCGGTTGGCGAAAACATTGCGAGTCATTATGCAAACGCTTAGTCTCGACCCCCCTCCTGAGGAGATCCTATCTTTGCGTGCTATTGGTCAAAAAGTGAAGCTTCGACACGCCTTTTCGCTAAGTCACGGATACGCATTGATGGGAAAGTACTCGGAAGCATTGTTAATCCTATCAGATGCGCATAGCGCGCTTCAACAAGCAGGAACTCGCCATGATCGCTTAGAGATGGAGCTGTTGAAATTTGAGTATTCATTTAATGTCAACTGGAGCACGGCTCTCGCACATTTGGGTATTTGCACCAATGAACCTGTACAACTTGTGCCTGAGCCGAATTATTCGCTAAAGACGCCAGCTGCAACAAAAAGGCCAATAGTTAGAGCCGCGCCTCCTCGCCGCAGACTTCCATTTTCGAATGAAACTAGTATTGACGCCGGTGAACAATCGAAGGCAAAATCTGACGTTCCCAAAAAAAAGGCGCGCGTGGCCTGCCTATCGAAGAAAACGACTGCAGCAGTCGTGAACACCGATATCGAACCTGAGCCTGAAACGGTTTCTACTAATAACGAAACTGATGATTTTGAAGTAACTTCATCAACAAGTGCTTCTTATGGAACACAAGGTAATTCTGTCATTCCAACCCGGAAAACGCGCAAACAAGAAGCTGAAGACAGGCCCAAGTTCAAACCACTCGATGAAAATTCCAGTCGAGTTACTCGCACAAGACGAAAAATCCCCGTGCCCCGGAGTCATGAGCTTGCTGCACCCACCACTGGAATTGATGATATTATTTGCGATGATGATCTGGGTCTTGAGGATCAATTTATCAAGATTAGTTTGGCTGAACGTTTCAACAAGTCTCTCGAAATGGATGGTGATCGGGCAGAAAAGTGTTTCCAAACGTTGATCGATGCAGCACGCCCTTGTATGCCCGTAGGGAAGCAGGTTCTGCTCACGAACCTCTTCACAAATTTAGCATTCCTGAGCGCATGGCGCGGTCACAAAGATTATTTTCAGTTTTACCTCGAAAAATCATTAGGCGTCAGCGTTCAATTAGCTGGACTTAACCGAGGCCTCAAGATGGTGGGTCATTATGAAGACGGACTATTGGATAGCAGTTATTTTGACTGGCTCAGACCAACGGTTGAATTTGAAGAGCGTTGGTACGAGAAATTGTGGAAATGGTGTGATCCAGGTTGGAGCATTGTACAAGTGACAGCCGCTTTTGAACGCGCAGTTACTCCAAGTCTCATTGCAACCAGATATCAAAAAGGTTGCGATCCACAAACTGTACATATAAATTCAAACCTTGACGGCCAGTTTCAGCGAGCTTTTATCAAGGAATTTGAAGACATAATTGTTAAAAATCAAATTAGTCTGAAGTTAGTGGAGAAATCAAAATATTGGAAACTTCGCGAATCCGCGGATCGCCGACTTTACGAATTCTTCGAGTCACTAGAAAATCAGTGGATGGGTTGCTGGAAAGGCATGTTTCTTGGTAAGCTAAAAGATGAAACAACGCAAAAATTCGTGCTAAATCTAGCAAGTATGGTTAAAAAGTGGGCATCTAAGCGAAAGGTCAAGGTGGATAACGAATTGCTTATCACCGGACTTACAGCGCTGCCCTTATTAAGCCTCGAACAACTGGTGACTATGCTCTATCGGGTTATAAAGCCGAGCCTCAACAGCGTCGAGGAACTTCAAACACTAGCAGCTGATATCCAAAATCAAGTACGAGAGAGCCAGCTGTTAACGAAATCATCGAAACGTTTGCCCGTTATCCTAGTCTTGGACCGGCACCTCATTAATATGCCATTTGATAGCTGTCATATGTACCATGATCATGATGTAACGCGAATGCCGTGCGTCGGATTAGTTGCTGCACAGGCGCAATTGCAGCGTGTCAGAAACGCGGCTCTTTCACCTGCTGAGGCTTTCACACTTGCAGACCCCTATGCTGGTTTTTATTGCATAAATCCCGGAGACGATCTTCCTGAGAGCGAAAGACGCTTTCGGGAGGACATGTCCGTGCTGATCAAACGATGGGAGGGCACTCTGGGCAAACCAATGGAACGCGAAGATTTCAAGAGAGTGAGTTTTTTTCGTCATGAACTATCTGTCCGTTTTTTTTTGTCATAATCGGTTAAATGTCCTATTGCTGCAGAGGTATAAACGGGCTATCTCGTACGCTTTTAATATACATTTCTTTGGCACGGTATTTTGATACAGGTGCATATCGTAAACTCCCATTCACTGGAGTGCCATGTTCATTTCAATACTTCAGATGCTGCGTTCGAAGTCTGTGTATTTGTATTGCGGTCACGGAACGGGACGACAACATATGCGCGAGCAGATGGAGAATATCAACATACGGGCTGCTGCCTTGATCATGGGCTGTTCGTCCGGACGGATGCGCATCGTTGGCCAAAAAATGGACACCGAAGGTTATGCCCTTCGGCTGGTACTCGGTGAGCGTTATGTTTGATGTTTTTTTTGCCGAAAAGTGTTTATACGCAAAAGCATGGTTTCAATTTACCCTGGTTATAGTATGTTAAAATATGTGGTGAGATTGTTGGTCTCAGCTGCCTTATCCTGCACGTTTTTGAAAAATGACTTCGCTTACTATGCTTCAGGTGGCTCCCCAGCCGTACTTGGCAACTTATGGGATATTACGGACAGAGACTGTGATCTATTCACCTACGCACTCCTTCGAACGTGGTTATGGAAAACTTGGCAGGATGAAAATCAAGAGCATGAAACGGGAGATGAACTGGTGCTTTCACGAAGACGAGATACCGAAATCGTTACGAGGGCTGGTCTAGCTGCAGCCGTCGGATACGCTCGATCTGCATGCAAGCTCAAATCCCTTGTTGGTGCAGCGCCGGTTGTATGGGGATTACCCTGCCTTAGCTACTCTGTAAAATAAAGCTTCCATCCCATTATACGTGCATATAGCTGTAGCTTCTACACAAATTGTAAATTATGACGAAACTATGAAATTCATTATATTTTTATGGTAGAATATGTCGTAGAAATTTTTCAATATAACTGAGGTAAGTTTTTGAATTTTTTCAATGGTCACAGGACGAACGGTTAATGACTGACTACATGATTAAAATGTGCGATTTGCTGATCAAAAAAACTTTTGTAAGATGCTAAATAAGTAAAGAATCTAATACGCATCAAATGCATTAGAAAATACGTTAGGTTAGGAAAACAATCAATGTTGTTAATGCATTATGCGAATCAACGAATACTTCATTCAAATTATCTCTTATGGGAAGGCGCAATACTTGTTATTGTGTATCTCATGCCGACACTAAAAGAGTACCACATTGAGTGAATGGGGTATGATGAATTTAAGGGACATTTTTGATTTTCTAAATTCAATTAGAAGCCTATGCAACAACCACCGCAACGTGCGTTATAGCATACACCAAACGTATGACTGTATTCATACAGTTACATATTACTGTATATATATAAGCAATGTATATAACGTAACATAGCGCTGACGAAGATGTACACACGACGGTTTGTATATAACTCCGAAGAATAGAACTACGAAATACGTTGTTATACACGTAAAATACATAAATCAATTTTGATAAAGATTGTATTAAGCCTGCGCTTAATCTTTTCGCTTGATCTAGATTTTGACAGATCGAGTAAATCTCTAGTGCGATCACGAGTTCAGAATTCTTGGTTGTACGTAGATATTTCTCAGTTTTTATCTTATTAATGTGACGCGCACTCAGTCTGATATGCCCTATCTGCCCACTCATAATACGATTTGGCGAATAAAAATTGTTTTTTCACTACAAACAGTTAAACTTGTTGAAAATAGAAATTTGTTACATAGTGCTAATTTTCTTATATAACTATCTTCGAACCTACTAAATTCACTAAAATGACTAGCTTGAACGAATGTAGCCATTTTTTTTTATAATGTGGAGTTTTCAAAGCTTCGCATCTTCTGCCCGCTTTGCCGAAACAGGTTTTTGGGTTAACTCTGAATTTTTTGTTCGTTTAAGAATAATGCGGTGATAACCACTCGTCGTGATTGAGTGTGTATTAAGCAGCCCATGATAAACAATTGTCATATATGAGCACGTTGACTCGGCTAGGGACGATTTGGATCTGCTGCCTTTCAGGCCCCGTTTTATATGTAGGGATGCGTGCTTTTATCGCGAAGGTTACTTCGGAAAAATCCCAAAAGTTCGCCAGGGGCTTTTAGTTTCGATGACTTGGTTTTCGATGATCTATCGAAAGAGCCTGCTTTGATAACGCTATTCTTAAACAAAAGGAGCTTCAACTACAGACTTTAACAAGACGGTCGAACTGTACTAGGAGCATCAATAAAGTAACTGCTCGACTACCTGAAAACTTGATAGACCAGTCAGCGTAGGAAGCGCCAATATGAAGCGCCAAAAAAAAGACATCCCAACACAGTTTTTCAAAAAAGTTGTTTAGCAAGTCTTACTGGATGGTCGTAACGGCCCAAACTTGCTTGCAAATGAGTAGATAATAAAATATATAACAGACATATTCGAAGCCATCATGCGCGAATTTCTATCAATAAGAAAGCCTACTGTCAAAGGAAACACTTCTATCACACCATAATGTTTGCCTTTTTCGTTCGTAAAGACATTGAAATGGAATAGTAGACTGATAACACCTCAGCCACATTACGATCTAGGAGTCAAGTTGAAAGGATGTGACATATATTGCATTCAATTTCTTACTGGCTAAACCCTTCCGAATAGAGAATCACACTACAAAATTATAGCGCCATGTTGCACTTTCGGCGTCTTCATTTTTCCATGTCGTTCCTTATTGAGAACACAAATTGTTGTTTTTTGTTAAGATGAAAATGTGTTAATACTTAATTTATTTACACGATTGTATTCCCGTTTTATCAACATGGCAGATAAGAACAAGGTATAGAATTAACAGCTCGTCTGATTCCAACCATCATACTTGTGTCGTACAGAAATATGCACATGCAAATGTGAATTCGGCTTCATATGAGCAATAATACAATTAAATAATACAATTAATGGAGTCAGAAACGATACCATTTGCTATTATATGTAAATTATTGTTTATTCATGATAAACATCAATCCGGTTAATTTTGAATGGCAATGTATTAAAACGAAAAATTTATCCCCTGGCATTTATTTGTTTGTAAATCCGATTACATGATAACATTATTATTACGCGGAAGCGCTCTCAGACTGTGTACGTCTGTCTTTATCGTTATATATGTATAGTTAAGATGTATATATATACCTTAACTATACTTTTTGTTTCCACTACTACAAATACTATAGATCTATATATATATATATATATATATATGTATATATATATATATATATATATATATATATATATATATATATACTTCGTAATATTTTACAGCAGCCAAATTCCACTTAATTATTCATCAGTCACGATCGAACCCACAAACGGGCCTTCACAGCTAGGTGATAATATCGAAAATAAGTTCAATTTAATTATAATATGCTAATAATAAAACGCTTCCATACATGCAGAGGTAAACAGGCGCAAACACATTTCCATACTATAATTTTCACGACTCTTTCGGCAATTTCTGGCCAAAAACACTCACGCACTTATCATAAATGTCATTTTTGCTCTTTCTAAATACACGAAGTGTAATCATCGACGTGCGATAAGCGCCGAAAATTCCTTATATTAACCGAAAATGAGACAGTTCAATACCGTTTGCTCCAACCAACATTTTGTCAATGTGTACGAATGTCGTGTCTGAGATGTTTTAATGTTACACTTTAAACTGAACCCAGATTTGATGCAAATACTCAGATAAGCAATGCAGTTATTCTTCATGATTGCCGACAAACGGTTGATGATCAGTTAAGATCATAATCGACTTTAGCGATTACCGTAACCATTCCGTTTCACGCTTTCGCTAATCTTCATTGTTTTATTATTCTATTGTTGTTTCAAAAATAAACTTTACGTTTTTTCTGAGCCGACAACTTTCATGCTGATTCTGATGTGTCTCGTTCGCCTTTAGATCGCCTAAGACCATTATATCTGTTAATTTATATAACTTTTATCAACTATTTACATAACAATATTTAATATAAAAGGAGCATTAAAAACAATTTAACATCATCATAAAAATGCATTGATCAATGTATTTTTTCTTCGAGAAAAGCTGTTCGATTTGATAGCAACAAATTAGATATCTCACGTCGTTTGAAAACACTCCAATGTGTTCATTACAGAATCATGTGCCGTCGTTACAGCTTATTATCAGCCGCATAAACAAATATACAACTTGAGTTTAATGCTTTTAAATAATAATGTACTCTTATTCCAATATGCTTATTTTTTATGCTTATTTTCCAAGACTAAGAAAACAATTATATGATATAGAACTAATAGGGGCTATCATCCTAAAATATACGCCTTGTATGGGTGTGGGTGTGAGTGTGTCTGTGCCTACTGAGCCTTGCGCCAGGCGTCGATCAGATGTAACAATGTTCGGAGATTAAAGCATATGCTGGTCTAAGCCAGTTCAGCCGCCAATCATCATCTCGCAATAGACTAACAAAATTGGTAGCCCCCCATCACTAGATTTGCCACTCAGCAACTATACGCAACTAATGCGCATACACACAGTCCTGCCGAGCATGCCTCTAACAATTTTTTTCGTCTCCCTCTTTCTTTATCAACTGTATTAAATATCTACTATTGGCTCACGGACCGTTTTTTTCCTTCCTCGTTCTTCATCATTCTCTCTCTTTCTGCTCTTTCTCTAAAAACAGTAAAGCCTTTACTAATACTAGCAGAACGCTCAAGCAATATTTGTCACGTCCATTTAGTACCATTCACTTACTTAATTACCAATGATCGCCAGACTACAACTGGTCTGCCACTTCCAGTTTTTTTATTACTAAGCTCTAGGGCATTTGTTCTATGCGAAAAATGCCTTCAGCTTACTCATTTTATCATTCCTCTTTTTACCAATGCTAACATCACGACTATGCATTATGATTGGTATATCGCACTCGGCGAATGTACAAGCCACAAGCGATAAAGGTGCTCTCGCCTATTTTCATCTATTCAGAAATCACTTTCTTGAGAAAGGCTTTTGCGACCATTGCGGATTGATGATGTGGCTGAACTGCTAACTTTCATTTAAATTATCAAAAGATAACTGACCGAAACTCATTGCCATCACGCAGCGTCTGGCTGTGATTGGACTATTTATGTCGAAGGGTCTTCCACACGGAACATTGATTGTTTTTCATGTTTTTGTTCCATCTGGGTTTTTCCATCCGTAAATAGCTAATAATAGAAGAGAAAGCTACCTTTTGAAGTGAACAGAGATAACTCGGTAGATTTAATGAAGGGCCGTCCTGGCATACCCTTTAATATTGTATATGTCGTCTGTGTACTCACTTTCGATAACCTATCTTGCCACATTATTTGTTGGCGCTTGCTTCTTTCTTATTTGTTGCCGTCATCTGTCTTAAGTATATGATTTACTATGCACACTCACACTTATTATTTTATATTAGTATTAGTGAAGGTTGTTGGTCTGCTATAGAGTCCAATGCATCGGTCGTCTGTTTCTCGTCCGCATCGCTCTTCACACCATTTTTTGATGGAAGGCCTCACTGCGCCTGTTGCTGCTTCTGCTGTTACTACTGTACGAAAATCGGCTTTATTAGCTGGCTGCTATCGTACTTGTGCAATTGTGATAATAGAATGAGTTGGCGCTCGGACCAGCCAGCTGTCGTTGGCTTTCATGTCGTGGTTTTCGGGGGGGGGGGGGGGGAAGCAATATGGCGACACGACATGACAAAAAGTATGCAAGGTTTAGTCCTAGAGTATGGTGCATTTCTTTTTCTTCTGTCCACTGGCTTTTTTGGCACCGCTCTGATTGGTCTGCTGCTCAGCCCGCTTCTTGTCACGTATCAGCCGTAATAAGTCGTAAAAGACCTTATCGACGTTCATACACGTTTTGGCAGACGTTTCAACGTACGGAACATTCCATTGACGGGCACGTTCTTCGGCCTCCTCCACGGTCACCTGATATTTTGAAAGAACGACAAAATGACCGTGTAGCAACAACTGTATAATAACACTTTAAGTTACTAGAAAAGTTAGTCAGAGTTTCTATTCTATTAGAGTATATCCACTGTAATCTAAACGATAGTTAGCGATTCGCACTTTTATATCGCAATATACTTTTTGTGCTGATTTGTCTTTGTTGATTGATTTGATTAATGGAGTCTAATAAAAAGCAAATCAAGTGGCACTTAAGTCGAAATGAAGATTTTCTCTGCGAAAAGCGTAAATTATTATGAAGGGAACGAGATCGAACTTACCCTTCGGTTAGATTCATCCTTGTCGGCCTTGTTTCCAACGAGAATGAACGGTACCGAATCTTCACCTTTGACTCGAAGTATTTGTTCACGGAATTCTCTCGTGGCCTCGAAATTCTCGGGTTCATCAATTGAAAACACGCAGAGGAAACCTTCACCGGATCGGAAATACGTGTCCCTTATCACGGCGTAATCTTCCTGTCCAGCTGTGTCGAGAATGTCTATCTGAACGACCTCACCATCGAGCATTACTTTGCGGCGATACGAGTCGGCCTGTAAGAAGGCAAAAAAGGCGATAATTCAAGTACTAAACGTGGCTAGAATCGCGATTGGTCCCCTGCGGCATTATTATATTATGCGAAAATGAGCACCATTAGAACTAATACATATATATATATATATATATATATATATATATATATATATATATATATATGTATGTATATCACGTATTACCTTTGTTGGCTCGTAATCTTCGATGAACTCAGCGTACATGAACTGCAGCGTGAGTGCAGATTTTCCGACACCACCGCTACCGACCATAATCACCTTGTGCATTTCAGGCTGTTGTTGTTGACCGCCCGTCTTGGTCCCCGTCCCTCCTCCCCCAGCGCTACCCATTTCGGATCTGTCGGATGAGAATCCGCTGGATCCTGATCTATCGTACGATCGCAACGAAAAAAGGCTCAAATTAGAAGTTAGAAGGGCTGCAAACGAAATAACGATTTGCGCGTCACTGTTTTGAAGCTACCTCTATAGAGTCAGATGTACAAGCATACACGTAGCAGATGTGCACATTATGAAACGGTCAATGAGAACGCGATCAGTCAGACAGCAAGAATATGTAACAGAAAAGCAAAACGAGCATGTTTCTCGCAAATAGAAGGGTTTGCTTGTCGACACCTTCGTAATAGCTCATAATTATACGTACGATAATAAAAATGATCGCAACAGCGCATGCCAGAAACGAACCATAAACCGCTGGAAGTCAATCATACTAATTGTGTACAACAGTCTGTACTGCAGATTGATGCTCTCCGCGTAGAGCGCAAAAATAATATCATGAAACAAAGTAAAGCACAAAATAGATAAGAACTTACCAAACACCAGAAACGCAAGGCAATCGAGTGTATCTGGTAAAATTTGACTTGGCCTGTATACATAAAGGTCTGAGGAGAAAGCTAATGTCCAAGCGTCGTTTTCGCTCAACGTACAATTTACAAATGCTTATAGCTGTATTGAATGTAATATTTTAAAGATAAGCTAAGTTTTTCGGTATAAAGACGTACTTTTGTCGTATGATAATTTCGAGACTGTCACAGCACTATCTAACGCAGTCTCAATGACACCCGAAATACTTCAACTGTTGTTCTAGAAGAGGTATCGTGTCCCGAAGGTCGTACTACCTCGTCTTTTGGCGCAGTGCTTGTTTCAATCAACAAGAATTGAAACAAAGATTATGTTGATCCCTCAAATCGAGCGATCCGAAGTTAACATTTCAATTGGACACTTATGTTGGGGATAGAGTATAGAATCTTTGCGTGTTCAAATCGACACTAGGTCGAATGAAACCTGGAGATATGATCCATTTGAAGCGAATATTAAAGATAAGGGTATGATCAATACAATCGGGAACAATTCAAGACGAGTTTTAAAGTTCAAATTCAAGGCGCGATCACAACGGGTTTCGAATTCTAATCTATGACGCATTGCCATACTCATTATGAACTCACAATGTGATGACTAATAATGCGACATTGTCTTCTGCCGTTATTTGAATAAAGAGCTTATTTTGTATCAAAATTGATAGATATATCGTTACACGTATATTGGTGGTTTTTAGTTATTACGGCGTATTATAATCCATGGTGCTTGTTTAAAATAGAAGAAGTTAGTCTTCACTTCCGTATGAAAAGATGTAAGTTGAAGCATTAGTTGGGGAATTCACCGTTCAAATTAGATAGGTACAAAAAGAGCTCTGAGAATAAGAATAATAATATTAACAATAAAGCAGTCGAATACAACGGAGATACTAGTTTGCCGTCACCCATATCACCTCATAGCTTAGCTCATAGAAGATATTATAGAATGAACGCTGCATACTCAGCAATGATAAAAGATGGCGCTAGCTGCCGTGAAGAATTAGCGTTAGTTAAATAATCAATGAACTAGCATGCATTTAACCAGTTAACTGACAAGTAGTGCCCCACTGGAAACGTCGCAACCCTCACATCTGCTAAAAGAACTGCCGAGGCATCTAGCTTAGCAGTCGCTGTAATTGTCTATATCAGCAAATTTTCCGTTGATTTCAAGCTTCTTCGTTATAGATCACCCCACAAATTTCACAGCTAACCAATATATACTGTCACATTAAGGCCATATGCACAAATATGGTTTAAATGAAATGAAAAATACAATACTTTAGACGAGTTTGAAGCACCAAGTAAATAATAGCGCGTACATCGTTCATGACAATTAGCCGGACGCTAACGGAACTAAGCAAACTCGCGAATTTGACTGTTTTCTTTGCAGTCTTGTTCCGGCGGCAATCATGTATATTTGTCTACACTCGACGATACGGAGGAAAGAAATAGCTTAACATGTTGACAAACGTTGGCTACACAGATATTGCTGACCATACGACAAGAGTACAGCATAGACACAGCTTGAAGATACTGTAACCTCCATCTTTTGGCCTCAATATCGCAGTTCTTCCTTATCATCACCGAGCAGTATGGGTAAACGGCTTTGCTCTTAGAACCGTCGTTGGTACAGCCAAAGATCGAACCATCAGTTTTTGTTAATGCCACTAATTCTCATTACGTGTGGCCTCTGTCGTCAGATTTTACAGTAAGAACACGTCTACAGTGCTCTTTAATCGACCAATCGAACAAGAACGAGCAACGTCTTTTTTGTATAGAGTCCCGTCGATACACAAGCGGATACGGCTGATCGATGGACTGGTGAATGAAGGAGTGTCAACATATGTGATCGATCTTATTTTTTCCTAAGAGGATAATCTAAAGTTCATCAGCAAATATGTATTAGATGCTCGATCGCAAGTGTTCACACTTCATGTCAGAACCAAGGCAAAGTAGCTTAATTATTTATTATAAGTCATTGAAACCTCCTACAATAAATAAAACACTCAATTGGC
The DNA here is from genome assembly GCF_002443255.2 of Varroa destructor. Taxonomy (NCBI): domain Eukaryota; kingdom Metazoa; phylum Arthropoda; class Arachnida; order Mesostigmata; family Varroidae; genus Varroa; species Varroa destructor. The sequence goes on from NW_019211457.1 coordinate 39,183,479, forward strand.
CTAAATTCGTCGTATTTAGAATGAGCCTATGCATAACTCGCTCAAGCTATTATTCGACTATAGAAAACGGATCGATAATTCGAAGCGAACCGTAGCGCGTAAATGTGGAAAAATAGAGTTGTGGTACAACAATAGCCGTACTTTAATGCTATATGTTGCTAAACAGTGGAGCAGACGCCAGTCAGCTAAGCAAACCACTGTCGTCTAGTAAGTCTAGTTTAATTTGCGAAATAAATTCTTAATTTAGCTAGAATTGCTGCAGTCAGTTATGCGGGACGAATAAGCTATATCTAGTTGCATAAGGACAACATAGATTTAAAGCCATCGCTTTCAATTACACATCTCGACAAAGGTTTGTCTTTTCAACCTGCGAATTTCACTCTTTTTTAATTAAAGTTCAACATCAAATTTTCGCTTGCATGAAGATGACTCTATGTGTAATGATAGCGTAGTCAAAAGCCTCATTTGAAAGGATACTTCTATTAACCGCCTGTGTATTATAGGGGTTGTCTGAAAATATTCGGCAATATTCGGCAAAGGTTCAGTTTGTGACTTAATACTTCGGTGTTTTTGGCTAATTTTATCTTTCTTTCAACAACTTACCACACGTGACGCGTTTCTAAGGTTTCTCTTTATGTTTTTGTTTGACTTATTTGAATTGTTCGTATTTTACACATTCATGCATTTCTCTACGGTATGGGGCTGCTATCTTAACACTCGTACCGTTAATCGCTACTAAAGAACCACAACCTGTGCGACCCAATCTTGTCCGGTTGTGACTAAGCATATTCGTTGTGCGGCGCTGCTTCTGACATCACGGTCGACTTAACGTTCACGTGCTTCTCAATCGGGTTTAAGTTAGGTCTTCAAAGACTAATAACGACGTTCCTTATGACTTTTAAGACAACGTCTAAACGAGCCTTCATAAAATACCTAATACGCATACATAGTACCGTCTTTTCTGCTTTTTGAAATAGCTGCTCGATTAGTTCAAGCCATCAATAACAACAGTAGCAACAGCTACTGCTGCGTGCGAATGAACGGCTTCCTCTGACCGCCAGGCTGCTTGCTCTACACCATGGTGCTTTAGATAGTCTTCAGCATCAGCTGGTAAGCGAATAAGCAGTCAGCACATAAATAGCACAAGGCATACTTTTGTCAATCTAAGCAAACAATAGATGCCAATGGTAAACTCATGTGGAAGCGGTTATCGCGCACAACGAAAACGACCATGGAAAATGACGGCCATAGAAAGCGCAACAACAGCTCAATTCAATTATTCAAAGTATTTTCTCTATCGGTTTTATACGATGAGAAGACGAACTATAGAAGATATTAGGCGATGAGCATCGGACTCGAGTTGCAACGAATACAACCGACCCATAGAGAAAGGGTAGTCACACTACACTGTGGAGGCTAGCTAAACTATGAAGAAGCTTTAGCTCACCTCCTTGATCAATTGTTCGCTTACTTCAAAATGGCATAGTAGCTAGTGAAAATAGGTCGGAACAGATTTGCAAAACGGAACAGAAGCCTTCGGAATGTGTACAGGCACATTTCCTTTCAGACTGTTACAGTTAGAAAATTATTATATTAGCCTATACAACCGCGGTGAGTTTGTGCCATCGACAAGCACGAACGTTTTACGTCAGCATTTCTAATTAACATGTCTAGTTTTTATGAAAATTTAGCTCACTTCAAGGTAGAACGCACGTACATATAATGATGGCAATAACCGTCTGTTCATGAGACACAAAAATGTAGATATCTGCATGCGACAATTGGCTGGTAATATTTCCGTATCGTAAGAAAAACATACACTTTCATATGGAATAACTCATTCATGCTTATCGAGAAGAGCTGCGTCAGTGCACCGACCAGAATAGATGCACAGCTTAAATCATTCAATAGTATCATCCCACAAGCATTCTATTCGACAGGACATGAACGATAGTGTAATTGGCTTATATATTATACAAATATTAGAGCAAAGCAAAGATGTAAACACACACGATCAAGGTATGCACAGAAGGACTGAATGAGTCATCTTACCGTCGCCTTATTGCCGTAACTTCAATCGCAACAGCAACTATCACCGTTGCGATAAAACGCCATGAAATTAGTTGGAGCGTTATGGTACATTGGCTTTCTGTCCAACACACTTTCCCATTTGAATGAACGTTTGTCTATGTTGAATTATTAGTCATATTGTTATTAGTCGCAGTCGAGTACCGGTCTAAGCTATAAAAGTGTGTGTATAGGGATTGGTAATTTATCTTTATACGTGATGTATGTTTCGAGCGCGTCAACTGCTATTGCTGACTGCTGAGACGCGCCCCGAACCCCAACGTGAGTCAGCCACTAGCGTACCTTTGCATTTCGTTTGCGGCATGAGCAGGCTTCGAGCCGTTGCTCCAGTTCAATGATGTTTTGGGATTAACTTCACATGTTGTCGAAGGTCGGACGATAGGCCACGGCTGCTGGTACCCTGAGTCGATAATAACGTCTTTTCCAGATGCCATACAATCGCTAACGGCGCTCCGAATATAATTGACGAAGATATTGTTAGGAAAACTTGTCTAGAAAAAGGTGATTCCTCTATTACCTTCTTGATCAGTCGACTGATTTCCTCTAGTTAGTTGGAACAGACTTGCTTCCGACTAATAGATCGAATGTATCTGTTGCCGTTGGAGCTAACCTCTGGTCTGAGAAGTGTTAGGTTAGATAAGCTTTTTGAATTTGTTCTTCATTCGAAAGAATGTGTGATCCTAAGAACCCGATAGATAAATTTTATTCTAACTTTCGTGGTAATGAAATGAACAAACAATACTGAAAGTATCATCACTAGTTTGTGTTCATGTGAACGATATTATAAGAGATCACGCTCACTCAACAAGGCTTAAATAATTAATTAAATCCTCAATTTCGTTTAATGCGCAAAAATACAATATTTTCCTAGTTGATATTCCATTGCCAGAGCAAAATACAAACAAAACAACATATTGTATCACACAATGTGCGTTTCTCGGCTTTAGAACAACAAGCGTTTCGACATTGATATCGTAGGTGATAACTTATAAGTAAGCTTGGGTGATTATCGGTGCGTTTGTTCTGTAGCACTATTCCATCTATGGAGTGCCATGCGAATTATTCAAGTGTCACACAGTTTGCCACAATTGTGTATGTTCCTAGTTCTTGTGTCGCTCTACAATATAAGCTAGACAGCAATAGAATATGCTCAAACGCTGACGCATTCGAATCGATCACTTTCAGGCCAGGCTTATACAGCAACCGTATTCAGCTACTGATAACTATTGAGAAAAAAAAAATACATATATATATATATATGGATATACTAACAATTAATTCACCATTTGTTTATCGCCAATACTATCATAGTATGAATCGTTTCCTTTCGTTAGTTTATCTAGCCCACTAATAGGAAGGTGCTGCCACCTGTCGATCACACCCTTTCTTCCCCCTCATTTTGTATTCGATGCCATGGGGGCCCGTATTGGTCAATCGTCGTATGTTTTACTATATTAACTAGACATAATTAACGTTATGAGCAGTTCTCTAAACGATAACTGACAGAGAGGACTCTGTGTGTTTATTAAAGCGAGCGAGTGGTTCCGTTTTAAACAATTCAAACAGTTACCTGGGCAAAATTATTTGTCCAGATTTGGTTAAGAACAATATGTCTGATGCCCGTGAATGAAGTCAGGTGCAAAGCTTCATTTCGTGTTCAGTCATTCCGCAGTACAGTCATTCAATCAAGTGTGCAATTGGCAGAACCGCAAGGCGATTCTGCAAAGTAAATGGATGTAGCAGTTGTCACCCTTTTCAACGTTTTCCACACACTTGCTCGTTAATCGCTAATACTACAGTAAGCTCGATCTACCTATAAAGAACGCAACTAGTTAGATAGTGCATACCGCCACATAGGCACAATCAAGCAGCTTATCATTGCACTCGAACAGCCCGGTTGTTGAAGTCTTTTAGGAGTAAAGATTGCTAACGCGTATAATTTATCTATGTAGGCAAATAACGATTTCGAAGTGCCCCGTCAGTTTTCAAGCTGCAACGGGCGGCGTATCTAAATCTATATAACGAGATTTTTTTAGCTGATACTTTGTATGGCCAGTGATGGTAATCTCTGTACAATAGATCACCCCATAAGGATTTCTTAATTTATCTCCATGATTGCACTTCCCTTCAATAGCGTACCGGCAAAAAATTTAAAACTCACTTTGAATACGTGCCAATAATGATAATGAAAATACAAACTAGTCAAAGTTTCTTTTTAACTGAATTTAAAAACCTCTTTCTACGTATAGTCAGCGCTTTAAGCACTAGTGAATATTTTGTTAAAATGCGAAATTCGCCACTTGCCATTGTCATTAGTAAAGTAGCTTTGCTGGTGGTACTGAATTATGTGTCGACTTGTTATAAACGTTTCATATAGGCAATGAGATAGTCGCGACAACGTAAACGTGTTCGTGCTCCTAAGTAGGATACTCGAGAGTCGGCCTTTCCGTCAATATAGCAGCGGCGGTTGACCAATTACACAGGCTGACATGCTGTCGAAACAACCGCGTCAGGTCTTCGACCTAAACTACAACAAATGCACCAGTGGTTCAAATATAATTTATCTAGAAGCGCGTGACAAACTCTAGCTTATTTACGTCCATAGCCTGCCATAATATAGCTCGAATTATAACTTATCGAGTTCATCATTATAAAGAGGTTACTATAGCATATTAATGCTGGCTATCAACACGGCACAGCAGCAGCAGCAAAATATATACCGTGTAATGTGTAAATACAAAGGTAAATGCCAAACCGTGTGCAGACTGCGTAAACTCCAAATAAAATCTGATTTCCCTGGTAGACTTATATTAATGTGAAGTAAGGGACTGGTGTTCTTTGAGATTTTTCATAGTCAATAAGTGGATCGAAGCCGTAAGGCCAAAATCAGAGCGAAGTCTCTAGAACTGAAAGAAAGTCTAAATCCTATGAGTCTACTCATTCATTGCATAATAATTTCTTTATGTATTATAAATTAATGTATTCTCTAAACGGGTTTTTAATTTTTGTCGAAGAAGCACACCTTTTAGAAATTAGAACACTTAAAAAATAATTAATCAACAGCTGAATATCGCTTGTAAGTAAAATTTATATTTTTAATAATTGTTGTAGAAGTGTTCCAATAAAACCTTAACTTAGCGTGGAAATGATATTTTTAGAACGGCTTTATGTTTTTTAATGGTAAAAACACATTAGACTCTACGATATATGCGCTTCATATTTTAAGATATTAAGTTATTTAGTAACGTATTTATTAATGTGTGTAGGTTTCACATTGTTTCTTATTTCGTCCGAGCATACATTTGGATCGATTCATAAAGCGCGAAACCTAAGTCGTTTGCAGATGGTAGGATCGCTTAAAATATTGTACGTTAGCAGCGATAGCTATTGAGATTTAATAAACTGTTGTCTTTTTTATTATTATTACGAAACGCTGTCGCTTTGCTAATTCAGATGTTGATGACAGGCTTACTATACGTGTCGTAGTCGATTTAGCGTCAGATCTTATCAGCTCTAGTTTGCTGTCACGGCTCGACCTCAACTCAGCTTGTCTGAAAGGCTTACCGAGGAGAGAGCTCCAGAGAAATGATCATCACTTTTTTACAACACGGCGTCTTTTTGTGACGACGACAGCTACCAACAATCTTAAGTAGATAATCTACGTGGAATCAATTTAATGTACTATTATATTATTACATACATACTCCACTCTCATATAACTGGTATAACTTAGCTAAGACATTTCATAATGATAATAATTGTTTTAGCTATTTAGTTTCGGGGAAAACAGAAAAAAGAAAAACTATGTTTAAGTCCCCAATCGACAACTAAATGCCTAGGGAAATAATACAAAAAATTGCATAGCCATACGAAATACCATCAGAATCAACTACATCGGCAAAAATCTGGAGGATTTCCACTTGGTCGAGTTGGTAGCTGCTGAGCTCGCGGCAGTAGGTTAGATAAGAAAGGCTGATAAAGGCGGAAATGCTGGCAAAAATCACACTGAAGGTCGGGCATCGAACGATCAGACGGCATCGTCTAATCCTGTCAAGATATACATATATGTTTAAGTATAGGGAGCGTCTATATTGAAATTTCTCTTATACTTTGCTAAAACTCTATATAAAACAAAAACAAACATTTTGACAATTTCTTTTGCGCCAAAAGTGTCGTTTTATGAGGGATATATTCAGTTAACACGATCCCTATCTTCTGTATTCACAGCTTCGATTCGTGATCTAAATTACCAACTGCTCAATTTAAAAATATTCCTTCTTTAATCTGCAAGTAGCTTTTAGTAGTCATTTTGCGTTGAGCAATACTTGTAGATCTAAACTTGCCAAAGCGTAGCTCAGACATGCTAAATACAAAAAGCTATAATATACGTTTTAGAAATTGTGATATATTTGAGGCTGATAGCAAGCTCTCAGTTCCAAGATTGCTCAAAACTGCCAAAAAAATTAAGATATGCAGAAAAGACGGACCTTCTGTGCATGATCTACTTGGCACCTGACATTCTTCTCTCTAAGATGGCCCCTAATTCCTATATTAAAAGGCCTAGATGTACCAAAAATTGTTTTTTTGAGCTATTTTGATGAATTCTTAAATATTTAACAAATCTTATTGAGGATTTTCCGCTGTACCTCATAAAATTCTTCCTCGGGTGTTTTACACGACGCCTGGCAATAAAGCAGACCGCGAACTTTAGGCAAAACAAAAGGTCTTTTTAAAAGAATATCGATAATAGCCGATTTTTGCTCGAAATCCGAGTCCAAATCCAACGACGTGTTATTTTTCGCCATAACAAGCTTCTCGTGTTGTTCTAAAAAGTTTTGATTTTTGCTAAATACTAAAAATAGTGAGTAAATGCATGCCCGTTACGGTAAACAGTTTATCGAAGTTTTCATTAAGTTTAACGCATCACTTTATATATCGTAAAAACTTTTTTTAAGCGAGAAACGGTTTCTAGTAAGCCGTTCGATATCGGAAGGTATAAAAAGGAGCCGTTATCAGTTGACGTCGTCCAACAATGAAGTCTACACACACTAGTACTAAGATGTTTTCCTTCTAACAATGTGAATAGTGTTCAATAGAACTGGATGAGTGCGATTCGAAAATCGCACTATATTAATTTGATTTTATCGAATCAAATACTTCTGGTTATACGAGCCAAATACCTAAAAAGTGATTTTTTAGCAATTACCGTCTTTGTACCTGTCGCGCGGTCATGGTCATTTATATTACCTGATATATTACTACACAAAACTTGTTTCCCGATTTACGGCCCATTAGCGCTCCCCGTCATAAAAAGTCATTTACGGTCAAACCAAGATAAGGAAGAAGTATGACGACAGAATTACAAGCTGCCACAGGAATAGCTTTTATGTGGACAGTTTCTAACACTTGAAATGCTCCTAAAAATCACCAAACCACAACGTCTACTTGAGAGAAAGACAGAAGGCGAAAAAGCAGCATTTTTCCCCTTGATAAACGTTGAAGTTGTGGGGGCAAAAAAACAATGTTGTAGGCAAAATCATCAACTCATTAGGTGGAAACCAATTCTGGTTTGTAGTATAAGATCTGAAACTTGTGCATACAATAACAGAAGACAAGTTTGCATTACAACCACAAAGATCCACATAGATAAACTATTATCAATCTGCTTATTAAAACTATTTTCATTGTTACTGCAGATTTGAGGTATACTATTTTTCTTGCTAGCTTTGTTATTATTGTGTTCATATTGCTTTTGCAATATCCCTGCTTTTTTTTCATCTTAATTGAATTTGCGTGTAACGACCACTATGATCCGGTGGCCAACGCGCACAATTCGAATCTGATTTGACAACAGTCGAAAACACATGGGCCATATTTTTTTCAGAACTACTGCTCGCGTTTCCTCTGAATCGTCGTTACAGGTACAATGACCACTACGATAGTTGTAGATTAGCAATGGCATCTGGCTGTAATGTGAATATTAAGTGTCCCTATCTGCGACCACCCACCTTTTACCCCCATTTTAACGTTATCCTAGTTTTGATTTGAATTATTTCGGCATCTTGCCTATGCGTTCGGGCATATTTTCATTGAATGAATTGATCCCTCGGCACAACTTACTCAAGTTTATCGCATGTCATTGCACTAGCACTCACTGTTATGCGCTGTTTACGCAAGGAAGATGGGATCGAGGTTAGACCGTTGCCGTTGTACGGCAGGCGACTAGATGCACGAACGCGGAGTACTGCCACAGCTTCCTTTGCCAACCAGGACCGTCGAAAGTCTTAGAAGTCACGATCGCTATCGACAGCCGTCGCGAACATGCTAAGCATGAAGTTAAATGTTAATGTTGTCGCTGCCGCTAAGTAGGCACTTGTCTTGGTTGCTCTTGCTAGCAAGCAAAGCTAACATCGGTCCGACCAAAAATTGACCCCTTCTTCCCGTCTTCCCCGTCATAGCATCCTTATTTCGCGTCCCGTGTCTGCTACCCCTTTCTATTTTCGAGCCAGGGTAAAAGCTGGTGGACTTCGCAGCTCAATACAGCCTCTGATGTTGGTGCGGCCTGTCTGAAGTTGTTGCTGCTGCTGCTGTTGTTAGAACAGCAGGTGTTGTTCGGTTGAGTTGGAATATCAGCCGCAAAACAGCAGTAGATGCGGCCGACGCCGAAAGCAGTCCATTGCATCGACTATGTGGTAACTAGCAAGACACTTAACATAGTTATGGATGAAACCTCTAAGGGCTCGTAAAAAACGAATAAAGCAATAAGGATTCTAAAGTAATATCAGTGATAGATAGTTTCGCATACAGTCGGACAAACATCATACTGCCTGTGGGCTGCTCGCTTCGTTTAAAACTGATTGTGAAACTAGCTGTCGTATACTATCCACTCACGTGCCCAATCAGACAATAATCCTTTCGCAGGCTTAGCTTAGACGTGTCATCCAGTACCAATAAGTACGCTGCGACAAATGCTCTCGCGAACAGGAACGTTCGGTGGCTATCCTTTTGACGCCTAAAATATTATCGATACATAACATTAATACTGATTCTGTAATGAGTAATAGAGAAAGCAGTGGATCGGATGAGACCAGAAGGGCAATAGTGGTAGAACTAAACTTAGTTTCAATTCAGGCTGTTCCACTCAAACGTTGTACAGCGTTGTTGCTCATCATAGGTAAACTATGTGTAGTGGGCCAACCGTAGATCTGGCCAACAAGAACTAGAGCGATGATTTTCGGGAGACCCTCCCTACAGCTTCACACTTAGAAGATCTGTTTGTCGTCCATTTTAGACACGGGACCAAATAAGGACATCAAATTAATTGTCTCATTTCAGCCACCAGTAATGTTTTGCAAAAATTGTCTACTATTGCTGTCAGCTCGCAAATGTGGAACTGTGAACTGTAAAATGGCCAACTGATAAAAAAATAAAAAAGTACGCCGCAGGCAAGCATCAGCCACAGTAACAACTGAGCGTGATAAAAATTGCTAACACTATGCGCTGTAATCCGAAGTTTTAGGATGAGTCGCCGGGCGGCAACGACGCTAATCATAACATCAACAGCAGCAGCAGCAGCAGCGACGACGACGACGACAGCAGTGGGCAGAGCAGCGAGAGTTAGAACAGCTACAGCAAAAAAAATGTAGGACAGGAATAGGCAACTTTTATTTTTACTATTGTGGATGCCTCTTCTGGAAAGTTAGAGTCTCCGTTAAACAGAACTCAATAGTTGGTCATCCGTTAAATCCAAAGGCCTGATCGGCTCTGCGCCACCGTCAACAGAACATCAGATATTGTAGCTATACAGCTCTTCTATTATTAGCAGTGTGCAAGCTAGTCAGCAAAACCGGATCGGTATTTTTTGAAAGCACCGATATTATATATATAGAGCCTTAACGAAGTACAGCAAACCAGCCACAGGGAAGAACAAGACTCTTTGTGTTTCAGCACCGTGGTAGCAGCTAGAATTGCAGGAAGGCCAACAGCTGCAGACGCATTGACGATAGCATAAGAATGGCGAATTACCGAAATATAAGCTGATTGCAATTTGCGAAAACCCACAATCATGAATAGTTCTTCGTTGTGACCACTACTGACGCGCATCTATAACTAGGAACACTCATTTACATGCTGTTATCAAACGCTTAACGCTTTATTGGTTCACGGTTGTTTATTGTCATCGTTTTGAAAAGAAAAGACAAAGCCAGATGTAAACTTCTTGAGGTCCTGAGGGATACCGGTACTTGACAATTTAATCCGTTGGGACAGATTATCGCTGTTGTTTGATACACTAATTCGCTCTAAGAATAAAATACTTTGCCTAATATTTGTTTCACTTATCGTTAGTTAATAACAAAATGGTTCCATCACGTTTAAATAGTATTTAGAAGAAGCTTTCATTTCAGGTAAACAGCAGGTGAATTCTCGACTAGCTATTCCACAAAAGCAGGTCAAGCGTTTTGACACAATTTCCATTAGAAGGAAGGTTATTTTTAGAGTATATATATATATATATATATATATATATATATATATATAAACAGCTTATTAGTGAATGGAATTGGCAAAACAAAATGAGCCAAAAGTTCACATACGTATGCAGGGCGTATGTGCGCAATGTAAACAAATAAAAGCGACAATACTGTAACGATCGGGCCGGAAACCGACTGCTGCTCTAGAGCTTCGTTAGCACCATCGTTATACGATTTATTCGTTGACCTGAAATACGCCCAAGCCAACGGACGCATCCTTCTTTAGGCAGCTCGTAAAGCACTACATGACGGATTTAAAATTGAGCATTTGTATGATATGTACCGAAGAAAGAGAATCACCTAAAATACAGAACAAATACATATAATTTACAAACAACGTTGCATGTCTCGTAACCTGCATGTCAACAGCGACAACGTCTCCTCTTAACAAAATATACAGCCATTTATTTAGGCAAAGCATAGCGGACGTACGTCCATAGTTCAATTTTAAAAATCTTACTTTACAAATTCATTTTGTTCAATGAAAATAAGAGCAACATCGCACAAAAGAGAGCGTCGGCGTCGTTAATGTAGCAGTTTGATAATTGGCTGGCCCGTCGGTGATCATCAGTATACCTACGATGGCTTCAGTTTATACAGCCGCTCGTACACACGTATGGTAACACCTTCCCGAATGCATATTATATGCATACGTTACAACGGAAGGATAAATAAATGCAGAGCAGAAGCGAGGTTCAATTAAGAAACTTTGTAATAGCTCATTGATGCTACAGGCGGTTTCCATTGGTCATTTCTTGCAAGAGCGCGGCGACATCAGTGTACTTACAGCATGCTTCTATCACTGAATCCCTCCGACCTGCAGCGGTCCGAAGCTGTTTCCAATACCAACAACTAGCGAGTACCCAAGCACCAACCAAATCAGTTAACAATAATAAGTTCTAACGGCTGGTTGGTGACAACAGTTCTTTGTTACGTACGTGTGATGAAAACGCTTGTGTGGTGCACAAAGGTGAAGGCATACAGAGTACTTTAATGAATGGATAACAGATTCAAGGATGAGTGTTCTTTATATCCCGCTACTAGTTTATTTCCTTGTCTGGAGCATTCGAGACTTCCTGTGAAATACGACATGCATTGATCGCCTGTGCACTACAACCAGTCTACTACAGTCCTGGCGTTCTATACAGAGGAATGATTCCCTATAATGCGCTATACATGGCCTACGCAGGGCGCGGATTTTTCCGCTCTTTAAGCACAATATTGTGTGCATCGTTCTCGTCATTAGCACAGATAGCGGACCCACGTAAGCGAAAGTGGTCTTAACTGAACGGAAACGAAAAATGTGCAACAGGTTGCACATTTTACATAGCAGCGGTCAGCAACATTCTGTCGACAATGAAACAATTGCTATCTTTAGAGGATGATATGACGAGAAATCATTCCCGTTAAAATGGAACATCTCTGATCCGTGTAGCAGCAACGCCGAAACATGGCGACCAGTATATTACACCTAAACTATGCTAGTTTCAGCAAGAAGACTACAAATTTCGTTATAAGGTGGGGGACAGAATCACAAACGGAAAGTTCATCCAAATAATGTCTACACGAACACCATAAAAGCCAAATAGCAAATAGTGAAAGGTCTAATAGACTAAAGTACATAAAACACAAAATTAAGAAGTTAGTAACATATGATAGCTAAATTTTTGAGAGAATATATAAAATAATCGAATGTATCATGCCAATCCTAGCTAGTTGCATGCTTCATTACTCTGGATGAATTGTGGTCACCGATTGACTGCTACGTTCAATCGTCTGGTCATTTAGTCGTAGACGTCGATGTGTAGTATAATAGCACAAACGCCTATCGCGTAGCATTGTTGATTTTTGCAACGGCAATCCATTGTTACCAAGAATGAGGCCAAAACTCGATGTATTCGAATGAAATGCCTGCACTTATTTTTAATTTCACCTATTTACCCAACAGAGTCGAAAGCTTAATGACGCTAGCGAAAGCTTAAACTGACGACTAAGATCTTCAGAAAAAAAGTGGCCAATCACGAACAATGGGTGCACATTAGTTTCTGCGTTAATGCCGAGTTTGAGCTTGAGACGTTAGTTGTACAGCAACCAACGTTGCAGATCTCTATCAGAATCGAGCAGAAAAGGAAAATCGACAAATACGAACAAGCCAATGGATAGACGAACAAACGTACTGGGGGATGATTGAAAAACAGACGCAGAAAATAAGAGAGCGAAATACGAAAAAAACGCTAAAAACCGTGCGTACACGTGGCCTTCTCATACGACTCCTAAATACGAGGTGAACAAAAAACGCAACAGACAGAATTATCTTCGATCTTTATATAACAAATGCAGAGACAGGCAGATCTGCCGTACCCGACCAAGCGATTGCTGCGTTGCTACAAGCTCTCGGACCGAACATCCCATTGAAGCTATGAGCCGGCAACAACAGAAGCTGAGGTAATATCCGAAATTCTACCAGACTGAACGTGTATGAGGGCATAGGGATTGTTCTAGAGGGTAACAGGCAAACTCACTGCCGACAGCAGAAAACATCGCGGACGCGCTGCATCCATTTCGATTGGCTGACGAGCACACAGCACCACCGAGTGCACGACGACATCGCGTGATACGATGATGTTATGAAAGGCGAAAACAAGGCAATCTTCTTTCTTGCAGATGGTGTACTTTAATTAAGGTTTGCACACTTCCCTGAGCTTTGTCCCGGCGAAGCTGACGTTATTCGCAGTTGTGCTTCCGTTTTTCAGCTTGCATACCACTTGTCCGACAAATTATTGAGGATTCAGACGATCCGGAAAACCGGCCAGGTTTTCAGAAGCTCCCACTATCTGCATAGGCCGATCGCACCACTCGTCCTTCTTCACAGCTAGATCGTGCGTGTCTTTGCTGTCTCGTCTCCCAGATGCTAGATAGCTGTCCCACTCGCGCTGCATTCAACTATGACAAATCAATGATGAACCAGTAAATCCACGTACATAGATAAACAGCAGTTTCAATAGTCGCGATCTCCGAGTGATACAGAGGAAATGAACGACACATACATAATCGCATAGATCCACGTGTAAAAAATTATGTATATTTAGGTGCTGCACCTTTCTACGAACATTTCGATCGGGGCAAGGCAGCCTCGTCCTCCGGAATTTGATTTTTTCAGACAACTGTTAATTTTAAACGGCGCCAAACATCAGTTGCTAGTGTATTCGTTATCGCTGCAATTTTTTTGTTGCAACAATGATAATAATTTTGCCTCTGTAGAACAGTGGTTTAAGTTAACATTTTTACCATGCAATGGTCAACGATTAGCGTACCGCACGTCACGTTGCCGGGTGGAACGGAAAAGAGAGAATACAAAAGCACGGAACACAGCCTGTGGACACAGGCGGGAGTAAACATCGGCAGTTGCTACCAACAATAGCACGAGCGTCTTGTTCAGTCGAGTTGAATCGACGTTGTCGTCATCGCCGTTGCTTGACGCTGCTGCTGCTGGCAGCAGTTGGCCCAACAGCAGCAACACCAGCAGTAGCAGTCGTCGTCGTTGTTGTTCGCCGTAGCGGGTAGCAGTGAGTTTTCGACAGCCGCTATTGCATGTGGTACATAAACTGTGTTAGTGGTTTCTTTCTGAAAACGATGCCTGCGAGAGTAGCCATACGGGCAAAAACGGCAGCAGCACTGGCCACAACAATAACGATAGCAGCTTAAATATCGACAACAGCAGCGGTGGTTAGGCCAGCTGCGACGGCGGCTATGATAGCAGCAGGTACGGCAATGAATTATTGAGGAATGAGGGACTGTACCTATCTGTTAGTCAGCGGTGAATAAGTGGACCAAGTATCGCTGATGTACAGAGGTAGAATTCGGCAATAATAAACAAAAACGACAAGAACGATATTAACACCAATACTACGAAGATGGCAACTAAGATATAAGTTTCCAGACGTCATCAACGATTGACGCCGGTTGCTTTTGTTTATTTATTCGTTTTTCTGATTATTAATAGCTCTTACTTGTCTATGGCATTTAAGTTATTACGGTTGTCGACTAGCTACGTGCGGATCTGAACATCTGGCAAGTTGCCTACGTTTTACCTCGATTCGACCTTCTTTAACTGGCTACAGTACGAGCACTACATTCTTCACAGTTGACCATGTGTTTATATTTACGCATGTAGCTGTAATACAGAAGTACTCAGTCATCGCACAACCACAGACGGATACCATAATATTTAGTAATTACCGAAATAGGCTCTTCGGCAGTTTGCCGGTTATCGAAGCTCAAAAAGTAAATATTTTAGATCTGCTATTTTAGGTAATACGAAATCTGCATGAAATCAATGTTTCGCTAAGACTGCGATCGTCTCGCTTCGAATAGGCGAGGCACGTGGAAAGCGACATGCATGCACAAGTAGCCGATAAGTATTATAAGTTGTGATTAAACCATCAGTAGAACCTATCGACATTCTAGAACATTTAAGGGGAATGTACAATTTCATGGCGTACAGTTGCATACATTCCTAAAGACCCTATATATGTATATATACAATATGTGAACGCTGACTTGTAATAATTACAATTCTACCAGTAGGTGACCAGAATCGACAGTCAATTGTCGTCCTGTCGCTTACAAATAATCGGCGAGAGCCACCTGAATACTAACATAGTGCCATTGCGGGCATATTGATTTTTCGTATAACCGGCGGCATAACATTGTTGACTTAATTCGGAAAAAATATTCTTCCTTCTGCTGTTATTGTTTACCATGGCTGATATCAGTTGTCGCCTTTACAACTGATTCTGTGCTTATTATATAATTTTTGCTTCCGTTCGCCATCCGTGGTCAACCTCAATCATTTATTGCTTCTTTTTGGAAAAGTCACTGCCGTACTGTGGGGTAAGCAGGTTGGCGAAGGCACCAAGCTGTAAAGGCCCTTAGAAATGAAAGAGAATTGTTGGTATCCTTCTGCGATCGCCACTGATACCGATCATGATTTATGAGAGAAAGCAAAGGCTACTATAACATATATGGCAGTAAGACAAGTGGGATGTGTTTTTGTTAGCGTCTATGTATGTGTGTTTGTCGTATTAGCGCGACATGCGTTGTCAATCGTCGCAGGCATATAGATAGGAAGGTGCGCAGTGTCGCTTTCAGGAGCTGGATTGGTCTCAATATACTGGCGACTACAGCCCTGTCGTCCGTTATTGATCGGCTGACCGGTGTCTCTTTGTCTTCGATGACTGAAAGCGCGACTGCGATGACGAATCAAGGAGAAACCGGCTGGTATTAAGAGTTCCTTGCACCTTCCGTAGTCGAGCATAGTTGCAAATCTTCAGATGCTTCTTTGACTAACTTTCTTCACATCTCACGCGCCTTTGAGCTTTTCGATCGTCACTTTAAGTGCAAAGCATCCAATTGCTTATACAGCTCGCTCATAGATATGCCTTCTACACACGAAACGACGATTGTAAGTAAGAAAATTTAACATAAACGTTTCGTGACACCTTATTTATTGAAACCAGCAGATATTATAGACCCTGTACTCTCATCTTTCGGTGTCTCAGTCAGTCCCTTTGAATGCACATATACGTTCGTGCATTCATATGCAACTGAAAACACCCGAAGCAATACTATTTTGTTTTCAATTGAGTCTCTATAGCACTGTTATCTGTATCAAAATCAAGTATTGAAATAGATAGCCCGCCGTGTGTTGCGACTCCAAGTATTTAACCAACCTAAAACGACTAACAAGATCATTGAAGAAAATAATCGGAATAGTGAAAAGACCGGATAGAGAATTCCGTTAGAATGATGGTTCTATTTATAACACACTACGGTTAGTCTTATCGTAATATTCGCTTACGAAATCGGTAATCCGTTTTTAGTGAGTTCATAGACGGTTTAAGAACCACTGGCCAGCAATCGAACATCTGTTCAACCGGCATCAATAATGATATTACCAAGCTATTTCTTTTTCATTTTTCTGTCTGCTAACTTACCTGGTCGTCGAACAAGTTGTAAAGTGGAACAGAAAGCTCCGCCTCCTTCTTTGGCTCAGAGGCTTGTCTTCTCTCTATTTGTTGCTGCGCCTGCTAATGTTGTTTTCGTTAGTTTCGTTTGAGTGGTCGCTCTAGGCGCCGTCGTTGTCGTCGTCGTCGTATTCTTCGACTACTAGACACAATCGACGAGACTTTTGTCACACCAACCGGGTGGGGATTGCATGGGGACTACCACCTGGGCCCGCTTCGGTTGTGGGCCGCTATCTCAAAGGGTCACTGATATTTGCGCCGGTATTGCGAAATACAGTGCGGTACGCCTAAAGCCCCTGGGTCGGCAACACAGCTTGGAAACACTCACCGTACAAAATCACACTACACAACAACAACAAAAGACACCAATCAGAAATCATCTCTTCTTGTTGCTTTACCTACCAAATAGCACTACCAGAGTCACCAGAATTAAACCAAACCTCGGTTGTAGTGTAGTCGGAACGCCGCCGCAGCTGCAGCAGCAGCCAAAATACTGCGGTAGCCGTACACCTGTATAGTCCAGCCACTCTATGGGTCTCTCTCCGACTAGTATGTATACATTGAATGGGTTGCAAGAGACTGCTCCAACCACCGCCAATGCTGCTCTGACTCGCCGTCTGCTTTCAGTTAGACTTTTCGGCCACAGACTATCGACTCAACGGGCGCCCTTCCTGCCGCCTCAGCTATCTGCCTGTTCTTCAGCTGCTGCCGCCGACGGAACCACCTAGCCGCTACAAAGCGAGAAATCGAACCAGAATCCAGTCACACGCAGACACACACACAATTCCAAATACCACGACTCTTGTCTACAGCTGTAGCATATAACTGACTCGGCGGCGAACCCTTTAGTCCTCCTGACTGGTTTCGTTTTCGGAACAACAACGATTTAACATGATGACAATAACGTGATGAAGAATGCGCGGCAGAATTTGAATGATGCACCATGTGCACACGTAATGGTTGCTATTGCTACCAGTAATGCAGTGCACATTGGCGCGTCACCAGTAAACAATACTCAAAGCTTGCAATACTCAAAGATAGTCAATAAAAATTATCAAAATGCGGCTTTTAAACAAAAATTTCATGCATTATTCTCTCGGAAGAACATATTTTCGATAACGATGTTAATAATACAGATTTGTAGATCTTAAACAACTCAGAGATTTCTCAAACACCAACAGCAGGAAAATTACCATGCCGGATTTTCAAGAGTTCTGATATGGACATGAAAATAAGGTACTCGCGATAACGGTTTAACCGGATATGTCTTTATGTGTCGATGCACAAGTATGTTAAAAAATGTCGAATACCAATAAAGAGGCTCTGCAGGTGTGTAGATCTAATAGTGTAGGGGCAATAAAGGGGAGAGGGGGTTTTTAATGGAAACACTCGCTATCTTTGACCAATATAATCCTAAGAATGTTTGGCTATTTCGGGTCGTTCTGAGACTAGTTTTACGGTCGCAGACCGACACCAGGATCGGTCCAATATATTCGAGCTGCGTCAGAATGTGTTAAACATTAAAGAGATTTGGATGGAAGTCATATTGCTCGACTTACGGAATACGCCAGTTGTATCAGTATATTGCGAAAGACCCATAAACATTAGACACGCCAAAATGCAGACTATTAGCTATATTGCTAGTGATTGATCATTACATCTTTGATAAAAAAAAAGTTTTTAGGTATCACGACGATTGGTGCCGACGAACATTTGAGCTGACTAAAGACAGCTATTCAATATATGAGCAGCGCTTGTCGATGTTTACTAGGCACAGGGAGATAGGACGAAGATCGTTCAGACTATGAGATCAGCGGAAAAGATTCATATTGAGACGGCATGTTTTACGGGCGTGTTGAAACCCTTGGACGTTTTTTGTAGAAATACGGTACTGAACAGGTATCCGTCAACAATATTAAAAATGGGGACGATTAGGCGCTTTTCGTCGTCGTGTCTCATAAAAATATCAGTTCCCCCAGGTAAGTTTGCGCTGTTTTATTTTAGTTAAAATATTCTATGTGAATGTCACAGAAAAGCTATTCAAACTCTGAGAAGAATTAAACAAATAGCCTTGAATTAAGTAACTTGATCAACCGTTAAAAAAAATATCTGGCGATTTTCAACTTACGCTAAATATGGCTATAACGGGAGAAAAAGAAAACCGTCAACAGACGTTGACATTAAAGCCACTTTACTCTGAGGTCTACATACATCGAGTAAATTAATGTATTATCGTATCAATACAAAAAAAAGTTTAATACAGAAGGACCACAGAAACTTTATTATGCATCAGGGACAAATTTAACGAATGACATTGAGACGTTGCCGAATACGCAACCGTGCTTCGATTTATTTATTAGGTTACATACACTTTCGATTATGATTCAAAGTAGGGTTCAATAAATATTTAGTAAGTAAAATTATCTCTAGCTTTGAGTGTATTTGAGCTTGCGGTACGGTTTATACACATAACAATTCAACAAAGCCAGGTGCATTCGACCCAAGAAAAATGTTTAATTTTAGTTTTAAAAATTTGTAAGCTTGCTAGTTTCAATACACCTTGCTTCGAGGTAGGCGTTGAAAGCATATATATTGGTTAATTGCTCTAGTATGTGTGCTAGTATGAAAACGCTTAAAATTATTGTAAGCGAAATGATTATACAGTTATTCAGGGCAGAAACAGCCCGCCTTCTTACTAAATTTAGAAAACCGTATTCTCAGTGGGGTTTAGCGTCTTTAAAAACCTTGACGACTTCAAATACCGTTAACAGCTGAAAATTAAGCTTCTCAGCTCTTACAAAATTGGCTTCGAGTTCTATATACTGAGAAACATGTCATTAATAAGTCTATAAATCTAGCTTACTTGCAGTTTCCTGCTACTAATACTTATCATTGCTTATTTTTCGTAAATAACAACGGAAAGGAGTGAAGGGAAGCTTCTGCCAGAAAAACGAGTCCACAGTAGCTGTAACAACGCAAAGGCGAACAGTGCGAAGACGCGAAGTTACGATTTAGATTGGAAAGTGCACTTTGTAAATTTATATCTTGAAAAATCCAAATTTAATAGTACTTTGAAAGTTGTTTGTTCTAAATCATGAGATTTGTCCGCATCGTTTCATCATAGTTTAATCATCGCATCATTAGTGTTCTCTTTAGAATGTTGAGCAACATGAAGAGCGGCCGACATAATGCAGTAGGCAATCTACATGCAATGTAATGTTAATAGGTTTGCTTATTTTTTACATTTTCCGTATAATTTTATGGTATTCACTTTGGATCCTTTACGAACTCTTTAACCTTAAGGAGTGTACTAATATGCTCTTTACATTACCTTTCAAAA
Organism: Varroa destructor; assembly: GCF_002443255.2. Taxonomy (NCBI): domain Eukaryota; kingdom Metazoa; phylum Arthropoda; class Arachnida; order Mesostigmata; family Varroidae; genus Varroa; species Varroa destructor. The sequence continues at coordinate 39,203,464 of NW_019211457.1, forward strand.
ACACATGACTTATACGATGTGAAACTCATGCCTGAACTAACTTTGCAGCCACCATACGCTGAACGAAGAGCTGTGAAGTAGATGAGTGTCATTGAAATTGTCTCCGTACAATGGTATTGCAACCGCTAAGAGCATATGCAGCTAGAAGGGTTGATGAGCCAGGTCGCTTGCTAAAGACATAGCAAAAAAAACAGGAGCTAGAATAACTGAATACCACAGTTTTTTTTTTGTCGATCGATAGACCTCAACGGCGCTGCCACTAAAAATAATGCGTACCAATAAAACTCAATATGAGTCATATACTGTATACTTTAGAGAAGGTATTTGAAAATAGTTTTTGTATAGTTCATGTACGAGTTGAACGCATGTACCGACTCGCAATAACGGATAAAAATTCACATAAATTTGCGAACAGTGCCCGCGAAATTCCCAGGTGGTAAGGATTATACCGCCATAAATCCCCGATTCTGGCTGTGCATTAAATCGAGTTCGGTCCGACTGGACGAAGTTAACGAAACACCGAAAAAAATTCAATCTCAGCATTCATCACTAATACGATGAGTACTGAAACAAAAGTATAGAAGATGATTATGTTCAATTATAGAAAAATGTGCGTCAAATATATGTCAAGCACTGGCCATATTCTAACATGTGTAGTATGATAGGATAAACAATAGGATATAACATCTTCTATCGATGAAGTTCGCTACATATTTTTATCTATTTCACTCGACTTAAAGTGATTGATGTCCATCCAACTGATACACCTACACTTACGTAGATGATGTTACTTTTCGTTAAAAAAAACGTTAGAGCAGGTATATGGCACTGTGCAAGCAAGTCACTTACTTATTATAGTTGAAATCAACTAAAACGTATCCAATGTCTAAGTCGTACATGATGTATATCGAACATCGACTCATGTTCTTGTTCGTCGTTGTCAAAGTCGTTTATAGTAGAGTCAGCCTGACAGATCCTCTACTCGACACATAAGGGAAAAATCGCGACTTCTGCTTCTAAAATATCGACTTCCCCATTGGCGTCCCCTTTGTTTCTTTTTTACACTTGTGTCAGTGGTCTTGTCATAAACGTTGACTCCTAATAAAACTTTCCACCCTTCTGGTCAAATTTCCAGAGAACGTCTTCCATAAAATACTCCTCTCACAGGCTACCTGAATCAATTATGCTGCCATCAACACCAAAACGTAAAACCCAATAATTGCTGCGAAGTGACACACTTTGCATAACAGCGGTCGGAAGCAGCAACTCGGGCATTTAGTATATAAAATCAAAGCCCAACTCTTAGCTATTATTGACCATAAACGTAGACCCGTTGTCCTCACGGTATTGGGCTCAAATATACTCAGACATGAGCGTGTCAATCTAACCTCGAAAAACAATGCGTGGTTCACTGTCCTAAAACGAAGTTGGGCCGTGCACTACGCTTGAAATCAGATCTAATAAATTATACTGTTTTTTTATGTTGAATACCACCTTCATCAAACTTGTGCCATCAAATAGCCGCGCAGACACCTTATGCGGACCCAAACAGTATTGACACATCTGACGTAATTCAAAGCTGAAATTTTGTACGATGAGAATTTCATTACCGTTACCATGATTGGAAACCCGATTAGAGCACCATCAGTTGATAATCTCTCATATTTAACAGAATATTCACTGGCAATATTCTCATCCCCAGCTGATGAATGTGAATCATGAAATCACAAAGCCTTCTTCAATTCTCAGTAGTTTACTGATTGGCCTACTGCAGACAGAATCGCTTCTATTTCTGGGTTAGGTTAGGTATCTAAATAGTAGCCACAACAGTAGGTTCAGCATCTCAGGTGACTCACTATGAATGTAGGTCCTAAATTTTGTTGTCTTTGTGTACAATCTGCATAAAATATTTGCACTACATGCTCTTCGGTGTTTTAATAAGATATATTCTGTTCTCGGCGTATAGCGCTCATGCAGATAATACTTACAAGCGTTATGGCAAGTCAAAAGACATGGCGCGTAGCTCGAATAGCATCATGCTAATATAAGCGAAAAATAAATTATGGAAAGTGAATGCTGAAAAAAGGGTTTGCACTGTGAGGTTGCGCTGAGTGAGTTGACACTTAGCTCGTTATAACTCAACAGGAAACTACAATTTTACAAACACTTGAAAAGATATCTTCTTTTTCACTAAATAAATGGTATTTTTCGCTTACCGATAAATTTGTCAATGAAATTCGACATGAAGATGCGAAAATTATGTAACTGATATCAGATTATCCAAAAAAATATATTTTTTATTCTTATTATTATCATAAAAAATATCTCTGTATATTAGCTCCGTATAGATTATTTCATTAAACACCTTGTAGATAATTCAAGCAGAGTATCTGTAGCATGCGCCCTTCAATGATTTAAGGAAAACTGAGGATGAAGGAAAAAGTATACTTGGATTTCTTTAGCATTTTACAATTGATTAGTCTGATAACGAGATGCTAAAGCAATTTTCGGCGCAAATCTCGAAACGTTTATCTGTTGTTTGATAAACTTTTAACGAAACCTTAAAAGTTTTTTTCTAATAGAATGAAGTTAGTTCATAGGAAACCTAATGACTATGGAGATAGTGTGCTTAAATAGTATGTAAAAAAAGTCTCGCTAACGAATAAGATCTACTTCAGTCGTTTCTAAATATATACCGAATACAAATATAGGTTTACATTTCTTAATCGAGGTATATCCTGCTGTAGTTACACTCAAGGCTTATCAATATTAACACGGCGGGTATAACTATGGCACGAAGGTGTGTGGCATACTCGTACATGCATAAGTAGTCATATAATTCTAGGCAGTAGCATTGATAAAGCGTCATCGCGCGGAGCCTAGAACAAGTTGAAGTCTTTTATAGAAGCTCAAACGTTGCGTCAAAGTGAAATCGATCCAAAATCTACATTATTAAGTAAAGGATATAATAAAACCAAACGACAAATTTAAGTGTATTGGTGGCTTCTGCTTCCTTTTGTTTCTTCTGGTTAAATACACTAAATTATTAAGAAACTGTTTAATGTTTGCGTTATTAGCGACATGGGCAATTGAATTCAAGGCTTGAGCAAAATTCTGCTAAGAAAGGCACCTTAAAGCTAAATAAATAAATAAAATAAATCTGAACGTTTTAGGTCTTAATACGTGATAATAAAATAGTAAAAGCATACACAGTGGAAGGTTTGATCTAAGAACAAAGCTTTTATATATAGTTGTTCTATACTATTATTTGTAACTGTGATTTTATGCTAAATAATTTTAGGCAAAAATTAATAAACAGATAGTGCATACATGTATTAACTCAGGGGACGAAAAACATCGTTTATTACTTATTGTCGATCCCGGAACAGATTCTTGCTGGTTATTATATCTCTCTATCTATGCATCATATATATATATAAAATATATACGGTTATATCCGTATAGGTCGGTCCATTATTACAACACGTTTAGCTGTCGTAATTTTTTTTTGCAGAAATAGAATCCGTTTGAAGCTTACCTCCCAGCATGTAATGCCTCATCTATGCTTATCATCATCATCGATGGCAATAAGAAAACTATTCTTTAGGAAAAATTGATGTAACTTTTAGAGTTTAAATGATTATACATGGTCGTGGTCACTTTGGTCTACGGGACTAAACCATGTTCAAAGCCTTTAACAGACTTTCAAACGGCCGGACTAGACCGACATGTTGCTCACATACCTTCAGAAAGTAATGGTGTCTTTTCAACTTGTTTCCTTCTAGCCTTTCGTCCAGTGAATATTTATTTCTACTTGTACTATCCGAAAACGCGCTCATCATTTTGTTGTAATTCCACTGTGTAATTAATAGAATTTCATTTCGAGTTCAGGCTTTAATATATGTTGCATATAAAGAACATTAATTTTTGACAGCTAGACATACTTTCCTGGAGTCAAAAGACCGAAGAAGCTTCCCAGGATATTGACGTCGTGCACAGCGAGGACTCTATGAGGATTATTTAAAAGTAGTTTACTGAGTCTAAGGATCTGAAGCTGTACCACACCCTGGCCGGGTGTCCGAGGTAGATGAGAACCTCGGATAGTAAACAACTAGTTGATTACAGAAGAGAGACCGCAAGGTCTTTAAAGCTTGCCCAAGGGGAACAGGTAACATACAGAGCGAATCATTCATATTCCTTTTTTTTTTTTATCTTAGCTGCGCTGTTCCTAAGCCAACAGAGACCAAAATACACGATTCCTGGTGTCTTCTGGTTCTTTCGACATATTATGATAAATTTGAATAGCAGGCGATTAGCCGATTCAGGTGTTCTAAGAATTGTTATTATGTAGAGGTTAATAATTAAAGGTGATCTGGAATAAGTAAAGTCACCGCTGTTGATTTAGTCAATGACGACTAGCAGATGGTTAGAAATAATGATTTTAATTACTGCAACCCCTAAGTATAGGCTAGTTTATAGGCGGTATTGACACTTTATTAAAATTCAAAATTCAAGTCACAATTTTTCTGGGCAAAGCAATCGAAGATTAATAAATTTACCAGGCGACATTTTGTATTGTCCTTCCTAACGAATCTGGCCATACAAATTTCGTCCATCGCGTTCTTTTAGTAAATCGAACAGAGTAAATTGACCTTCTTGATACCTAATACGACATAAAAGGTTTTTTACTTTACACATTTATATTTTCAGAAAGTCCTATATTATTGTGCTTAATAAAAGCCTGCGCCCAGGGATAAGCCCACTTCGCAACAGCTTTCCTTTGTTTAAGCAGAACGACGATCTTATGGTCTGTCTTATAAGTGTCGCCAGTGTTACTCAAGACAGGGTGTTGTCGCTCTTAATCACATTAAATATGATTTTCGCTACACATTCGCTGGTATTATTTGTTCTCATGTAAACTAGTCTTTCCGGGAGATCCGCTTGTCAATAAGCCTTTAAATGACTTGCTTTACCTCTTCCCCAAGTTCTTTAAAGCCAAGATTCTTAGCTGCTTTCGGCACTCCCAGTAGTTGGAAATAAAGTTGTTCGGCTCGTATAAGATTGTCTTCGAGCGTGATTTTGAAACACATATCATTGATATGTTTGAGTATTTCGTTTAGTCCAAAGTTGTTCTCCATGATTCGGATTTGCTCCTCTTCAAGGATGGCTACGCAGAAAAGCAAATGGAAGTTTTCGCAGGGCAGATGTGTCCATAGCACCTATAGAGTTAACGAACAACACAATAAGATACAAGTAGGCAAATTCATTAGCCTTCAATCACTTAGCCTTCATTAAAGGCTAAACATGTTAACGGTGACTAAATATAAGTAATGAATAAATAATAAGTAAGTCATACTACAGTAAAAACTTAGCCCAAAAACATGTCTAGATCATAGGCTATTAACTTACACTGCTTAGTCTCATATATAAAAACTGACTCAAGGCTATAGGAAACTAGCTTTAATTATGATAAATGGAAAGAAGTGTATGGACACAAATGCAGTAGTGACGAAATAAATCGCGAGCAATCTTTCCGATACTTAATTAGCTCATAAGGGCTAGCGGCAGCCACCTAATGAACCGTAACGATGACACGCTGTTTTATGTTCTTACCTCCCAAAGTCGTTTCGTATCCTCGAAGTTGAACTCCCTCTTGAACCAAATCAATAGCCACCGGAAACAGAAATAAAGATTTCCGGATTCATGATTATCAAGATACTCCGTGAACGAAGGCGTTGCTACTGAGAGTAGTTGGTGCAGCTGTATAAGTTGGCGTTTAATACCTGTTGAAATTCGTAATAAGTTAGTAGGTCATGGAAAATTAGAAAAGCGACAAAATAAGTGTGCAAGAATAAACATGAGAGACAAAAGACATCTATTATAAATTTAATCTCATTATCTCCTACGTACGTAAGTACGTAAAAATATGATAAAGCTAATCTATCCATTCAGCCCTTCGAAGGTTACCAAGATTAAAAGAGAAAGTATAAATATATGCAAAATCCGTTTTTCCGGAGGTCAAGCGGGAAATGTGTTTACCTAATTGCTGCTGCTCTTTCTCTTCCATGCGACCGTGGTCAATAAAATTGTACCGAATCATCGAGACAAATTTGGAGAAACACCAGAACGCGTCGGGCTCGTTCTGCATTACAGACAGGATCGGCGACAACAAATCGCTCATACCTGAAATTAACATCAAGTAATAATAAACGATTATTATGATCACTCGAAAGATTCAATTAAAATATTGTTATTGAAGAAATCGCTGTGCTTACGATTTGGCCTTACCAACAAATTATTAACCAAGATCAATAATATAGACAGCTACCGTTGGTGACTTTTCTCTCGGTCTTTCTTGATCCGTAGGTTCCCAAGAGGAAACTAGGAAATCTTTATTGTCAGATTTTCTGTATACGAAAATTGGGCTTACCATTGTATCGTTTACTCTCGTGAGGCAACTTGTGTCAACTTACTGTACAATCGTATACTATTTTCTATTTTTTATGCATTCGCTAAACTTTCAAACAAAGATCTTTTAAAGTGCGAAACATTTTTATTACAATGAATAAAGCTTAACAAGTTCCTTTCTTTGTCCTAAGGTTTCAGCATGCCGAATTTCTTGATGCTACCAGAACTGATTTATTTTACTTCAACTACTGTTTGTCTTATACCTTGGCTCGCCAGTTGCGCCTCCGTATTGCGATGTTGTGACTTTGTCTATAATAACTATAACATCCCCCCGTAGCAGAAAACCACCTTCATACATTTACGTTTTATAAAATCCTTAGACTTCTCTAAGAATCAAATTACTGGTGATCGACTCCGCAAAATGTTTGTGAATTTAAGACACTATTAGACTCGGCTTCTCCATCGGTTATTTTCATTGCCTTAAAAAGCAAATTAATGACCCTATCAAATATCGGCCATATTTTTTTACTTTTGTGTAATCTACATCAAGCTGTGAACTGGTCAAGTTCATTAGCACATTTAGGTCTTACATAACGAGAACATGTTGTATATGTCGTAGAGGCAGCCTAGTTTCGCCTACTCAAATCGGAATCTACTTTTAAAATAAAACGTGCCCTTATAATTGAAGGCAATAATACAATACAACACAAGGCAATATAACGGTATGTATATTTCAGTCAGGTGTTGTCTGTCCAGTCAGTAACTAGAGAAAGATTTACACAATTGACTTTAGAAACGATTTTAAGTAGATATCCGTATTAATAATGTGAATCATTAGTTAATGAAGATCGAGTACCTGGTATAATTACTTTTTCACAAAGATCACGATTCATTTGTACCATCAAAAAGCCGCTTAATATTGGCATCCAATATAACATCCATTAACCCACTGTTTACCACGATAGTTCGGCTTGGTCGCCAACAATGCTTGATGATAACCCAAATGAAGGATCTCGATTACCAAATATCGCAAGATTTCAGCGGTCGTATTCACTGCTGATTCTTTCCACCTTGGCATTAGTAAATCTCTTCGCGTAACATGTACGATACGTCTAATATTTGACGGATCCTGTGTATATAATTATAGACTTCATTTATACAGAAGAGAAATAGTACGTTGGTGTTTCTTCCCTAATCTTCCTAATCAGACCATCCATCTATTTTTAAGAGTTTATACAATAAGTGAAATAGGAAATAACATAAAGATGTCTGTACATAGAAATACAAAGTGGGAACTAACGTTGACCTCTATTTATGTACACTGCTGACTATTTATTATATTAGGTCTCGCGATAGGTCAAACTACAACCGATTATAGTAACACAAACAATTTTTGTCATTCGGTTACATCATTTCCAAAGACAGAAGTAGAAATTAGGTCTTTCACGCTGCTAAGCAATTGTATATGAAATAATTCAACCTAATTCCGCATTATCTTCTATTTTTAAGAACTTTAATATTGGAAAAATGCTCCTGATATTCCGCCGCGATGGTGGAAAACAGATACTTTAACATTAAACATCCGTTAAAGGAATAATTCCATCAATTCTCATATTTTCCGTGATGATCTGAGAATTATATAAGTATATTCGAAACACAATAAGTTATCATCATCAGTATATTTGATATGCTAATTCTGGCCTCAGCAGAATTAGCTAGTCAATAAAAGTAATTCATGAGAGCACAGTCAGACTGTTCGCTAAAAGGCTATCAGTGTTCGTGGAAAAGTTCTGATGCACTTGCGCTCAGCTTGTAACCACCGAGCGCGCGACAGCTAACCAAAGAAATGAATTTTGAATCAACGGAATCACATAGTCCTCTTCTAATCATCGCGCGTTTTGTCCTGTCAGTTCTAGAAACATGCGATTGCAACTCATGATTAGACAACACAGAGTTAAGTTCAACGTACGTGTTTGTTTTAACCCACATTTTTTGCGAACCCGCTTGTGGTCTGTCTAATTGATCCACAACGTCCTTATTGCCAAATCCTGGTTTTATTTGTTATAACTGAAAGTAATAGTATTTATCTCTTCTCACGGTCACTATGTCTTAGTTTTATTGAAGAATATACAAACAAATGCGACTGCATTCTTACCTCTCATGTCCAGATATGACTGGGACTACGTATGCTTTATATGCACGCCGTACTAACAGTTACATATAACACACCGGATCACAATCGGATAAACTAGTCTAACAAACGGTGCTTGTATCACCTAATGTAGCTGTTTGCTGATGGCGAGTGGTTAAAGGTGCTCTGAATATCAAACGTATTATTTGAAATTCTTTTTCGAAAAAAAAAATTGAAAAGCTTTATTCTAGAATGCTTATGGATACACATATGTTAGACCACAAGCACTTTATATTTATTTTAGCGATGCTTTATATTGCTGCATGGACATTAGAGTTGATAAGAGTAACTGCCAAAGGAAATCTATTCTGTGGCTAGAATAAAATACATCAGTTAAGGCACAACATGCATTTGCGTTTAACGAGAGCCAATATGTCACCGAAACAAACTTCAATCTATATCTTGAGATTATAACGATCTTAGACAATTTCTACAACCTTGGTCACTACGTACCTTGAACATATCCCAGATCGAAGTCATACATAATGTAAGTCATGAGGACATCACTTAGCATGGACAGGTATTCATTCCCATCCCTAGCGAAAATGTCCACACTTCGATCTGTCCGGTTGACGTCTTTCTCAACGAGGTTTTTACGTAAAGTGAACGCCGCAAAGCGTGCTTCCTGCTCAGGTGACATCGACTTCCACTGCAGCTTCATTCTGTAGTACCTCTCAGTGAGTTTCCCATGCTCGGCCTCACGTTCCTTGGCAGTCTTGGAGAAATCGTACACACCTAATAGGAACTTCCATGCTTCGGGTCGAATTTCTGGACTGCATCCACCTCGAAATATTCGTTCACGCAAATTGTTTGGATCGAAGATGCGACCTGCTATGTCGAAATAGGTTGCCCATTCGTCGAGGCCTAGTGAGGCGCTGCGGGTTACATTTATACGTGGCGGCAGCTTTGGTATTGGTTCAACAATATTAAAGCCCGGCTCCTGATCAGCGTCGATCGTGAAGGATTCCCTAAATGTTCCGACGCTTTCGGGTTTTAAGTCGAGCATAGCTTCCGATATGTGTCGGCTAGTGTACTGATACTGTCCCTGGGTGAAAAAGTGCGTTACCTTTGCGAGGCCGTCCGCAAAAGTCGGCAGCGGATCCCTGACAAACCGGCTCACCAAGGTCCGATTACCCCCGTCCAGCTGAAACAGGTCTAGCGAATCGAAGGATTTTTGCAATGCGTCTGCGTCTTCCTGTACAACGATATGGAGCCGTTTATCTTTGGCCGAAACGCGCGTTTGAATTTCACTCTCGAGCTGTGCAAGAAATAATTGTTGCTTGCCAACGTCAAAGACTAATGTCGGCAGACGAGCTCCGTCACACAGCATCACCATCATTTCAATAGAGTTTTTCCGTTGCGAAAGGTGGTACGATCGCATATCCTGCAGATAAAAGAAAAACCCCTGTGGCTGTTCTTCGATATGCACTTCATCTTCGCCCTTTTCTAGTCCAATGACAACGCTGTCATTGTATCCCGAACCGTTGTAGTGGACTGGTCCTGATGCTTCAGCCCCATTGCGAGCAACGGCAACAGTATCTTTCGGCTTCCAAATGATGGCTTGCCCGTTTGCCGTTCGCTGAATTTGAAGGTATCCATTGTACACTCGGGTACGGTGTGACCCCTCGTGCTTGCTGCGTACATTATTCTGGTCGAATAAAATTTCCCCTGAAGGAATACCGATAGGTCCGGCAGTCGCCATTGTATATGCCTGCGCACAGTAGTTTCTACTTGCCTGTAGGTCTGCCTGTTGGTCTGACTGGCAAGTCTGAGGCGTTGGAGCCGTTCGGTGGCCGATCAACTGAATGCCGACTCCGCTTTGTTAATGTGTCTTCTTGTTGATTTAGTTCGGCGATATGCTTCTATGGAAACTGATGTCATGAAGCTCCACACAATAACTTTTTCTTTCAGTCAAGCAGGCTCGACACGTGTTTTTGTCCTATAAAAGCGTATGTCACATTCGTTCAGAACCTTGTTAGTTTCTTCCACTGTCGTTTGTCAGATCACTCGTTGATACTGTGCCTACTTTGAACAAAGCATATATCAATATTGGTGAGATTTTTTGTTTGATTGGATAAAGCAGCGAACCGCAGCTGCTCGGTTGACCAGTGGGTCCGTCAATGTCTTGTTTACTCGTTGCCTACTATTGCTCTCAGTCATTCGCTTTCGATCAGTCTTTGCGTTGTAACCCTTCGCGGCGGAAAGCAAACAAGCGTAGGACCAACAAGCGATCGACCTCTTGCCGTTAACCCTACAGTATCTGTCCATTAATCAGAGCAGCGTAGGCAGGGCAGTAAGGTAAACACACACGCCGCCGTCGCCGCCGCCACCTTTTCACCGTGCTGCGTGTCTATATTGGGTACCGTCCACACGACCTCGTTTACGCTCGGTTGTTGTCGCATCTCAAAATGTAAAAACCGATGATAACACCTGACGCAATGACACCAGCAACCATATTGGGAATCATCATAATCTACACGAATTGCCACGGGGGAGCAGAGACAACTGACTGAGTCACCACTTGTTACTACTCGCTCGCCGTCTCAGTAGCAGTAGTTGCCTTTAGTGATATAAAATAGCTACTGCCGCCGCCGTCGTCGTCGTCGCCGCCGCCGCCGCCGCTGTTGCATCAGTCAACATCATTAACTGCGTATCACACACGAACAAAACAAAATATCACGGAACAAAATATAGCAGAGCCAACGACGAAGATGCTCAGTTAGCAGTGAAGCGGCCGCTGCGATCATTCAATGTTAGCCGAGTTGGCGAGTTGTCGCCATAGTCGTTCAGCGCCCGACGGGAACCGAATGGGCGCGAAAACAGAACAGTCATATACGGATCAACATAACCGACAGACAACGAGCGTTTGTTGTCATTCACTCAATTGTCGCTTGGCGGCAACGACAATTAAACTTCTTCTTCTTTCACTGCGTCCAAAACATCCGGTATCAGCGTACCACGCGCAGACAGCAGCCGTCAGAGTTGAACGATAGATAAATAAACAGATGGTCAAAATGTGCTTTTTGTCTGCGACGCCGATGTCGCCAACCCCTTCTCATTTGTTTGCACGGATCAACGCATTGCGCGCAAGGCAAAGTGGACGAACCGCCGATTTGTCTGTACGGAATGGAGGACTGGATGCGCGATTCGAATGGGATTGAATATTATTAATCGTTGGCAATAATCTCAGCAATAACCGAAGAATGACGATCTCAACAATAGCGTCGTTTTATTATTCAACCATAACAATTTAATATTGTTCAATACATTAAATCTTAAATTAAAAAAATTAAAGCATCTCACTTCAAGGACTCGATGAATTAGCAGTTTGCTCCGTGCATGAGTGTAATAGTGGCCTAGTAGACTATAGCAATGTCAAAAACTAGCGGAGTTAACGCTAAAAATACATATATGTGTGATAGTCGGTCTTTTAATTGATTCTTTTAAAGGTAGCATGTTTAGTTGTATACTAGGGGCACGTGCTGCTTACCCACCCAAAGATATAAGCATAGAGAACGCATTTATGTTTGCCTACGCCTTATCATTAGGACTAGATTTAGAACACACACTTAAATTAGGCTAGAAAAGCTTCTCGCACTGGATAATTCACGTAGCCTTGTTTATCCACTGAAGAGCCTTATTCAATATAACAATAAATTATTTTGCATTTTAATTGAGATCGTCATCGAAGTTCAGTAGTCGAGTAGTAAATAGATTTAGTAAAAAAAGAAAACAGGCATTTATGTCAGTCTACGTCATAATCTAATTATACATTATATAACATACTGCGGATTCATGGATATATATATATCAAAAAAAGGAAACATGAATCTAATATACTGGTTAAGCAAGATGAAATGCAAGATTGTGTATGCTTTAAGGGAACGCCTATAAAGCATTATCTAAAGAACGGGTCACCAGTCATTTCTCTCAAAAAGAAATAATCGAGTTTTATTCGTGAATTGAAAGGATCCTGTGTTTTCTGCTTTTAGGTTCGAAGTATGCAAACTTAAATTAAGTAGTTATATGTTAGTGCTCTTGAACAGCTCGGCCGGCCATCATGTCAACATCCGACCCACTTAAGCTTCTCATTGTGAGCAGTGGTGCTGTGGGCAAGTCTGTCCTCACCCTGTAATTTATGTACGGTGATTCTATTGAGTATTTCGAGCTGACCAAGGTAAGTCAAAACATGATTTTTACCATTATTGTTGGAAACATTAGGTACCTTCCCAGCACCAAATGGTGATAAGCGTTCGACAAGACAACTTCTACTTCCTTTCATTTAGAAAACGTTACGAATACAGAATAGAGGAAACATTCATCAGAACTTGTCAGTTCAGAGCGCTTTTTAGTTGCTTTCCAAATGTGCTAAATGCATGCATATGATAATGTTACCCAAACAAGGCTCTCGGTTAGAGGTATAACGACACTACAATGATACAGTGCATGATTTCAGTTAGCGCCGATACCATTGTGACAAGCCCTTATCTAGACTATATTAAATGAAATATATTCATTTATTAGGCTGATGACGAGTAGGCGCTCGAGTATGTACATATTTGACTAATGCAGTATTAAATGTATTAAGCTTGAGTGGTGTCTGTGTGTATTCTCTGTCTGATACAGGTGTCTTATCTCCTAGTAAGAAAATAATGCTTGACGGTAAGGAGCTTTCGATACGGCTGGTCAGGAAGAGTATTCTAGCGTGACAGGTGAAGCTTTTTCGTTGCTTTTCTTTTTAATCGAATCAGACACGTTCAAAGCTGCAAACGAGTTTCCAGGGTACATCCTGCGAGATAGAGGCAATGAAACCGTACTTACTTTTTTGTCGGGCACAAAGTCGATGTGGAGTATCAATGATAGGTATTCAGGTATGATACTTGAACATTAATACAATTTATTTATTATTTATTATTATTAATAGGCAGAAAGCGGGCCCTTTGTGTTGAATTTATTTGTACTTAGAAATTATGGTATCGAATTTTTTAAGCCTCGATGCTGAATATTGTTCTTAGCAATCTATCCAACTATTTTTCCTTTATCCATATTTTTCCTTGTGACTCATGTGAAGAGATTGACAGACGATACATGATAATAGTAATAATACTTATACAGTTACTGCATGTCGTTTAGTATGTTACATGTGTTAGAATGTTGTATAGGCTGTAACATATCGCGTAGCATCACACGGATACCTAATGTTTCTACACATGAAACTGCGTTTTCCCAGAAAGGGGTTTTGTCCAGAATTTGCTTGACAGGGCAAGGCTTCTTAGCACGGGTGACTAAAATTTGTTACTCTCTGCTCTGATCCATATCGATTGTATATATACATTTAATTTTTCTACTATATTTCTGAACAGGTGGCTCTTATATTTGAGTGACCTTATTTAAGTGTGATGTACAGGTGTCGCATGCGAACGCTGAGGTTTTGGCGTCGCAATGGAGAGTCGATTCCGGAGTATATCGCTAACACAGTGGACAACGTAGCATAGGCGTACTACACGGCAATATTATGAGTTCTGTTTATTCGACATCGTTCATTGCTTTAAATAACAAACAAAGAAATTAAACTTTGACGTGTTAATTATTAAAAAATTAATGAGCACGGGCTCTCACCTGAAATTCAAATACCAGTAAATAATTAAATAATGTACGACCTCTCGACTGCACAAACCTGAACCTAATATGCAGATATCACCGCTTAATAGTAAATTGTAACAATTTCATTTCGGATATGAAATAAATGAGATGAATTCAAAAATAAATACAAAAGGAGAACTGTTTAAAAGTTCCTATATTTTTCAAACTCCGAATCGCTTGACATTTCTAACAAATTGAGTATCTTCTTGAACAAAATTAATGGAAAATCTATATGAAATTATCTCTTAAAGAGGCTCTCATGAAAATATTTCATACCACGTTAATTAAGCTCTATTTGTAAAAATTCAAATATGCAATTATAATAGAACGCGACCATTTCTATGATATCAAGAAAAAGTTTAGGAATTCAGTGGTAGTATGTACTAAGCCATTAATGTGAGCATGTGCTGCTTCATAGGATACCTGTGAGACGACAAAATCGAATTTAGAAGTTATATTCATACAAGCGTAAAGTTTATAACCAATCCATCTGGATTAATGTGCTTCCGAACAGAGGTCAGCTAATAATTATGTCGTCCGATTATTGTTGTCCTTGTAAGGAATACTGATGTAGAAAAATCTCTTCACTTTACAGTAAGTCCAGGGACAATTTAGGTAGTCTAAGCTCGACACCACGCGTAAGTGGTGAATATTTCAAAATATTTTTTCAGTCGTCACCTTTGAATGTCATCGAGAACAGTGTGAAAATAAAGGAAATCACATCTTGGCAATATGATAATTGTTTTTTTAATAATAACTTGAACATCTTTTACTAAGATCGCGTTTCACAGTTTCATTAATTCAAAAATTTTTCCGAATAGAAAAAATGGTCCTGTTCGGAAGTGCTCTAAGCTGTTTGTAACACACACGTATATATATATATATATATATATATATATATATATATATATATATTATCATTATTATAAAAAGATAACTGGCTGAAAATACTGACTGAATACTAAAACTAAACAGCATAGAGGTGAGATGTATCAAGTTTTGTAACTAATGTTACATGTACTTATCGCGAACGGGGGTAAGAAGTAGTAGTTAGTAGCTTTCGACAACTCTGTAGCCTAATCTGTAGATATCGTAATCATTTGACTCTCAGAGTATTATTTTGCATTACGCCTATGTGTAAGTGCCAGTTTGTTCTTAGTGCCATAGATGCTTTTAACAAACCTATTAAAGTCCGACCAATGAATGCTGTAAACACTGTGGCTGCCACTATCTATATCACTACATTTACCTGCAAAATAATAACTATTTTTTGCGATCGTGAAGTGTTCCTGTTGCTGTTCTGGCTAATCAGGGTAGAAATGTTTAGGTTAAACGCTTCCGAGACCCCGTTTAACCCGATGGACACAAGGATGACGTTGAAAGCCTATAGAAAGTATATATATATATATGTTGAAACGACGTAAAAAATATTACGACAACGAATGTATCCTCACTTTCGGCTGGCTCCAGATATATAGCACTCTCCCACCGGCCGTTTAAACGCTAATCGCCAACAGTCGAACCTCGTCATTACTGCAAATTTGATGGCAACGGTGGAATCCAAGAGAACATGGACGATTTAACCTCCACTTCGTGGATAATCTGCAGCAGTATTCATACAACTGCATTTTGGTAATTCATTGTAAAGTAATCGTCATTCTGTAGCGTGTGTAACCGTTTCGTTAATGAAGCTTACGAAAAATCCGATTTTTTGGCAGTATTTGGCGCAACCGAAACGTTCGTTTTAGTATTTGATTGGAATAATGACCCTGATTTTGAGCAGTACCTTCGTTCCGGCCACGATATTTATATAGAATCTGCAACCAGTTCTTCTGGTATAAGGGTAACCTAGCGTATAAATACTACACTGTAACTCTATGATATAGTGTACTTTTTCCATACGAGCTATTTAATATCACAATTGGGAGTTATTAATGCAAACGACGCGCCACTGAATCGTTAAAACTTCAAGCGAAACATCCGTGATCAAAAGCTCAGTGCAACAAGTTTTTGAGGCGGGAAAAGCGGGCAGAGTAGTGTCTTTCCTGTTCTATACATGATGATTATGTTACTTCAAGTATTTCAATATTTCTTTTTTTTTTTATGTAACTCATCGATCTATCAAGAGATGGACAAAAGCGATTCTCGCGCCAATCGGGCTTACGGTATGTTTCAACCTGTTGTCTGGTCGATTTCTACCAACCACGGCGGTAATACGAAGCAGTGTTGGCCGTTGCTTTGAACAGTGTGTATATTGTTTTCTTAGAGAGATTTCTTCCTTGTACAGTACGTTTTGTGCCTAACTGCAAATATTAATGCCTCATTATTACTTGTAAGTAATTATACCTTGTTGTAGTGAAACAAGAGCCGCAAGACGTTAAGCGAACGTTTTACAGTTAACTTTAGCTTCTCGGGCGAACTACTGAACAGCAAAGGCCCAATGGAGCAGGAGACCATCGCACAACATCAACAGCTAACGACACCAGCAGAAACTTTAGTGTGTGATTTAACGAAGTGTATTGGAAAAGAAACAGCAAACGAAGCTGCAATACCTCAACCTGCTGAAAGCGAGGTTTCGTCGTCGAGATACTCGACAGCTTCATCTAAACAGCCTTCGATGACTGATGTGTTTGATAACATCCGTTGCCCGAACACATTCGACGATAACTCGCAGATCGACAAATATTTCGATTCGCATAACTCCACACCTTCCCCGAAACTTCGTCGCTCGAAAAGGTAGAAGCGATGAAGAATTTCCTAGATTGAGGCTATGTCGATTTACAATCGATGCTGTAGTACCTAAAACAAACAAAGATATTTGCCAAATAATTATATTGGCAAGAACATAGGCTGTAACCCCAATGACGCTATTCGCCGTTAACGGCTTTTTTACTGATATCAATTGAAGTTTGCATTTGTTCTATTTTATGCCTCGCCTTGATTGCCAATTGTTTTACCGTCGATTCTTTAAATTTTTATTTCGATTACTTCCGATATCAGGATTATCCTTTTTTTTCGTAATTTTACTTTTGTAGGATTGCTAAAAAAGAGAGCGGAGTTGAGGCCTTACAATTGACAAAGGCACAAGCCAAATCTGATCTACAAAACAAGGATTCGACAACATTAAAAACTCCGTTAAAAGAAAAAGATACAGTAAATGATGTCGGTGGAAAAAAAAAGGCCCCAAAGCCATTGGGTGATTTACTATTAAAGCGGACATCTACTCCTGGTCCTGTGCGCGATCGGTCGCTTTTAAAGATGGCACTGGGAAATGCCGCGCGCAAACTTGACACTGCTAGTACAGGTAAACAACGGCCGTCAGCACTGGGCCTTAGACGTAGAGTCGGCCCTCGTACTTCAACACCCAAACAGTCAACACGAATTATCCAGACCAGTAAAGCGAATCTTATCAAGAAAGGCCAAGACAAAACCCCACTCGTTATCGCCGAAGAAGCAGGGGTTTCACCAAAGAAACCGAACATCAGAACGACGAAAACTGCACGGCCAACTGTTATTCATACTACGTCTATCAGGCCTCAAGGGGATCGAGAACAAGTTAAAAAAACCATTGTTGTTTTAAAACCAAATGCACTCATTCCTCGCAGAAGTGTGGGACTACAAAATGCCGGCCCGGCGGCCACAGTTAGATCGAGGAGAACGCAGCCAGCGACAAACGTCAACAATAAAGTGACTACTGTTGCAACATCAAAGCCTCCGATTTCTCGAAACGACCCGCCGAAAGCGATGACGCAGAGCATCTCTCAGAGAATGGCACCACGAAAAAGTCAAGAACCTCGAAAAAGTCTCAAGTCTATCGTCAGTAAGTATGGGCTGACATATCCATAATAGTCACGTTTTTTTTTCAATATATGAAGTATTTTTTCGTGTATCGGTCTCAGAGATCTGAGGCTTCATTGAGAAACGTAAATTCAAGGATCTTTGAAATGACTATTATAGGAAGCCGTGAAAGCACGTCCAGCAGAACGAAGGCAAGTGCGGTTCGTGGCGTGGCTAAAACGGTTGCATCGTTACGGGGAAAGACTTCATTGAAAAAGGAAAACATCGAGCTCATTCCACACAGGCCTGCCCGATCTGAGTCCATCGCATGCAAGCCTGCCCGAGTTACACGGAACTACAAACATGTCCTGAGCAAAGTTGGTTAGTAACTGCTTGTCCAATGCAAACGGTGTTAAATATAGTTTATGCTAAAATGTAATTATAAAGTATTACCGTTATCGTTAAACCTATATGATTTATTTTTGCGTACGGTTTGTGCTATACAGCTCAGATGATTAACAGCGGGCCGGCGGCGCCATCCGCCCCAAAATTAAAGGATCTGAAAAGCGCGGTTCAAACAACGGCAAGTGCAAAGCCGCCCCGAAAGCCGCTCCACGACAAACCGTTCCTACCGGCCGGCAAAGTTCATCATGAGACCACATTTAACGTCACTAGCGGCAATCTCACGATTGCCGGACAGACTATGGCGCAATTCGTCAAAAATTTTCACTACCAAACGCCGCCTAGATATCGGTTTGTGGTTCCTGGTGCACGCCAGTTTTTGTATGTGTTCATAGCCAGTTAACGTTGGATTCAGACGATTGGTGTCAGATCAGCGATCAACCTACTCGTAGTGTGCAATGTCTAAAGTTGGATATTTTTAGGGTAGAAGGATGCTAGGTCATGTAAACAAGAGTAATAAAATCAATGGGTGTAATACTTTGGTATCAATGCTACGTCTAGCCACCTGATGTATATCGTCGAATGTAATTATCGAATCGTATAAAGTTTACATTAGTCATCTCACACTAGCAAATGTGGAGTATTACTATTTGCTATATAAAGCGAGTGAATTGAAATTTTTACAATAGCACTGTTCGGTACTTCTTCATTTCAATATTCTAATTGGATTAATTATGTAAATTGTAAAATCTAACTGTAGTAAAATTATTTAAATTGCCTACAGAACATTGAAACCAGGGGAGAACTTCACAACAACTTGCGACAACCGCAATCCGATCGGAGCCAACCCCACCATTCCGAAGGCGCCGAAATTTGCAACCAATGCCCGTTTAAGGAAGACGATAGTGAAGAAATGAGAGTAGCAGCTACTAAAGTTAATCGCCTCCAAATTGAGGTCCCTTCGAGGAAACATTTCGCTTTTGGTTGCACGACCCCATGCAAGCCAACATCGCTCCACCCCCCCTGACTGCAAATAGTGCAGTTACCGGAATATATGCTGTTGTATATATACTGTACAGTTAGTACTACTGACTTCTTTGTATGTTGAACGATATCAAGTGAACGTGAGGAGTGATTTCGAACTGCTTTGTATATTGAAAGGTAAACGGATCCAGCAATAATTCAAATATACGAATAAGTGGAAGACGACAGATGCAATGATTTAGTTGGGACCATTTTCCAATTGACGAACCCGTGAAGTTCCCTGCTTTGTTATTGGCTATAAGACGACTTTTACTTACGTTGTGTTATAGATTAATGGATATCTATGCAAAACAGAAACCGTTGTTTAAAGGCAGTTCGAGTTTTGCTCGTATTGTGTGGTCTTCTTCGGCGGTTACTAAATATACTGGCGAAGAATAGAATGTAAAGTTCATTGTACACATGAGCTTAAAACGTAATTGTAGTATCGTCTTCGCGAGCAGTTATGAACATGGGAATGCCAATGTGACTAAACATATAATGATTTTAGAAAAAGGAGGGTAATCTTCCATGGCATCAGAGCTAGCTGAAATGAACGTGTTATCTGGTGTGCCTCTAAACGTATTGGTATCAACCGACGAAACAGAAATAAAACAAATATATCGTATATACTGAAGTCATATAATAGTTCATTCTACTTTGATTGTTTATGGTTTGTTTTAATAGAAAACATTTGTAGAAACAATGTCGTTAGAAAACCTATTGGAACACTAGCGCGCCGAATACCGATTGAAAACGGTATGGTTTTATTCGATATCTGATGTGGCGTTTGCTACTTATAACTCTATGGCTGTGCTCATTGCAAGCTCATGTACTACGAAACGTCGCTATAAATTAAAGATTAGAATGTTACCTTGAATTTTTCATTTTCTTCCTTGGATCAAAATAATAGAAAGTGTAGGTTCGATTCCAAGCGTTGAATATAGGCAGTTTACCAAACTTGTGGACGGGTAAGTAAGGTGGTTTAAGTTCGAAATCGACCACGACTCCAAAGGGCTCATGTAAGTTGTACTCTGTCAGGTTTCGTAGTAATACGATAAGATAACCTAGCTTTGTGTAAGTATCTAAAATTATTGCGATTAGTGGGTAGATACTTTTTGCCCTACGGAATTTTTACCAACACTGAGGTGCAAGTATCTCTTAAACCTCATGGGCACAAACAAAGGCCATTCTGGAAAGTGTGTCCGGTGGTGTTACATAAAGTTAAAAAAAAACCGAATATAGGTACGCTTCCTTTTGTGTAGATAACAAGCCACCTGGGGCCATGCCCAACGGCAGTTTTCTATGTAAAACTTAGAGCATCCGTTTAGATATGCAGCGTTCGCACTGCGAGGCTAATTCTTAACCAATTAAATTTGCAATAGGAATTAATTCAAGCTCGCAGCAATACGAATCAATCACTGTAACTTTTATGGACGCTTGTGCTCATTATATCGTTATAAACCAGCTATTGTTTTACGCTGTCGTCGGACGTTCTCATGATATTTGAAAGTAAAAACACAATTCAGGCTAAGCGTTAGTAGCACAGACTTTTTTATAGCTTTCATTTTTTTGCTAAATAGGATTCTTCCGCAAAATGAATGTGTGTTAGTAGTGCTATTCAATATTAAGAAATCTGAAAGTTTTCATTCCGGATGAATTGCCTGCTTTTGACCCTAATAAAAATTACATACTTGTACTACTAGTATAATTTACAGTTAGCTGGAAACGGGTGTTTTATTTATTTAATATATATATTTTTTATGTTATTATATTATTTATGTTTATATATTTATTAAAATTATTATAATTAGTTATTATTTAATAAAATGTTCCTAAAACTAAGATGAATTTGAACGCTCCTACATACGTTCTAATCCCAAAGTTCATCGTAGTGGTGGTCCTCTAAAGCTCCTACTTAAGTAAAAGAAAACCAATATAAATGATTAAAGACAGAATGAAAGTAGTTGAAAAAAATGCATTCACGTGTATAGTTTCTGAATTTTACTTAAAGTCAAACCCTGAATTTTTATTTCATTCTTGCGTTAGATTCGCAATGTACCCAAACGATACATATTGGCACAATCAACAGCTCACAAAAATGTATCTATTTATTAGCATGTCCCTTTACTTATTGATTTTTGCCGCGGGTCCTTTCTGCTGGTTGAAATATACGCGATACATGGTATCCGGCAACAGAGTAGCTAAAATGGTGGATTACTGTGGCGGGCCGTTACTGCCAATTAAGCAAACTTCGACGGAAGGTGTAATAAAATTAAGATTTGTGGGTGCTTCTCGTTTTTAGTTGTGCCTGACTAAGTTTATGGTCTACATAATGAGTTTCAGTTTTCTGGACAATCTCGATGTGGATGAAGTCGGTTCGTTAGAGAAATCCCTAAATGAGGTGCCTGAAACGCCTATAAGGTTAGAGGCAAAACCGGTGGTGAATGTGGGTAGTTCCATATCTGCGAAAAAGAAAACTAAAAGGAGTCGTGATTCAAGCACTTTTCAGTCGTCAAATAAATTGAAAGATCTATCCCGTACAGACGAATGTTGTGATTCGCAGAGTTCACCTCCATCGGCCGTACTTAGGCGATCCAAACGGTAAGTAGCTTTGAAGTAAAGCTAAAGAACGATGTAATATTAGCAGTAAAACAAAATACACATTTTAACGTGTTATTTATATTCAAGTAAAGTGGTAGATGTTTACTGGAAATAAACACTGGAATAATTATTACAAATAAATTGATAACCTAAGAATTTACAATATCTAAAATTGCACTAAACATTGACCACCTATTGAAATGAAAGGACAAATGAAAAGGAGCTGTGGTGGATTTTAAAAAAGTAAGCTTTACATCATGTAAAGCGAATACTTAACGGATTTGTATTTATTTGTAAAAAACATATGGCTAAAACAACCCAAATTCCAGCGGCATAATTTTTCAATACAACAAAACCCCACAGATTCTTGTCACGGAAATGCTTAAAAATGATGTTGTGAAGCAAGCCTATATATATATATGGCTCGTTAATGTTGACGGTAATTTCTGTTAAAATCAATAGATGAGTTTCATCGTTTTTGGAAAGGATCGTTTCTATAACCGAACAGAAATCAGTTGGTATAAATTTCGAAGAGTCAGAGAAGATCATATCACTTAAACTTTCCCGTAGATTATCACTGGCTAGCGATGCGAGGTTATTTGGATTAACCTTTAAAACAAAGAAAGGATGGTCGTGTATTGTACCAAAAATGCAATGAATGCTCTTACAGATGCTTGCCATCTGCTCAAGATTCAATGTAGTAGAAAAATCTTGCCTTCCTGGATATTACTACTGGAATGATCTACGTAAAAAAACTTCTGTCTGCAGTGTAAATGTCTGTAAAAAAAAGTCTGTAATGTTGGTGTAAACATTGCCTTATGAAAAAGCAGAGAATGCGATAAGCAAATTTACCTTTGAAACTCGTTTGCCATAAATTTGATTTCCATTTTTTTTCAATATCTATTAACTTCCACTAGTGCCAGGCTCAAAGTCTATATGGGGTTGCGGAACAATTTGTTGTGAAGCAATTTGCTTGAATTAAGAATTTTAAGAATAGTAACAATCTTATTTTGCGTTGTATGCCGTGTTGACCTTCATAGGATAGCTAAGAGACTAGATGATTGTTCTACGGACGATAAGGGGAATTTCAAGACTAAAAAAGAAAAGAAAGGCCGAAGGAAACGGGGAGCAAAGAAGAGTGGGAAGTCCGAATTGCCTACAGATGATGATCACCATATTTCTGATGTGAAGACACCGCCAAAAAATGAATCCTCGATATTTACCGTCAATCAAAAGGCGAAGTCGTCGACCCCTTATCGCACTCCACCACGTCAGCTCAAAAAGCTACCCACCACTCCCGGACCTGTACGCGACCACTCGCTTCTCAAAGTGGCACTGGGTAATGTAGCAAAGAAGCACAGTACGCTACGTAGCCCAAAACTAGTAGGCGAAAAATTGAATGCCACTAGCTTCTTTAAAGACCCACAACCTCCAAAATCCCAACTTTTTAAGGAACCGAAAATTCGAGCGGTGTCCACGCTTGAAGAAGTCTCGAAGGTTTCGGCTAAGGTCCGCGTTAATCGAACGAACAGAAAAACCGAACGTACTGGGCCTGGTACGTTCAAAGAAACGGCACCGATTATCAAAAAGAAGGAGCTTGTAGAACATGTTCGACCGGAAAAACGCAGCATTAATCAGGCGACAGCCATTAAACGGCCACCCGCCAATGATTCTGTCACTGATACTAAGTCACCACCAACTAAACTCCCTAAGTACCAAACAATCACTATCATGTCAAATTCTACAAACAGTGTTAACCAGAGGCGAATCCCGATAAGAAATAGGGACGCAAACAAGGATGCTATGAAACCTCACGGTACACAGTCGATTCCGCCATCACTGATGGGACAAGAGCCATTACCAAAAGTGCCCTCCAAATCAATCGACACCGTAAAGACTTCTGTAGCGCAAAAGGCCTTGGCGAAGCAAGGTCATAGGAAAAGTTCTGAGATTCGCGAGAGTCTCAAATCAATTGTCAGTAAGTGTGCATTTTGTTGATTCTAACTCATGACCCTGTATACATGCTAGCTTGTTCTGTAGTCCTTGTAGGTATCTTTCATTTATTACTATATTTCGATTATTATATTGATTTTCGCCCTACCGAGTTTCGTGCACATAACGAGTAATTGTAAATAGCTATTTGATAAATGCCATGCTTATTCACGCAATCGTTGCAGAGAAACCTACCTTGAAGCAGAATAAAGCAAAGACAGCGGCGAGAGTTACAATAGCATTGGCAGCATTGACTGAAAAGATTGGGAAGAATCAAGGCGAAAAACTAGCACAAAAGGAAGTCAACGTGATTGTTCCGCGAAAATCTTTTAAACTGGCTGATCAGTATAAGCACGTTCAAAGCAAAGTCGGTACGTAGAAGATTCTCATTGACATGTCTGCAAATGTATCGTACATCTCCATTTTTCCAAATATCTTAAAAACTCGTTAATAATAAAACGTTGTACACATTTTCCCTGGACATATTTAATGTACCCGTATGCATCGCATGCGCCTAATTACGCTGTTCACTATCCAGAAGCATGTAATATATTTTTCGACATGTTACTTATGCAGCAAAAGTTGGTGTTATGTTGAGCCTTTTGGATGCGTGATCGGTACGCATCTGTGCCTTTCAATGTATATGCATAACACAGAAATACGTAAGTACACGCAAACGCAATTATTCCTATTTGTATTGCAGCTCAACTTATTCACGGTACAGCGACGATCTCAGCTGTTCCAAAGGTTCGGAGCATGACAGGTACAGATATGAAAGTCAATAGTGATACCAAGTCAGTTGCAAAACCACTGCACGATAAACCTTTTGTTTTGGGTTGTAAGATGCAACTCGACAATACGATCAATTGTTCTGCCCTTCGTAAGCGGACAACAATGTCTCTAACAGCAGCGTCTCTTATTAAGAGGGTTCCGGATCAAATGTTGTCAAGGTATTTTACAATTAGTATTATTGATAGCACGAAAATTAGTCCCTAGGAACTGTTTCCTAGGTCCTTCTCACGGGCTGCAAAAACGTTTCACTGGGATTAGAATTATAATATCGATTTTCAAACTAGTTCCTAATATTTCTATGCTATGTTTATGAATATGAATAAATAAATTACCGCAGGTTAAATTAAAGTAACGAATGTTAAAATCTTGTTCTAAGCACCTGTCATTGATAGAAACGTGTGCAGCATCGAAGCAATTTTGCTCTACGTAACGCACATTTTCATAATCCTTTTCATAATTTTCATAACAAATAAGAAGTTTTAACATGTTTCTTGTTCATGTATTCCTATATTTACACTGTATTTCAGAAAATCAAAGGCTGCAGATAATGCCCAATCTATGGGTTCTGTTGCGTCAATGGCGCCTTCGAATCCTGAAGAACCCATTTTAAAGCTGTTGCAATTAGAAGCTACGAACACTTCCCGTCGGAGAACAACCCGGAAACCAGTTTAAAAAGGAAACGCTTTTGTATCGACATATCTATCTTATCGTATAGTTATGTCGTTTTATTCGATTAAATGACACGCTCATCCGCTTATACTTATCATTGTATATATTGTACTTAGTATGTACATGTAACTTTTGAATCATTTTGCAACACAAATAAATACATAATAGTCATAACTGTAGATTTTTGCAAGGATGACAAAGTTGTATAATCTTTAGGTACTTCTACTGATCGATTTATTTCGCGTCCTTTCTACCGTTCAACAGCAGTTGACCCGGTCTGTCAAATCCTAACTTTGCATTTACTTAACGGATCCATGCATGTGATTTTTGCAAATTTTCCGCATATTGAATTGGTATAATAACACGATTTAGATGAATTTGTATTTAGCATTCCACATAAAGTTTGTTTTACTTTTCATCAAAGGCGTATTTTGATTTCGTTCTCGATACATTCGCTACTATCATTCTGCTTTCTACTTATATTTATATTTTGATATTTTGATCTATCTTTACTACTTTATACATTATCACAATTATTATTATTTCGTAGAATATTTATTGTCTGTTTTCTTAGTGTTCACAGGACATAACATTGGTCGGAGATTCAAAGCAGTTTGCTTTTTGATTGCATATATTGCTAAGTTTGTTTCTCGCCTCACGGAGAGTCCTATAATATTATATATATATAAGGCCCATAGAGATTAAGTTGAATATAAACAGTCTATATAACAATGAAACTATGCAGTAACTATATATGTCGTGAGAGATATCATATTTTCGTATACGAGGATTCCGTTTGTTTACTGATTTACTTAGGTAGAAATAAAAATCAACTGAAAAGGTAACTCTTCATACATACTATGATCGCTTTGCATTAATTTTTCCATCCATCCAGCAAGTATTCGAAGTTTCGCATGGTCTGTAATTGAATGTTACCATATGGAACACCGAGGTTTTCTTGCAGAACACGACGGGCCCAATTGATACGATTGACGAGAAATAAAAGAGCATAGATCTTCTAACAGCATCCCAGCTCTTGCGTTAATTGATTCATCTGTGTGGACGTATAGGACCCACAGACCTATTCGTTTTAGAACTTTGTTAAAGAAAAGCCCTGGAAAGTGCAACGTTGGGTTACTACGGACAATAAAAAGCACTGGACCTTGTAAAAACCCATTCTGTGTAAAAAGTCAATGAGATCAATTTTTTAACTCAAGTCTATGATAGAACAATATTTTCTACCGTTTTCTGTAATCAGAATCTCGATTGCAACCGCAACTTGGTTGTACCGCAAATACTTGAACAGAGTTGATACACCCGAAGAATGAGTAATTTTATAGAAGTAATAATAATCACGGCTACTTTTGTTTTACTGTAAGGGTAATCGGCTTTGCAATCCCGGTGGCATGATATGTCGGATCATTGCATTTTTCATTTTTGGGGATTTCGGAGATGCATGATGCACATGCATCACTGACAGCCCACGGCACCTAGTGTGAGACACGTAAACTTACCAGATCTGGATGACCCCACCTTCTAGAAATCGGAATTGCTCTAACATCACTTCGATGCATCAGGGCATGCATTGTGAGTTTATCTTATCGACATTAGTTTTACGTTTTTCCTTTTCATACGGTTTTTCTTTCCTTTTCAAATTCACCCAGACAGGATTGCGTTACTTGATTTTTTAGCATCGCTAGCCGCTCGTTTCCCTTCCATCCCGTTTCCCTGGGGGTTGACCTAACAATGTATTACTGGTAATCTTGTCGGAGACATACGTTGTTTCGATTAATTTAAAAAAAAAAAAAATCACTTATGAAATGATCACGTATGCTAATGTTTTCTATATAGTTTAATTCGCAGCTATATATGGTTTTGTTCTTAATAGTTACCAAAAATCTTGCGGCACTAATTACCATTTGCGACTAGACGAACAAAAATTAAAACTTTGCACATTTTTAGAAGCATTCCGATCAACTACTATGGCTTGACGCTGAAGCTTAATCTAGTATACGTTTGGTCGCTTTCGTTACCAGACTATGCGTATTAGAAAGGAACTCTTACTGTCTACAAAAAGAATATAATATTCTAAATATATCCGATATAAAACGGTGCCTTATACTAACGGCGTATATTACGCAGGCACAAGTCTATTCCCGTCTTAAATAACCCCCCTTATGAACGGCCTCTTAGGAGGCACTCTGTTGGTAACAACAAAACGCAGGCAAATAGCAGCAATCGATAGGAAGTTGATGTCAGATGCAAAACTTTAACGCTTGCTGAGAGGTTGGGCTTCTGTAGAAGATTTGCAATAGCCGGGTCCGGTTTGCGATTGGCTGGCTTCTCGGAAGTGCAAACGGGGCTCCAAGTCGGTACAGCGTGGGGTATAAAAGGACAAGCCTTCATTTGATCCGGCCTCCTTGCGTTTTTACGTCGACGCGCGGGTGAGAAGTCTTAATTGTATGCGAGAACTGGCTGCTGGCCGCAGGGCCGCAACTTGAAGTTTCGAGTGGGTAAGGTCACTGTCGAACTGCTTTTGAGTCCATATCTTGTAAATAGTGAATTTGTATCAACTGCGATACTTATGAGTAGTCGACTGTTGTGCAACGACCAGTTTTTTTTTTTATTGAACTTGCTTCAGGAACAATTGCTGTATATCACTTTTAGCTTTGGCTGTGATAGTGACAACGTTGCTAAGTTTTTTCGGCTTCTTGTGCCTACACTTAATAATTTCATAAATGACACATAGTTTATCGCGGTTTCGTTCATTGTGTTCCCCGGTGCAAGAACACTAGTTCATGAAACGAAGTAAATAACGAACGATGAAAGCGGTATTAAAGTTCAACTTCTACACTTTGTGTTTGTTTTTCTGCTTTCTCACTAAATTTCTACACAGATTCTACCAAAGCGGAAGCTCGGATCGCTTGGAAATGTTGGAATTTGCATTTGCTTCTTGCATGATTGATGACCAGAAGATCTCTGCTTCTAAATCGAATTTCTGCTTCCTTCGAAATGATTTGACTGAAAAATTTGAGATTTCTTAAGTTTTTATCTTTCGGCGTTTCAGACATTTCTTGGAGTCAACAACTGATCCAAACATAACCTAATCTTCATTGAATACAACTATAATTATAGCAGTTTTGTCTCCTAAATGTGCTAAAGAAATAAGTCATAATTGTACCTACGTAGCTAACAATTTGGCTTTCAATAGAAACAGGAAAGAATTTGCTATGTGCGTATAAAGCATTACTGGAGTAAGTTATCACAGAACGCTAAGTTATTTCACAGCTTTGAAATGGCGTGCCTCAACTAGTAACCAAAGTAAGTACTGAATAATTGCCGTTGTCATTAGTTGCTATGTTTTCCAGATCAGCTAGACCTATTCAGTAGTCAACAGTGACCCACTTCTTTCCTAATTCTATCATTAGTTCAAAATTTAGGGCATGTAGTATCATTTACTGTTATGCAATAGGTGCAAATATTTGTATAACTAAGGAGTTCTGCAGTAAGGTGTACGCGTGGCATTGGCAGAAGTTATGTTGGCCATGCAATATACCGTTGTTCCATTAGCCCTACCAACGTGGTGTTATATAGGCTCAAATACTGTATAACGAAAACAATCAAAACATCTCTTGCCTGTCCTTCACAGCCCTTTCCGTTAACCGCTTGCTAACTAATTGACGAACTTGTAGTTTATTGGATGTTTAGCTAATCTCATAAATAGCTTCATCCTATGCGCTTATGCCTTTTTGCCAGACAGTGTTATAAGCTATCCGATATAAGTGAACCCATGGTCTACGTATCGATAAGCATCAGTTGCAGTAACGTCAGATGAAGACAACTTATTACAATTATCATGAATTAGGGAGTCTATACGACTTTCGTAGGAAGGGTACCGGACTCTGTTTAGAGTCCGGTTTACTGTTTAGTATTCGTGAGCAGATCCACGTGTAGTGAACTCAAATCAAAATGTGTAGTAAAAAAACGATTATATTTTCGATTCTAACAAAGGCTCTCTCTAAAACCAATTTTCTTAGCTAGTTTGTAGAATTTGCTGGGTTTGTCTTTATATATTTAAATAATGGCCTGCAAAACCCTGCGTTGTAACTTTATAAACCGTACCTGGAAAAAAATGTCGGGTTATCAATTGCACGGTAACTTCTTTGTGCTCAGTATGTCCAAGATTAACAATTTGTTTGAACGTTCCCTAAAAAGCGTACCTAAAGAAGCTAGAGACGTTTAATTCACTCCCTGTTTTCTGCCCCACATTGAGAGCGATCTGAATCTTGCCTTCCGCCCTAAAATTGCACCGTCCTTCTTCGCTAAAAACCAGTGTACAACGCGTTTCCGTCTGCATGTAGACCTCTTCTGTTGTGTATACGGCATCCGATAAAGCGTACAGTAAACGAAGGCTCTACCCTGTTTGAAGACCATATGTGAAAGATAGCTTTGCAAATGAGCGTCTTCATTATAGTCGAATTAATTTGGACTAACGTATATGTACCGCTCGTGTTTATTTCAATATTCTGGCTAAAACTTTTGAATCTACTATGATATATTTATACCTAGGCTACTCTAGATATACATAAGTATACTCGTTTCAACTTTATCTGCACGAAAATAAAAGCTATAATTGATTCAATAATGTGATATTATTGATTGAAGAGTAATTATCCTGAACACATTTATTTCAGTTTAATTCAAATTCACATTATAAGAAATGAATGGATTTCCATTCAATCTAGTAAGCTCGAAAAGGTTCATGTTGATTTTTCTGAAGAAAAAGTGGTCGCAAAAACATACTCTTCTTTTTATTTTCGTTGATACTCAAACAAGGGGTGATAGACAGTCCGCCATCTTCTTGGCAATATTCAAGATGAGGTCTTTTACTGTCGAATATCGCCACCGAGAGGAAGGCTGGAGCTGGACGGATTTCGTTGGCTTTCGCGATACTACTTTGCGAGGGCATCCACTTTCAAGGTCAAATCATTTAACGACCTTGCTACTTAAACTTAAAAAAAAAAAAAAAACAGGCGTGAGGAGTGAGATTGTAGGATTCCGTCATTTTCTTCAGTAAATAGTTTTTTTAATGCATCAAAAGCAAGTTATGGCTATCGATAGTTAAGTGTATCTGCGGTGTTGAGAGCTCCTGAAAATGAAAGAAAAAGATGTATGTGCGTTGCCGAACATGTCGACCCTTTTCTATTCTTAAGTACGTTCTAATTTACATGGAGATTTTTAGGAGATATAGCATTTTGATCTTTCTTATTTTGCCATGTATGTTTCAGAGGAGCCACGATAAAATAGAAACGGATAAGAACTCACAGTACGAAAGTGGCGGCAGTAACCGTGACGATTGTATTGCATGTTCACAAAAAAAAGCAAGCCCATTTACTTATCTAGATTTCTGTTAATGCAACTGGGTTCAAATACAACAGTATTTTCATGTCAGATTTATTCAGCAGCTGCGTCGCGAGGCGTCAGAAAGAAGCTAAACTCGCGTCGATAGGTGCGTTCGGCTACCGGCTAAGTGAGCGGACAATCCACGTGACAGTAAATCATACATCTATATCATCAACATATATTCGACAACAAACATCATAACATTATCAGCGACGACGGCACCATAGAAACCGCTGTGTCTGTCTGTGCCTTACGGCGTTATCTGTGCACACTAGCTGGGAACTTACGTCAGATAAAAATGTACCTACATGTATATATATATATATACACTGAGGAATTTGTTTAATATATACATAGAGATATAATTGATTTCTGTGGGGATGAAACAATAACATACCATCGTGGAATCGAATACGACAACACCAACAAGCGCCAAGACCGACAATCAGACGACTGCGAACAGAAACAGTAAACATATCTAATAACAACGTACAAACAATTGTATTAACTCAATGCACGGTTTGTTCTGTTTTATACCAGTTACTGACGTCCTTCTTCCGTAATTACGATTGTCATTTTTTTAGTTTGTACCGATTGTATCAATCACCAATGAAATTACGGTGGAAAAAGCAAAACTATAATGAATGACAAAGCGCATTTTTGATTGTATGATAGAGGTATAGTTGTTTGGACTTTTGTTTGCTCCACATACCCCGTATGGATATGGCAGAGGCATCATTACGAAGGAATACATTATATTAAAGCGCTGACTGATCGAATGGCGTCACCAATGATGCTCAAGAGAGATGCGACTCGCGCGCTTAAAAGAGCTAGAGATATAAATGCCATCAAGGAACGGGCTCAACTAGCCGAGGTTTGTGTCAATATCAACACAAACCCTACAGTTCCTTTACAAATAAAAAGTTTATCCACACTACTTATGGAATATGGGAGAGCTTTTGCTGCGATAATTTTTACTCTTCTTAGCGTAGTAAAATTGGCATCTAATCTGCAGGAATGGAGCGTAGCTGAAAAAAACGTTGAGAACGTCTACTATTTGATATGTAGAATGCACAACGAATAGTGTAGCTTCCGACGATAATGGTAACCAGATTATCTCTGCTATTCCTTCAATATGATATTAGTCTGAACTTTGTATGGATTTTGTAGAAGCATAATTGCAAAGGAACGCGTTTTCTTACGTGGTGGCAATGGCTCTTTGCATTGTACACTTCAGACTTTCTTCGCAAACACTTCGCTTTGCAACGACGTGGACAACCTTCACTAATTCTATTAATGATGGGCTTCTTTTTTCTAATACATCTATACATGTACGCACCATACTCGTGCACGTGTTGTCCTTAAGCCACTATAGCATGGTATCGATGAGGCATACAAACGTGCATGCGCCAAAATCAATAAACGGTAATGCGACTTGAAAGAAAAGTAACGGACGAAAACATCGAAGTAGGAAAAACGACCCAAAAACAATTGGTAAAATAGAAGCGAAAAAAGAAGCCTTCTATAACAGGGGTCTCTACTTGCAATCTTCAGCCAATTGCCCATCTTCAAGCACATAAGCACTGAAGCTACTGAAATTCAGGATCGATTCTTATTCTTGTTTTGAAAGACATCTGGCTAAAGACAGACGCGAACAACCATATTACCCACATTACAATAGCTGGCCTTTTATTCGAAGTAATGAATTCCGAGTTGGTAAATTGATATACATTTTTGTCAGATATTGTTTCTCTAGAGACCTTCAGTAAACTAAACGGGCCATTAAACGGGCCGAAAAACCATGTGCTCGCCAGCTGTTTGGAAGACGTTTATAGCGAAGCTATTTTTGGATCATTCTGCAGATCCATCGTAGTATCTCTCAAGCCCTCACTTGTGATTATTCTATTCCTCTCTTAATGTATCTGGTACCCGATGCGGGATCCGATGAGGCGGATCTGCAGTGTCGATATATGAGAAACGGTTTCGCTTCGCGTTCGCCTACGCTAGTCGGCCGCCCTTATTTGAATCAGTCGGGTTAATTAGAAAAAGCTCCTTTATATTTTGTCGCAGATTACTATTTTGTAATAGCGGCAAACAGTATTAATGCCAACAGAAAAGCCTAAGAGTTTCCTCTCGGCAATAAAGGATGTCAGCGAGCCATCCTCGAAAACCGAAGCGATTCAAAGAGAAACTCAGAAAGATACCCCTGTATTACCTTTGCGTTTAGTGGTCACGTAGAGAGGCATTCGGACACGTAATCCCTGCGATACCGGGCAGTTGGTAACGTGCTGACAATCACATAAAAGTGTAGCTTTTGAATTTGCTTTTTACTTACCTGTGTTCACTGAGAAGGAACGTCACAAACTCCGGCAAACTCAGCAGGTCGATACGGACATCGACACCACTTTCTTAACCAGTTGTTAGGACAGACGTTTTTCTGGAATCAATAAGCAATCGGATTTTGTAGTGATTTCCTCAAATACGTAGTAAGTAATTGAGCTGAATAGTTGCATTTAGTACCCATAGATCTGACACGTCTAATGTGTTTTGTAATCTTTGAACTTAGACACTCAGCACATTAATAGTTCGCTGGAATGTCCAACGTCTGAATATATATATATATATTTATCTATAATATTTTCTTTGTGGAAGACTATGTTCTTGTCGTGCTTTGCCTTTTGAACTTATTAAGAGTTAATTCTTAAGTTGATTGAAGATGTACCTGCACACCTGTCCTGGGCGTTAGAACAAGCGTGAGCCTCTTCCCGGTAGGTAGACCTTGTAATCTCTGCAATGTGAACTGAGTAAGGTATGGAGAAATGGACCACGAGAAAGTTTGGCCATATGAATTCCGATTGTTTCTAGCTTGCTAACATTCAGCTTTATTGTTTCGCATTAGTCATTATTTTTCCTTTCCTGTATTCTGGTAGGAGCGTATGCTGCGTGAAGTTCACACGCAACGTAAAAGTATGAACAACTTCCTGGCGAAAAAGTAACGCGGACAACCGTTTTTGGCTTAGGCATAATTTCTCTATATGAAAACTTAGTATGAAGTTGATGATAAAACTTGGACAGTGAAATGATATCTTACTCACGGACAAGATTACACTTTAGCATAGCTACCTACATGTTTATTAGTATTGAATCATGTAATCTTATGTAGAGTATTGAACAGCTTGAATACGAATTAGCGTTCTTCGAGAAAAAGCCTCAATGAAGCGAGCTATTACTTGCGACGGTCTCGTTTTTCTCTTGGATTGAAACACAAGTAATAGCTGTTGTTTTCTTATGTTCTTTTGCCTTATTATCTGTATTAAATAAACGAAACATAACCTGGTTTAGTTGCGTTTTTGACGTAATTTTATGTCAAACTCCTACTACAAGGACGAAGGTTCCGAACAACAAACGGGAGTCTTTAATATTCACTCTATTGTACCTTTTGTCGGGGCGAAAAATCGGTGAAGCAACCAAGGATAATTGCGCTAGATTATGCGCTAGATAAATTGTGATAGAAAAATCTATCACAAAATAGTATTTTCTCAAGTTCAAAAATTCTAAAAGGTTAGACCTGATTAGCATACTTTGTCCTTCTTTCGAAGATCAATCAGGACCTCTGGTGGTGAACAGCTCATGACTGAATCAGAAAACAAGCTGCTAACACCAGATTATTGTCGGACATTTTAAATGTATGAAATTTCATCAAAAACTGGAAGTGTGCTTTTGCCTTAGATTGGATGAAGCGCGCAAGGCAAATACATATCGAGCTTCATTAGCTTTATCGACCCTCAACATGTCGCCCGGCAAAAGGCAATGCAGTAACAAGTTTATACACAGAGTTCTCACAGACGACGAAAAGCGGTGTCTTCTCGTCAGTATAAAACAGAAATAAAGATGGGAATTTTTAAAGGATACCCCCAAGCCCGATCTCTATCCCAAAAACAAATGTGATTTGTTTTTAGTACAATTGGAAGCTTTTTATACACTGGGAAATGCTTGAAAAGGATACGACAACCAACAAGGATATGTATGTATTAGAGTTTTATCGAATAAACAAGGCTATCTGAAAGAAAAGGCCACATAGACAGGACAAAATCATCTTTCTTTACAACAATGCCAGCCCGCACATAACAAAGATTCTGAAAGCTATCCTGCAGATATTTGCGGGGAAGGCTTCTTTTTGCGCCCACCATACAAAGTATGGCCTTTTTGTATAACTAGCGAATGAAATTAAAAAATTGACTTTTGATAGCAAAGAAGGCCTTCTAGTCTGATTAGTCGAGTTAACTTAATATGACACTTGTTAACTTCTAGTAAAAATGTCGTGGACAGCGGTAGCAAATACATACTAAATTGATCTATTGCTAGAATTTGAATAGAACGCCGCATAGTTTTGTAGGCCTAATATAGCCCCCTGGTGTTTCTCTTCTATTCTCAGGGTTTAAAATTTGCCTGTACTGGCGTATCGACGCGCTGTCGGCAATAATCGGCGGGCAACGGCGGCAATCGTCTCGTGATCCATAGAAATATGGCCATCTCGTTACTTTTTCCATGGCTGGCTAAAATATCTCCTATAGAAGCTAATGAGTTCGATAGAAGCGCCCTGTTTGGGGGATTAACGGAGAAAATGCAGTGCGAAGGCCTCTTAACCGACCAGCAGGCTTTTGATCAACAGACACGAATGGCGAATCTCGAAGCCCGTTCGTTAGATGACTGGGGAAAGGTTTGGCATATTGAAAAACACTGCCGCTTCGAGAGCGTCACCTAACCTATTGCACGGAGAATGTTTACAAAAAAAAAAAAAATAGGCTTACAGTTAGAGCTGTGTTTGTTTTAAGGGAAATAACTTTCTCCTAACTAGAAGACTATGTTTACTTTCCACTATTGATACAGGCATTGTAGTGGATCAACAAAAACCAAAAAAAGAAAAAAAAATCAACTACATACATTACTCTATTTAAAAAGTGTTTCGAAATTTCCTATTTTACTGAGTCTTTTGACGTCACCCTTTCCTTATGTAAATGCACTAAGTTACCGCAGCTGTTACAGCGCTCTATGGGATCATATGGAACGCGTGTGCTGATGCGACCTTTTTCTAGCTAAGACGAGTGCCGCAAATGGGCTGGGTCACGGTAAATTACCAGGCAACGGGCATCATGGTGACTTGTTTGTAGGCCGGCCGAAACAGCTGCGTTGTAGTATTTCTCTACGATCTTCGAAATGAGGAAAATACCGTTCTAG
This sequence comes from Varroa destructor, assembly GCF_002443255.2. Classification (NCBI taxonomy): domain Eukaryota; kingdom Metazoa; phylum Arthropoda; class Arachnida; order Mesostigmata; family Varroidae; genus Varroa; species Varroa destructor. The sequence goes on from NW_019211457.1 coordinate 39,239,603, forward strand.
ATGATTTACCAGACTCTAAACCTGGGCTAAAAAAGGCCTCGCGGCGGAGTTAAAAGTTAAATTTTTAGAAAAACGCACTGGGTGAGTTTTTTGGCCCGCGGTTTTCCAAATTGAAAATAGCCTTTTAATTCCTATATTGCATACTATTCATACCCTAGAATACACCTACATTAGGCTTAATCATTTACATGCAATTATTAATACGAAACCTAAGATTGCTATCCTGTTATTTTCTTACTGAGTTGAATAGACCTTCAGGGGCAGTCAGCGATGCAATCGTAATAAATAAAATAAACAACAAAAAAAATTATAATACATTGTGAATGCTAAAACGTTTGGAAGCAGATTATGGCAAAGAAAACGAACGTGGAATTATGGACGAGACGTTAGTATCAGCTCGATGGCCGCTCCAACAGAGAGTTCGCTGAGTACTGCCAGGTGAAGTCTAAGAACAAATGCTTCGTGTTACCTTAGACTAGAAAGCAAAGAACATAGTAGGTTTACCAATTCGTATCTATCCCTAGTAAATCTTTTGTATGATATGGATCAGCCTAATTGAAGGTTACCTAGAATCGCATAAGTAGGTGATTTCTATCTATTTTCAGAGATTCGATGTTAGCAAAAGTGTCCAATTTGTTTAGTTAATGCTGTTGTCCCATCATGGCTATGAGGTAATAGGTTCGTTGTTGTGTTCTACTTGTATATTTGGACCATTGCTAAGGTCAACACGTAGTCTTGAAGGAAAAAAAAAGTTACCTTGGGGTTGCTTTTGAATATATCGGAAATAATTAAAGTATGTTTTGTTTGACCTGCAATGAAGTTCCTTGCAACTTGATGTTTTTGCAGCTGGTCTATCTAAAATATGAATTAGGATGTAAGGCATAAGTTAAATTTGCTAAGGCAAATAATATAACCGAAATGACAGGGCTACGAGTTCATAATAAGGGCACCTTACAATACCATAATTTCCAAAAGACCCCCAGTATATGCCGGAAAGCTGCGTTAATTAAGGTTCTCGCAAATGGCACCGCTTTGTTAAAGGCATAGCAAGAGATTTTTGCTAAAAAACCTATCTAAACAACATCACGAAATCTCAAGTCAACTGTTTGAATGAAGAAACGAATGTTGCACCCTGTGAGCAATGCTGTCAATGACGATTCTGTCAAATCTAGCTTGGTGGTTAGAGACTTTTGTGATTCGTAGAGACACCTTGCCGTGATGTCCTTCGTCGTTGATGAGGCCCAACGTCTGCCACCAACTCGCAGTCGGCCAAATCTAGCACAAAAGTTGGAAAAAGGTTATGTGTTTACGTTGATCGCTCAGAATAAAAGTATAACTAGGCACTGTGTATTCTTAGATGATTCTTTCTAACGCCGTAAGTAGTTGCCAATGTAAATGGTATTTTATTGACTCTGAGATAAACGTTGGTATTCTATAACCAAATTTTTAGTAAATCTTTCTAAAATTGTAATCAGTTATGATTTTCTTTTGTATCACTTGTTAAATAGAATACTTGCTGGGGTCTTATTTATCTTCGTTGCTATTACTAGGTCTATTATATATTATTTTACTAAAATTCTGCTCCGATGAAATGGCATACACAAAGTCGTTACTTTGACTTAATTTTGGAATATTTGTTTGTCACAAACCGGTTGACAGGGATCGATAGATACGTAATGGAAACGTGAACGTAGTTGAACCTAATTCTAGGTTAGCTTTAGCCGGATAAAGATGAATCTAATTTTCAATTCGAGCTCAATTTTATCTTGAGGTAGCTGTGCAGGTACTGTAAAATCATAGACGTAATCGCAATGCCGTTTCCTCACGATTACAATGGAAGAACGGAACCGATAGATAGAAAAATGATCTAACTGCAACAAAATAACGCGGTCACGAAATTATCTTCCATCGAAGAACGGAGCCGCTGCCGCAAGGTAACGGAATTGGTCCACCAAAGTCATAAGGGAATTGCCATCGAATAACTTTAACCGTAATAATCTGCACTCAAGCTATACTTCAGGCTAGGTCTAAAACGAATCAAAATCGTTAATATAGAAGTGGGGTGATGAAAGAACCGCAGCAAGAAAAAAGGATTATTGGAACAAGATTTCAAGATACCTGATAATTTCAGCTGACTAACGGATTGTTACGGCAGGCTACCAATGGTCGAGGACTCTGTGGGCGACATGTCACAGATCGCTTTTTTTAGACGCTAGTCTAACAAAAGAGGTAAATGGAAGTTTTTAAAAAAACTACGAAGTAACGATTATGAAATGTTGTCCGAAAATATCCGAAGTGTTTGGATATTTCTATAAGACTGGAAACGAAAATAATATGATATTAATATTGAAGTAAAATTATAATCATTTCATCATTCTATATATATATATATATTTCAGGAAAATTTTAAATGGCAAATATATCATTTCCGTAAACCACTAGCTAGATTAAGATCAACAGCCGAAATCATAGTTTGTATGTGATATATATATAAATATATATATATATATATATATATATATATATATATATACATCACCTTTAGGATCACTTTATTTCTCTAGTCATTCATGTAATTTACAGTAGGGTACACATATCTTAAGGAACATAATCGCTAATGGATGTGGCATACGCGTTATGTGCTTAGATATGCCATACGCCGTGTTTATGAGCTCGCAGGAGCGCTCGTTGTATTGATAGGTTCACTGGTCATTGGTGATTCGGCTGCTTCGGTCGACGAAGGTGCGCTTTCAGTGGAAGTATATGACGATGGCGAATCTTCGATGGTTGAGGATGCTGCGTTTTCAGTGGTTGAAGGACTTACCACAGTTATCGAGGGACTTGACTCCTTTATGCTTGAGGTGGACATAACTTCTGAGGATTGCTCGGCAGTCGCAGGTTCTTTCGGCGTGGTTCCTACCTTTACCCCCAAGAGGGATGGGGCATTGTCAATCTGGTTTTCAGGTCTGCTATCTTTAGCGGGGACGACCTTAGTTTCAGCGATTACTGCAGGCGGTGCCATGGCATCGTCGATGTGGATCTCCTGAGCTGGAATCGTATCACTTCTAGCTGCGTGAACGTTAGCGTCTTCAATTAAAGGGAGTGCAGTATCAGTAGTGGCAGCAGTTGTTGTTGTCGTTGTTTCTGACAGCGCAGGGATTGGCGCCAGCGCCGGGATCGAGACCAATGTTTCTTCTTGTACTGGAGTCTCAGTGGAGGCAATCATAATTGCAGGGAGCCAGGCTTCAACGGGGGCCATTACAGGCCCGGGCATCGATGCCTCAGAGAGGGGTTCGGCGTGGACGGTGGCAGGTAATGTAAGAGTTGGATTTACTGGTTTAGAATCCTCGACCGGCGTCACCAGCGGACCCACGGAAACAATGACAGCTTCAGGCATAGACGCTTCCATTGGAAGTTCTCGACTACGTTTGCCTACGAAGGAAACCTCTGAAACTGATTTTTTTTTGGTCGCCGACAGAATAGGGATATCGGGCATTCTTGCTACAACTTCAGCTAATATTTCGGCTGCTTTTTCGGCTATAGCTGCGTCATTTTGATTAATATCGTTGACAGCAGAAGCCTCTGTGGGGACAGATGTTGAAGCCAGTGTAGCGTCAGACACCGACAGGGATGCTGGAGAAGGCCGAGAAGCCATAGCTTCGTCAACCACCTTCATGGCTCTCGTCACGGGCACCAACACCTCTTTGACTTCATGCATCGTTTCAGCAAGGTCCTTCATGATTATAGCATTCTGGGGAGCTTCTGGAACGGCGGAAAGGGATGGCACCGGGCTTGGCACTGAAGAAGATGTTGGTGCTGTTGCCGGAGCATTTTTTTCTACGGACACGTTAATGTCTTCATCAACCCGGGGTACAGTTTCCAGCTTAGCCTCTGCCGCGACGAGGGCGGCAGCCGCTCCAACTGCAGGACTAGAAGACGTGGAACTAATTTGCTCAAGGACTGGCGAGGCTCTATTGGATGCTTCAACCGACGCTTGTGACGACGCTGCGTCATCAGCCTTGGGGGTGGTATCTAAGTGTAATAAGGGAGACTGTGTGCCGTTCGTATCCGTGGTTGAGTCCGCACTACGTATTCCGCGCGTTAAAACTTGAGCTAGGCTTTTGGCCTGTGATAACTGGGCCAAAGCGACACAAAGTAAGAGCACAAGCAGCGCCCTCATATTAACCTTCTGTTTTGTTCAACCTAAACTAACTCAGCTAACCTTCACTTGACCCACAATAGGCAATCAGCTACTACAAAAGCTACTGACAAGACTACGCCTTTGAACACTTGAAAACCTGACCGATCAAACCGCTTAAGTCTACCAAGGCAGTCAGATAGATGTGCTGTGCGTGAGTGAGGGTTGCCCCCCGTTCTTATATATATCGGCTAGCGGAGAAGGAAGAAGGAGCCGCACCATAGGTGGCCCTCGGCAACGGCTTGACTTTTGTTGGGGAGAACAGATCGTCGCCTCCTTGGCGCGGACGACGACGCATCGGCTGGAGTCATCACGAGAACAGTCACACTACCCTTGGCTTGTGAGCGATCCCGACTGATATTACTGTTATGACAACGAATATTCGTCACTGCGTCACGCCGCCGCAGGTGCTCTCCCACACACACACATATATATATATGCACAGATTTAATGGCACCACATTACCATTCTCAACTTTCTCTCCGTCTTTCTCTTCCATTCTCTCACTGGCTTACTCCACGATCTGTATCGCTGTACGGTGAACGTTATGTAATTGATGCTTCCAAATTGAGGTCCCGGAAGGGTCATCTCTGATGGCGCAGCTGACTGTGATACTCTGTGAAACAGAAGTTTCTACTGCTATTGCCTTTACTATTGCGCGCGAAGCAGTTACTCATCGCCAGAACAGCATGCATAATAGCGAACGCTACTCCAGCATAGCTAGACGAGTTTTGTTATAAAGTCGATAGCGACCTTTCCGTATGCGCTTGTGGGGTGGTCTACTGCCGCTATTGATCAATCCAAAACTGACGGCCTTTTGTGTAACGTCTGTTGCCGGATGCCGTTTAGTCCATAAGTAATCACAAGCATACAGTTTGATCAGCGCGTCTTCCGGGGAACGGCCTCTATAACGAGCGGTTCGGAAAAAGCGGCATTAAAAGCAGGGGGTTGTAGTAATAGCACGCCTAGCAACAACAGCGTTAACCGCGCGCGCTGTGACTCGTAGCTTATGGGTCCTATTTGCTTATCCCTCACCCGAACCGAAAAAGGGCCGCACTGAGTTTAGGCTACAAATTGACAGCTGTGCCACACGCAAGCTTCACTGTTACGGCACCTTGTTTACAGGTATATACACATAATTCACAAACCGGCTTGGTGAAGACATACGTTGCAGCAGAACGGACGTCGGATGCTTACGTAGTAGCTGGGGCGGGGTGGGGTGGGGGGAGGGTGGGGGGGTCATTTGTAGCTGGCCAACAATAATCTGGCTCTTGCTGAAAGGTATACAGATACACGCCGATATTCAAAATGATACACGGACAGCGGACACACAGAATTCGTGTTCGTTGAATTGAATACATTGTGTTGCTTGTACAGCCATTTGTGAGTTGTTAGTGTGCGTATAGATGTGTGCGTAATGTTCAAACGAAGTAAAAAAATCCATTACTGCTCGTTTTCTAGGTGTACCAATGGTGCTGTTGAGTGGTAGATATTTTCTGAAGAAACCGATTTTTTGTTGTCCTTGATTTTTATTCTGGCATAGCGTACCGGCCAGTTTGACGGAACAAAAAGGCTTAGCTTGTAGTGCTCAGGGTCTATGGGCATGATCAATGGCGGGGGAGCTGGGAATTAAGAAGCAATGCGTGTGTCGGGTCGTATTGGCCTGAGAAATCATTGTATCGTTGGCGCTACACGACGTTTCTTGAGATGACGCATCGTCCACAGTCAACGAATGGAACATCCGAGTAGATTCTCCAATATCCTGCAACGTCCGATGGTATCAAGCGCGTTATGGAACGTTATGTAATCAGCGCAAGAGGTGCCACCCCGCTAAGAGCGAGGTAAAGGTCCCGTAGAAGATGGACAGCTGCAGTATCGTTATGACCACGGGATACTATTTCTGGCTTCGTAGGTGTTGATGAGCGCGTCAAATTTGCGGTGGCAGTAATGATCATAATATTTATACAATGCTAAAAGGATAACAATGATGGTAATGAACGCGCCCCTTGACGGACGTAAACTATCTACAGACAAATGCAAGATACTCATATACGAGTATTTTTTGCCTTATGTATTATGCTTAGAATAGTAAAGCATAGCATTAATGAGAATAAGTGCTTATATTATCTTTGTCGTATCAACAAATACAAATAAGAGAGCCAGTGGCTCTCGTATACGTAGGCTTGGTCCTTTCTTTCTACCGTGGCGATTCCTAACACCATGGCCACGCTTAAAATCGCGTGACTCAAGTGGGGTTTTTAAACAAATGAGGTACATAGAAATGATCCAAAAACTTCTTACTGAATCGTTCCTGATTCAAGCGCCAATCGTTTGTTTCCCTGATAAAAGCGACCGTGTATAAACTCGAACGCTAACAATATAATATTAAAATAAACAATATAATATTAAAATAAAATATCTTAGCTGAAGGCATAACTGTACCCAAATCGGTAATATCTGAGAAAGCTCGAAAAGGAAATGGAACCTATTTGCTTTTTCCTTTTCACAAATATTTGTGCTAAAGTGACGTTGAACATTCCCAATGTTTATTTTTAAAAGTTCTCATTCACTTGTGATAACTTAAACAACTACTTTGCATTAACTTTTTTGTGGAGTTTTCCCATTTTGGTCCTGTATATGTATGGGCGTCAATAGTATCAATGTGTAAGGACGTCAAATTGAGAAGTATGTTTGGTTCACACAATATGCTACTGGAAATAATTGCAATACTGGCTAACAATAATATTAGATTTAATAATAGAACTTAGTAAGTTCATTTAACACAAACATTAATGAACTTCCTATGGCAAATGAAGTTGTTCCAACAGATAATTGACATACATTGATCCAAAAGTAGAAACTCTTCATAGCAGAAATTGAAGGTTCGCAAACACTCGATTACGTGCAAATTTAATCTTTACTAATGGCTGCTAGTCGGTAGCTATTGACAAACATATTACAAAAAAGTAAAGACGGTATAGCATAAACTGTGGAACGGACGTCCATACATCTACCAGCAAAATCGTATCTTCTGACAATTGACAATTTTTTCTTTAAAAAGTAGAATCTTTAGACGGCCTAACGGTCTAGATAAAATTTATTGTATATAACCTGTTTGAACGAGCCTTCAACAAGTCAAAAATCGTCTCCGGTATGACCACGATCATACGGATTCAGACGAAGAAAAGGTAAACGGTCTAGGGCCGACACGCTGATTTAGGCGGGTGTCATTTACGCCGAGAGATATCTCGACCGGCAGAAGTCATGATTTCGTTTGACAGTCCATTTAGTTGTAGCTTATAGCTAGACAACATTGAGATTTTATGGCATTTTCCTTCGAATATACTGAGAGGTGTTTCAATGGGCGAACAGAAACCTTTATCAACAAAAGCCTAAAATGCAAATTGGTTCCTATCAGCGTGCCAGGTTGCGTGCTGTATACGTACAAAATTATTTTCTTGCTCAACTTATTTTCTGTTAAGTTCATTGTAAACTCTGATGAGTTTTTACTGGATAGAATGCGTTCGATGTTCTCTATTTCTTTGTATGTTAACCGATACGAATGCGAGGTGCCGAACACTCCGATCAGCCCTCTTAGACCGCATCTCGTCAACAGCTAACCTCCAATGTAGCTTTCACTATACAGACATATTTATATATTTGTATGCTAAAAAAAAAAAAAAAAAAAAAAAAAAAATGTAAAAAACTATTATATCTGGCATGTCAACAACTATTTATTCAGCAAGGAAAAAAGCAGACATTGCATACTATTTCGCATTATTATTATTATTATTACTATTATCAGCATTCAGCGTCAGTTTCATGATCGTCAGATCATTTCGCAGATATTTCGACAGTGTTCCCGAAGCGTGGAAAACGCACTGCGAATCACAACAGATCAGGGGCAGTCATCAACAGATTTCAGCCGGTCATCATTAGGAACGAGACTTTTGTGAAAGCCGACAGAGGTCGGCTTGACTGAGCAGTTCCGACAGAAAATTACAGTCAGTCGCCGTCATGCACGTTGCAATGACGACTCGTCGGCACTGACTTTGACGGTGTTCTTTTTTTTTAGCGAAACGCCAAAAATGCTCATCTGATTTGATCAAAAAATTCGTGTGAGAGAGACATGCGATGTCTGCGACTGGCTGCTGCCTACAGTGTTGGGTTGTGGTAGCGGAAGTCCTTTTAGAAATTAGTTACATACCTTCGACACTTAATGGCCTTTTGTATGCTTCTCTGGGATTTTTCATCACAATTTTCGTTTTCTGCCTCGCCTTCCCCCTCTGTTTGTTTTCTGGCGCGTGTTTCACAACTATACAGCCCGAAGCAGGAGAGTGACATCCGTGACGATATCTTGACGCTGGCTAATCGACCGGTCATCCCACACAGGTCCAACAATATGATTGAAACGAACCAATGAATGCAACGTTTTTAATTAAAGAGGTAGAACAAAGGGTGCATCTTCGGTGCCATATGTTTGCTGGATGTTTTTTGACAGGGTTTCTTCAAACGCCTCGCATAGCAGTTAGTCTAGATCAGCGAATTTCTAGCTGACCTAGAACTATCGAGATAACTAGTGGATTTGCAAAGAGTCATTTTGAAAACGAGACATCTCGTTTTTGGCTTCCTTCTATATATTTGTCGTAGCGGAAATCTACCAGTATTTTCGAATCAATGTACCGACTAAAGTTCACATCTTTGCCTTTCCCGAATACTGATCTTAATCAAGCTTAAAAAACCAAGCTAAAAAAGAAAAATTCAAATTTTCCATTACTAATTGTTGGATATCAATGGTATTTTTTTTCTGTTTTTCTTGACAGTTCGAGGAGGATCGCTTTTTAAGAAGTCTGCTCCTATGTTAGCTTACCTTAGTTATTATCGTGAAAATTAGATAATGCCTTTGAGCCCTTTTTTTAATCGAACAACCTGCAAGGTAATAACAAGGTTTGATTCTCACTGTTGTCAAAGAGTTGTGTAGAATTTTTTCCGATGATTTTACCAGACATAAAATGCTATTGAACAGTGAAAATCAATGTTTGGGAAAATGGAAACACATATAGAGGGAGACATGCCGGATTTGTTCAGAAATCTAGAGAAAAACGAAGCTACTGTCTGAATTTGGACATAGCCCGTATTTGAAACAAATTCAACCGGCTTATAGAGGATATAGGAATATCTACAGCTCATTACCTTATATATAGTCTCCTACAGTTTATCGCTTTTGAGGTAAACAAAAAAATTAGTGACTAACGTTTCTGTTTGAGTGGAAAGGTTGTGGCATATGGTCGATATGTCTCCGAGAACGACCAATGTATATAAATAGCATCGTTAATGGTATTCTGAAACGGTGCGCAGATAGATAATAATTGATTGTATCTAGGTAACAGTGTAACGTAAAACGTACTGCACACAAGCATATATGGTTAGTTTCATCAGAATTATGACCTTGCCGTTAATTACGCTCTTCATAATCACTAGCCTTAACGATCAAAAGGAGGACAAAGGTGACGAGTTTCCAAATCTACGTGTCCTCGAACTGCTATTGCTGTGTTATGGTTTTGGAGGCGTTCAGTCGTTTCTTTTGACCGGGCAATTGGAAGAATTGCTTACAATGGTTGTTGATTTTCTTGTCAAGAAGCCTCAAAAGGGCAACGTAATCTTGCCCCATAATATTGCAATTTAAGACATGTATCGAAGCGCTAGCATTATTCGTCTATTGTCGTTTAAGCTACCTCTCGCGCCCCGACCTGCACGGGCATCGTATGAATAAGTCACAATTTATCAAGTGAATAGTAGTCCGGAGCATGAAATAACTAATTTATTTGATTGTTAGGGTTTAATCAGCCGCAGTTATGATGGTGCCTAACAAGCCATTTGGACTACTTAGTAATGCTGTTACTGTGCCTGTGGCATCATCGTGGTACACCAGAACGTGAGTAGACTAGAAATGATCTAAATATGGCTGTGTCTACATTCGATGCAACGTAATTGTGAGCTGACCCAGTGAGCGGCTCCGTGCCACGATGGCCGATAGTGGGTAGAAAACACCTTTCTTTTTGTCAAATTGCCACATCTTTGGTCGCTGTGTTCGCAAGTAAATCGGGGCGGAAAGAACCAGGGAGGAGCAGTGCGAGTCGGGGGCAGCAGAGGACAGGGGCTAGTGAGAGGAACAGCAACATTTTTAACAATTATACCGGTAACAGAACAGAACAGAACATTATGCACCTATTTATATGTAATAGACGGTAACGTATTGGCCTACGACTTTGACGATGTGATGGCTGCTTTACTGTGATTGTTTTACTGATGGCTGTCGATGCACTGGATGAATAAGTGATTAATTCAACTGAAAAAAAAAACAGCTATTGTAGAAAAGCATAGCTAAACTGGTAAATTTGGGGTTAAAAAGGTTAACATTATGGGGTTGAAAAGTCTATTCAAGTTCATTGAACGATCGATATGTATTTTCTCCAAACGCCACGTAAAGCCCCGCCGTTTCGGCTTTTTAGCGAAGTATTAGATAACGTATGAATATATAGGCGGATGAACGAGGTACGTGATACTGGCCTGAATGTTGATTGTGATTAGTTATGCTGTGCTTGCTAAAATTGAGCTCGATCTCAGCGTCGGCTAAAAGATGGGTGGGAAAAATGTTCAGTTTGGGAGATGTACGTCTATCATCAACCTATATCTAGCAATTGTACATTAGGCAAAACAATAGAATAGGTACGTGTACGTATCGTACCCTTCTTCATGTCATGCTTAAGGTGAGCACGACCGCTCCATGGTGTCGCTTAATGCCTACAGTACTATACTATTAATAATGGTAAACCGTCATTGGCTGTAGCCGACGACCGGTCATGGGCTTAGTGTATTTTCCTTTATAGTCTAACAAACTGAATCGAACTTGTCGGGAACGGATGATACCTATAGATAATTTACCTATACCTCTTCTTTATCAAGCAAACGCTATAAAGAAGATTTGCCTTTACCGGCCATATATATAACCAAATTGATTGGGTAGCTAATTATAGGGCAGACAGGCGCGTGAACTTTTCCGCCAGAATGCACCGACTTCACTAACTCCGTTCGGATTATGGTGACTTCGGCCACGAGCGTAAAAACGTCAGCTAACCGATGGTGAAGACGACCACCGCGTGCCAAATCGTTTGCATGCTGTCTGCTAATTTACTATGAGCTCTTCGGTACACGCCTCTGGTTGGTATCACAACTGTGGAATCTGTCCGCTTACTGTGTGAACATTTTTTTTTTAGGTAAAACGAGAAAATTGTATTGCTATTGCTTTAAGTGTAGACACCGTTACTGTCATCTCAGACGTCGGTGGTAAGCTAGCTATTGAATTTACTCAAATTCGAGCGCGTCTCAATAGGCATACCGTGTTTTGTTATAGACGCCATTCAAGTAGAATAATATAGCTATAAAAACACAAAATATATAATAACGAAAATACTAGATTACTTCGTAGGATTTGCTCCTAATAATAGCAATAATAATAAATATTTACTAAACGCTAGTTACTTTATAGTAGAATATGGCCCTGGCTGACATTCGTATACTGGTCAGTAGAAGAGAGTCGTTCACGTTGACCAGCGATTAAGCATCATAATAATGTAGGCCGGTATAGGAATTCGGTACCCAGTGACTCAACGATCGTTTTTGGCTTGCATGCTTCAACGGGCCGTATATAGTAGACCAAGGACGAACACCTCAGTTGAATACTCTGAGTAAATACCGCCTATCTAGTCTTCTGCTGTAGCGCCATTTTGGTTTTCGCAGTTATTCGAGTCAAATCGCTCCGGTGCCGAAGGATGTGAGATTGCGAGAAAGTCAATCAAAGGGATATAAACACAGATGACCGATGAAATTTATCTACAGTAGGTAAAACCATATCTAGTCTTTTCAGAGTCCTATTTTGTTAAGGACGCAACATATAAGTGCAATTCAAGGTAACCTTATCACTTAAACTCGAGTCTATAAAAATAATAACAACAACGGGGGCCTGTATCTGTGGGCTCTGCATACCATTTTATCGCTACGATCTATATGGCGTATATTATATCTATATGGAGTCAGTGAGAGTTAGTGGTCTCGTAGAAAACTGCTGTAGATCCTTAGCGCAAAATAACCCGTGTTTATCGTTCCGAGTATGATGACAAGTAAATACTATTGGCGGGCGAAATGAAGAGTATTTCTTCGTAATCCATCGTTGTGCGTTTGCGAGGTTTACTAACTAAGGTAAAAGATGACTTTTCGAAACTCTTCAACCGTACGGTATCATACAAACCGATTATAAGCTACGATGTTTTGTTTTAGCCAGACATAAATTGCATTGTGTGTTAAAGAACCCATTAGCTGAACAGCCACAATCGGTAAAACGATGTTCTCCATTTCCCTGTTATCGTTATTTTAAAAGACGCACTGTATTATTCTATAAATCGTAACAATATTTTGAATAAACCCACTGTTCCAAGATGTTTCTTGCTCTCAGCTCATCAAAGGAGTCTTTGACCGTTTCATATTTTGCCCCATCAACCCTACAGCCCTATTGTGCCGCTAGGTGGCACCTGTGGTGATCTGTAATCTGGTCTGCCTATCGCTGGCGGACCAGATAGGCACGCAAGGGATCAGCATTGCTCTTTTATCTGACTAAAATCGTCACGAGTTCCTTGCTCATAACAATTCAATAAAAGCTGAGCTGTTATTGTTAGCAGCCTTAGTCGAATATCGTTCCTACCCGCCATTTCTGTTACCGGTTGATATACCTGTTGCAGCCGTTACCCTCGTAGCGTCTGACTTCAGAAAACGTTAGCAGAACAACGGATTGTGCAACATTTCCATTTCAAAATCTTCCATTAGTTGTAGTGGCATCAACGAAACTACGATACCTATTTAAGCCAAATATGAACCTCTTTCTCTCATCCATAACGCTCACGCTAAGAGTCGAGCTTTTACGGCAGATTTCCTTTTAGCGCCAAACTGTTTCTCTTACGTTGCTATTTTTACTGTAGGTAATTGCCAGTATGGCGTCGGTTGTAGATGTGTGCAGTGGGGAATATCTGGCGCTGTGTCTGATTGAGCTTTCACCCGGAAAATCACTAGAAAAACAACACAATAGATGGTTATCGTGGGTTTTTAGAAGTGTCGGTACATAAAACGCAGTCTTTGCGCTTTTTAGAAACAGTTGCTGTTGCTGCAGAAATCCGGACCAGTCAGGCCTAATAGACACTTGTAGGGTGGAGTTCTCTTGACATACGTTAGTTCATGAGTATCATACAATTAACTAAAAACGATTAACTTTAATGAAAAAGAGCACATGGTACCATCATAGTTTTTGAACACAAAAAAGCATAATCGAAGACTCTTTTCTTAGTAATTTGCATATTATTGCGTTTGAAATAAATATCTAGAGTTTCGTCTCTAGGATTACTGCTGTTAAGCATTGCTTCGAATAGCTACCGATCGTTTTTGTGTGCCGTTCGAAATGCCCATTGTGTTTGTGTGGCCATTACTGCCGCTCTAAGTAGAGAGATAACACCGTATGCCTTCTGATAAGTGCTATACAGTTGTAATAGATGCAACACATGTGAGATGATTCTTGGCATTATTTCACTCGTGTTTAGGTGTCTTACCCCCTACAAAACATGGCTCGTCCGTTTTGAAATGACTTTGACTAATGTGTGTATAAAAAACCAGTACAAATTACTCAATAGCTATTTGTAGTGGAAACAGCTATGTGGCGACGCAAGACTCTCAATTAGAACTCTTTTTCGTAATAGCACATCTGCGTAGATATAAAAGCCTTCCCACATCTATCACCTAGTACGTTGTTAACCAATACACATTATGTACCTGTGCATAACTCTTGAGACGAATTTACTCAGATGGCTGAAGCTTGTCAGATTCGTAGTCACGCGCAGGCCAGCATATTTCTGACCTACTGTGTCCGTCCGTCAACATTTTAGTGCTGTACAGCGTTGCGTCACCTGGCCGTATGCCCTCCCAGTGACTGACTACATGATTTGTTTTTTTTTGGATCCTCGATTCTATCGAACAGTTTGAGCGGGACAGACAGGAAAAAACCGAACCTCCTGCGACCCCGTATGCCCTACACAAAATGTCTAGCATAGTCTACGCATGAAACTGATTTGATTTGCCCCGTTTTTATCGAGCCAGCGTGTTTGAGTGCAAGCTAAATACGAATGATCTAGTTAGCGTATGTAGCAATTGCAGTAGCAGCAAAGTCAACGACAAAGGGGGCGGGGCCAAAGACAGTATATCTGAATTGTAAATATCCACTCGCCATGCTAACGCTATCCAGCGTCACCGCCCCTGCTACTGCTACGCCCCCACTACCATGGATGCCTGTCGCTTGCGACATCGAAAGCACGGGTTCCACTCGGCGCTCGGAAGAAAAGGGCACTCTCGTGCAGGCAGACAGAGCGAAGGAAAGAGAAATCGAGGTATGGAATGAGAGTATGCGAAAAGGAGTGAGAAGACGGGAATGTGATGAGGGAAGCGAGGGAGATGATCGCCTTGATTCATAATACCAGTACCCTAACCGGACCAAAAAGTAGCAGCAAAAACAGTCGGCATTACTATCGGGACACACATAAATACGTACCTGCACACTGTCATCGTCGTTTGTATCTCAACAGCCGCCACCCGGCAGGCGTCTCGCCGATCATCTAGAGGCGCGGCCGGAGGCTCAGGCGGTGACGGCGCTCGACAGAAGATCAGTTAGTTGTTAGACGAGTTATTAGCCAAGAAGAAATTAACTTCAGGAGAGTGTGAAAGCCAGAGGGTGTTGATGGCCGTACGAGGCCGAACTGGGCCCGCCGTGAAGATACGGGGCCTGGTGCGCATCTGGCTGAGACAGGACGGTCGGACCCTGTAAAGAGCTAAGCGACATGTGTGTAGAAGCTAGAGGGGTCTGAAAGAAAGGCAGTACCAGGTAGTGACTTGAACGCGTTATTTCTGTCGAGCTGGGCCGAAAGAAACGCCTACAGAACTAGAAGTACCGGAATCGAGATCGCTCGCTTGCATTCGCACACCGTATACTGACGTTTATCGTCAGTCAGTTACAACTCAATCGCAATGCGAGCGAGCACGACCTAATCGATGGGCTTAACCGGACAGTCCTCGAACCGCCTGCCAAATCCGTCGCGGAACGCCCTTCTTGGTTCCAGTTGACAGTTTCCGGCCAAGTTTGTGACACTTGGACGACGATAGGAACAGATGATTGCTAACTTGGTTGAGCGGATCTCTCATCGGCTGCCATCAGGAGGGGAAACCTATAACCTCAATAGAGAGGCTATCTGATGTCATCGAAGTTATCTTGTCTGCAGTATCATCTAACCTTCAGGAGACGGCAGGTGGGGTGAGGAATCGCAGAAGGCCTCTTTGACAAGGCATCGACTCGCCTCGACACCCGTCATCCGCAATACTGCTTCCTGGGACAATTCGCCTGCTATCCTGTAGCTTCCTGGTCACTGAAGGAGAAACCATATACAATTAGAAGAGGTCAGGTGAGACTTGACTTCGCTATTTGGAAAGACGCAAAACGTGAAGTAGTACCAAAAAATATGTACTTTTGCATACAAAAGTAGCTGTACATTTATGTTCGTGATGGTATTATTTGGCACGTAATACAATACCCATACGACCAGAATTAAAATACGTGAAAAGTTTTAATGAACGTAATGAGCTGTTTCGGGTTTTTGTAAAACACCAGAGCAAGGCAAATAGTAGATTACACTTTTGTACAGTTCTTATATTCATTCCATGTAAATTTATATATGTGTAAAGTAAAATGAATACAAACATATCATAAATGAGCTTCTAAACCTATTGATTATAAAGTACACAACAGTAAACGTTTTGAATTTCGCGCCCAGGCATCACGTTAGATTAACGAAGTGTGTCTATGTCTTTATTCGATCACACGTGTTCTTAGGATTAGCCGGACAATACGTTGCTCGCTAAGTGATTACGGGGCAATAATGTACGGAACACTAGTGCAGTTATATAATAATAGATTTTTTTTAACCATCCAAGGCCTAAGAAGTTTGGTTTTAAGTTCTTCACACGAAACTCAGCTCTCTTAAACTATAATGAGAAATTAATTGTTGATTGCAGTAATCGAATGTAAGAGCTTATGGGGATTCGACCATCGCCTAATCGAACCCAACTCTCCAACTGCGGTCTAGTGTTGTTTTAATCTGGTTATGGGTAGAAGAGATAGGTTAGTAACAGAGAAATTATGCTTATCAAAGGTTGGAACCTTGCTGAATCGGGCTTAACAAACGATAACGCTTTCGAATGCCCTCTGCTGCTTTGCAGAACTCTGAGTGCATGCTCAGACTCTCTGACAAGCATGCAAAATGTAAGCATAGATAAATTAGCGAAAAAACTTACGTAGAAAGTTCTCGAAATTCATAGTGAAATGGCTATATACGATGATAATAGGTAAATGGCCTATTCATTTTCGATGGGCAACCGTATTTGCTCGCTTTGCGATGCCCATCGATCGGAGGGTTAAAAATACAGACTTTCTCTCTGAAACTGTCTTCTGGTACAATGGTTCGATAGGAAAACGTAGATAGCGTCGTACTAATAGGTAGATGAATACAAAATAACGCAATAGATCGTCAGTGATTTTGTTTATCCAATCGCCATTTGTCTATAATGCTGCGCTATACAATCGTGGCAGTTTGTACGTTAATTTGAATCGTAGCAAAAATAATTTACGGATCACACAAATGATAGAAGACTTTAGGAAACAGCCTCGTTGAGATTAAAGTAGATTTTCGTATTGGTCATCCATAGATCAGTGACTATTTCAGAAAATCGTAATTTATGTTTACTTATCTTTCACATTTTCCGTGAAGAATAAGAAACTATAAAAGGCTTACGCACAATCTGATTGCTCTTCTCGAAGATTCGGTTTTGTTGCCCCGGTTGTACCATACCGAAACATAGTATATTGTAACTATTAATAGTCGCTTCTTGGTTCTTGCGGAAGAACTAAGAACAATTTATCGGGCATCTTTCTTTAGTATAATTATTATTTCTATGTGTCTTCTATATATCTTAGTTAGCTAATCTGGTTTCGTGATAGGCGACAGAAGTATCGGTACCTTCAAAAGAAAAACAAATGGCCGAAATAAGTTAGACATACGCTTGCATTATTTGCTCTAAATATCAATCCTTTTAGACCGGTTTTTTTTTACAGTACCTGTTTTTCGACAATAATACTTAACTACTGCACTGTCTTTTTCCAAGTAAGTTTTTATTTTGTTCTTTTTATTCTTTTTATTTTCAATAAACATAACATCTGAGCCAAAGTATTGCCGAAACCATTATTACTAATAAAGTTTCGTTAAATTAGCCTCCTTATCTCCGGGTTTCTTCTTTTTCATGTCATCATATCTGGGTCTTTCTCTATTTGTTTGTTTTTGTTTTGTGTTGGAAAAATAAATCATCCCGGGACGGACAGCAGGAGCGGGTTTATTTGGTGGCGAGGTATGGTCGGGGGCTGCGCGCTCCGTAACAGAAGGAACCCGATGTAAGTACAGTGCAGCAGCCGAGCTGAAGGAGAGGGGGCTTTGAAGGGGATGTCGGCCGCACGGACGCGGTAGGGAATTATCAGCGAGGTCTTTGTCCAGCACAGGCCTTAATTACCAGAGTTGCCTCACCCTTCGGCCGACAGATCCCCTATTTCTCTTTGATGGTTGTCCAAATCGAGCTCTAGAATGAGAGTGAGCAGAACACAAGCGACAGCCCCCGAAAGGAGAAACAGGATTTTCGGAACTTGCAGGAGAAGACGCTGTAGTAGAGGTTTGTCTGCTGTGTGGCCTGGTTAGAGTGTTAGGTCGCGAGCGCGACATTAGGCCTGCAACCGGCCCAGTCTCAGAACAGTCCCTCTGTGCTGCTGCCTCTGCTACAAAGAAGTGAGAAGGTTAGGGAATTGAAGAAGGCTGAGCGGTGGGGAGAAGGGGGTGCGGAAGCCTTTCTCACGCAAACTACCCATCAGGCATTAGTTCGCCTGATGCGAGGCTTTTTCTTGGGGTGTCCCGACTCTCACGCGCGCAAAAATCACTAGATAACTGAAGCGGCACAGGTATATGCTCGTATAGGTAGACTTAACTCGCCGTAGGTAGAAAACGAGCGAAAGCATCGCCGGTGGCGTCGTCGCCTTAATTATTTTCCCTTTAGTGGTTGCAGTTTCCGCGATAGAGAACTGTAGCTAGTGTTATTATATTCTACTTATTTGGTATTCGGTTAACTTAAAACGAATAATGAAATCTATGGAGATATATTTTTCCAAAAATGGTAATGATAATCCACGAAAAACACTGTCGGAGTGTCTATGCTACTTCTACGTAGTTACTGTAAATCTAGTGTGAATCTAACGCACGAGTTTTTTAAACCACCATCAATCCACTGGCCGGTTAAAGTTGAGAAGGGAAACCCATTGCACCTAAGAGGAAAAGGGTGTTTCAAGAAGGACTCGCCAGCTTTAGATCGCCAATATGCAGGGCCTATTCAATTGAACAAGAAATTGATTTAAAATTCTATCAAAGTTTGATAGTCGGGTGTACAAGTACTGCGAGGCTAACGACACGGTAGGAGTAGCTACTGCTACGACTAAATACACTTAGTTAAACTAAGTGTACAAGGATCCAAAAAAGTAGTCAGGAGCTCATGAAGCTTGAGGTGAGGGAGGACAAGATTAGTCAATGCTTCGATGTATGAAACATTTCATTGGGCGGTCACACAGAAGATCTCGAGCGAAGAGTACTGCTTGGAGTATTGAGAAACACTGAAATTGGCAGGTGCAAATAAATCTGTAAATTTCTCTCTGTTTAGTATCTAATTAACATTCACACTAATTGTACCTTAGAGCCTGCAAGGCAAACAGTCGAAAGCATAGCTTTCTCTTGCTTAAACGTCTATAGACAAATATTAGTTGGACATTACAAGCTCGTTTAGCATTATCTAGTAGAAAAAATGCCTGAAATGATTCCGTGTTAGTTGGATCCCACGGCGGGGTGTCGTATCGATATTGCGACCTAATGTATTTCTAGGCAGTTAACAAGGTCAACCGTTCGAATCGTATAGCAGAACCAGCTAAACATACTAAATGAGAAATTTCCATATTCAAACGGACCTTTGAAATAGCCTCGAATATACTACAAACTGCGAATATCATCTGACACTTATCTTTAGCATAAAAGGTGGTGCTATCGCCGTTAAGGTGTATGGTTGATATCATTGCGTTTCATAACTTCGAATAGGGCCTTAACAAATAGTATCGGTAGTGGTTTATGGCCTTTGGCAGGGCCAAACCGCCTAGAGAAAGACGCATCTCTGCTCTTCGAGTCATTTTTCATATTCAGTCTCTTGTCTGCTACGAGGCGAGCTGAGATTTTGGGAGAGAAATAACGGCGACTCAAAACTTGTCTCAGTTCAGTGAGGTCAAAACAAGGAGAGATGTGTCTCGCTTTATGCGCCTGCCCTACAGAAATTGTATGACTAGCGTTGGTCACGCTGTGGATTGCTGATGAGTGCGGCGGCACGCTCGATGCGATGCAATGAAACTGCAGAGGTAGTTTTTTTCGGTCGGGGGCGGCTCTAGTGTATCAAGGTGCAGGGCTTCAATTTAGATTTCGTTCCGATTGAATACGCGCGTCCGGGTTGCCAACTATTTAGGAAGCGAGCCAGCTGAACTGAACAAGGCGGACAACGAGGGTGAAAAGTAGAAAATGAGAGAGGGAGAAAGAGAGAGAATATCCAGAAGTTGCAGACAAAACTCTAGTGAAGAAAAATAGGCTAAGATGAGAAAAGGAAAAAGATATCTCCAAAGGAAATCCCAGAAGGATGGTGAAGAGAGGAGAGGAAAAAACATCGGAATAAAAACGGGAACGAAAGCTACACGAGGGAATTTCGGCATCAGCAAAGTACAGTGGGCCGTGATAGGCAAGATCTATACAGGCTCTTGCAGATACTTGTCAGTGTTTACGAAAATACGACAATTCAGTGTCTTGAAATTTAGTAAATGATTAAAACAGTATTGGTAGTCATTGTCGATAGTATTTACATTCCATACGCAACCTTGCTGACTAGGGCGACTACCGATGACTGATAAAAACTGAGTTTTTGGCAGCTAACCGATAAGCCTTCTAAGGATTGTTAGGGCCGTAGCGTAGGTATTTTCCAACAGGCCGTTGTGAAACTATAGCAAGTAAACAAATAGCCTGGTTATATCGTGTTTAAATACGAACAACCAAATACTATAAGGAAGCTCGGCTACCTCGGGCCGGACCGGCTCTTCCTTGTTTCTACTTTTGATAGATTCATGAGCTAAATATATTTAATATATAAAATGATGACGAAATAGCGCAGTGATCCCGTTTCTGCTTGTAGTTGTAGGTGAAGGCCAACGCGCGTACGCCCAGTAACACTGCATTCTGGTTGCTTTCGACAAATGCAAATTGAACCTGTAGTATCAAATCACTAACGTCTTAGAGCTAAAGCTGTGCCTAATGGTGGTACTAGACGTAAAACATTTACACTGCATTACTATCAAGGACCGCTGCGCCAACTAAGGAACACTGACAGCGAGCATATTTCAGTAAAGGGGCCGAGTTTTGTAAACGGAATGGTTGGTCTGTCGTTCTCTTACACATTTCGAACATCTCCTGGCAGTAGTCCTTAGTGCTCACAGAGTGAGGATTGTGAAGTTTAAGCTTTCATCCTTGAGTTGATCGATGTGTATGTCGCCTCCCTCACCCGCACGCTGTCTGCGTGCGATCGAGGTGCGTGGGTATGTTGTGTGAATCATGGATAGCGATCACTCGAATGTCGGACGGCCACAGCGATGGCGGTGGACAAGTAGCAAATAAGTTACAATGGCGTCGAAAAACTACACAGGCGGAGGGTATGTCATAGAAAGCCTGCTAAGAAGATCAACCAGAACCAACAAAAAAGTGAATTAGAAGGAACAGAGCTAACTAGCGATGGATCAATCGTCTGATTCTGTCTTTCCCAAATTAGTCCTTTTCACCTTTTTGCGTCTTACTTTTTAAGGGCTACTGCTATTCTCAATATTATCCTATTAAAGGTCAAGCCATAGTAGCCACCTACAGTATAATCATCATGTCATCGTTAGCGGTACATGTATATGAAGAACGAGCGATGCTCTCAGAATAGTCCTATTATATTTCATACGCTTACTGAGAGTGCAACACCGGGCTAGGCTCATTCGGTTGCCTGTTTGCCGGTCAAAAGCAAAAGGCTCAGAACGGCAAGAAGGAGGCATCGCCGACATGGGGGCGAAATGACGGACTTGGAGCGGATGTACGTGGGTGACTCGGCTTGCCTCGCAGAAAGCTTCTGCAGTTGGCGGCGGTAACAGTAGCAGCAGCAGCAGCAGCAGCAGCAGCGGGCGGGGAAGCTACTTCAGAAGATCGTGGGACAAAGCTTCTCGGGGGAAGCTACCATGCTAAATGTAGCTTTGATGTATGTAGGAAATACGAAAAAGGGACTCGATGATTGGGGAGTACAGGCGGTGGGGGTAGTTCTTCAGCGAATCGTTGACTATGAGTAAAAAAAGGAGAAGAATAGAAAAGCGCGACTGTCTATAATCGCTACTGTAGATCACTAAGAGATGCTCGTCGACAGCAGCGGCAGCAAAGAAAGAAGATGGAGGTCACAGCCGTAGCACAGCAAAAGCGATCGAGAAAGGGAGCTTGCCCAGTAAGCGGAACGCCAACAATGATGACGGATCTGTGTGGTTCTTCCTATGTTGAGAGCATATATCGTCGCTCCACAAATCCCTCTCGATCTGGCGATGCAGTACAAAGTGCAGGATACAATGAAACAATAACAACAACAGCAGCAACAACAACAATATGACAGAGACAGGGAGAGATATAGAGAGAGAGTGGTGGAGGAAGATTTGGACATTTGGAAAGATCCAGCGTATCTGATAGGTGTAGAACTATCACCGCGGCGCGCAACTAAGTTGCTGGTTTGCTTATCAGTAAAATGCTATTCTTTCCTATGGCACTGAAACTGTTCGGATATACTGTTCAATTAAACGAAAAACTACCGACCCGTATTCTTGATCACACCTGTAAATGGTTAAACAAAGATGGTCCGTAGGGAAACCCTTTCATCGGGCTGGACAGCTTTTGAAATTGCACGTAATTTATATTATTAGAAAAATATATTTATTATTATTATTACTCTTCGCGCCCTCGTTGTGATCTTAGCTAGTTCGTTTTCTCTAGTAAAACATATAGGAGAAGTACCTATGAGCACCATTTCAAAATCATACAGTTACTATTTTATCTCGAAAAGCGCCAATTATCTCGATGACTATTTGTGCGTACAGGGGGTAGTCATCTGATAGTAAAAATTAATCTTTTATCCTTTCTGTACGTATTTTCTTTTCTCAGAACGTTTCAGTGGCTTTTTGATTGACTCTCCACCTCTCATAGCCAAAAGACATATTTCATTGCAACTGTAGGTAGAACCGCCATCATGGCCGCCAGCAAATAGAGAGTAGGTAATTACCTAAACATCGTGAACTTCCTGTGACTAAACGATTGTTCAACTTTTTTTCAGACTCTTTCGAAAAGTGCCGTACACGTATCTCTCATTGTAGTATAACATCGTAAATATAAGATGACGCAATGGATATCCGGCAAAAAAAGCGACGCGAGTCGCTGTACAATGGCTTTATTGAGCCAGAGCTAATAGACGCAAGCAATCGAATAGACAGAACCCCTATTGAACCTGTGTCATCTGATCATAATTATTATATATATAAAGTGCCTCGTTATTAGATAAGATATTATATAATTTCATGCCTAACAATCGCCGGATTACGTACAACGTTCTGGCGACAGTAGAGCTTATTTAAAACGTGTTCAAGCAATGCTGTAATTTAGTGATTAATTAAATTTAAATAAAGAATAGATAACAAGCACGATAATAAGGTCAGCATTATCAACTCCAAAGCCTTTATTTTTCATTGTTTTGTACTTGTTTTACCTAACCGGGGGGGGGGGGGGGGGGGGGGGGGGTATAGTTTCATAGGAAAAACCAACGACAATGTTTTCATTCTATTCAAGTAGTAAAACTCGTTCTAACAATTGTTTTTTGCTATAAGACGCTTGCGATGGATCATAATGTTATTGTTTATTTAGCATTTGGCTTATTAAAACGTATCTAGACGCCAGTCCTGTAGCTATTTGCCTGCTTGTAATCGCAAATGATTGCTCCGAGTAGCGAAAGACATTTCCCCGTACCGTACCTCGCTTGCTCTACCTCTGCGAACTGTCAAATTGCTAAAATGTTTTCCGTGTTCTTTTTATTGATGCCAGATTCGCTAGGTGGCGCAGCTTCAGTTCACTTTCATCGCGAACAGCCATACGTTTTCGTGTGTTTTTGTGTGTGTTTGTCTGTCTGTCTGCAAGAGTATCATAATTCTACCTTCGCACATACGGATAGACAGGGCTCGATCTTCCGACGAAGGAGCAGTACTGAAAAGACAACGCACGCTGCTCCTTCACAGAGTTATTATTAGTATTGCAGATAGTACCGTTGAAGGGTGCCGGCGGGGCGGGGGGTGTTTAGGGTGTCTGCAAAAACTCGGGTGTGTGTGTATATGGTATCAGAAGCGATATTGTTACTAGCTCTGAGTTCAGTTAGGGAATAACTGTTAGAAGGTACAAGCGGATCGACGAGGTTAAATTGCTAGCGAGGTAGACGCTACTACTGATGTTGCTTCGATGTTGCAATAATGAGGTGATGTAGTCGGTGAAACGGAGGCTGCCAGTGAATCCAGAAACAGCCATGGTTGCTAGTTCCCCCCCGCCCCCCTCGCGATTACTACGACGAGAAGTATAGCCAGATGACTGGCTGCACAGGATCCAAAAACGTTGCGGCTGCCCTAATCGCCTGTGAAAAAGCAGCTCTCCTTGGTAGTCGGTTATCCTATTGCGGTCTAGCGGAAGACTTCGTCTACTCGGTGCCAGTAGTGGCCGGTAATATTTCGAACGGAACAATGCATGTATTGATTATTAGAACGCTGTTATTCGAGTCAAGGTATTCGAGGATAAAATAAAATAATTTCTATGTACCCCTTCGCAGCGATGTTACTATTTAAATAAGTCCAGTAGATCCGAAAACTAAAAATCGTTCATGTACGATACTACATATTCGTTAGAACGTAATTGGTAATCTGATGATGATTTTTTCCCGCGCGATAGTGCGCGTATTTTTTCTAACTGAAAAAATACCCTGTGAGAGGGTCTTAAAGGTTCAACGGCTGGCAATCGGTTCGTTAGCTAGAACAAGTTAGTAATACATATTATGAGTACGAGCCGTAATTATATTCTCACTTTTTTGGCTTATTAATAGGAAATGCTAGTTGTAGATAGATAGATTTGGTCGAGGCTGCTATGTCTGTAAGAAAATAGACTCTCCCGACGGGGGTTGTCGCTGGCATTCGTCTCTAACGTCCTTTGGCGCCGGTCACGCGTAACTCTATGTCGAGCAGACATTGTTTACTAAGCAATCTTGAAAATCACTTAGCACTACGGGACTCTGTCCACACTGGCAGGATGGCAATAAAATACTCCATTGTGTGTTCAAATAAAGAAAGCTATCAAACTTTTTTTGAAAAGTTAACATTTTTAATACTATTACTCTAATTATGAGAATAACTTCTCTCCAGCGAACGCATTGCGGCAACCATGATGAGATCCGCAATCTGCTAGTGCTACCAGCTTAATTCCAAATTATTATAAGCTAGTGCGAAAGAATTAGATACGGAATTAGAATTGAATATAGCGAATTAATGGAGGTCCAAAAGAGGTTCACGTCCCTTGAGTTCAACTTTACATTTGATGAAGATCCAGACCATCGTCTGTGCATTTTCAGGGAAAAACAACTTCTCAGATAATATTGTTACGATAATGCTCGGTTATAAAGCTCATCCCACCTAATCAAGCGATGTACGAACTCTTGACACAAAGTCTCCTTGAAGCTACAACGAGTTCGGGACAGAAGTTCGTTTAAGTTAGCTAGTTATTGATGCCAGAGTCAGTCAGCCGAGCTGACTATCGGCTTTCGCTAGATCGTTCAATAAGCGGTGACAAGCTTCTGCGACCCTTACTCGCCAAAAGCCACGCGTTTGGTATTTTGTCGAGCTTCCATGCCCCAAAATAAGCTTTTGTTTAATTACCTTTTTTGCATTAAAAGGCCTTGTCTAACGAAGGCAGCGTAATCGATATACGCGTAAGCGTTATATCTGAGCCGGATCTTCTAGTTGGCTTACTGGAACGTGGTTCCGGACATCTTCCCCCGTCAAGCATCGTATGCACTTGACGAATCAGTATGACGTCGGTGTATCCAGAGCCCGCGTGCAATAGAGGTCCGCCTTAAGCTGATGGAGAAGCTGACGGTGTTTACTAGATATCAAAGGAATATTACACACTGACATGCGTTCGTCGACAGTAGTTACTTTTTTTTCATCGAAACTTGATTTTAAAGGATCGGTCGAAGGCGGTATCTAGATACCTCTATGAGGAACGTTTCTCAGTAGAAAAAAAATTACACAAACCACACAAGGAGAGGTAGAAACGGCGGTGGTGGCCGTAACCTTCAGATGGTTCTGCCGTATCGCCATTCAGCTTATTTAGCAATCAATCCCGTTAAACTTTCGAAGCAGTAGCGCGATCAAATTGAATAACCATGCGTAGATATTGCTGAAATGTCGCCATAAAGAACGATCCATATTCACTACGATGTCGGCCTCTACATTGTACATAATTACAAAGCGGCCGGCATACGTCTGGGACTCGCTACTGATTTCACGATAATTGTGCTGGACGCTTCATTCGGTTATCGATTGACCTGCGTTGCTCTATACTAAACAACTTCATTTTGTTACTGTAGATAGGGGAAGGTAGTAACTGTTACGCTACTTGGAGACGATTCCGGCTATAAATAAGGATCAACGTAGGGAGATGGTAACAAATATCGCAAACGTAGCTTATATGTTACGGTACTCGTATTGTGAAAGTTAATTGCGATAATTATAATAATAATAATTATTACGATAAGCGTCACCATGATGATAAATATGGATAATTTGAACAAGGAACATCTTGTAGGACTCAGATCAGGTCCAGTAAAATTTTATAAATACCGTCTTTACATACATCAGTTTTTTTCCATACACATCTGAACGTAGTTGTGCAATTCCAATGATACGTCGTGCTTGAACACCCGCATGCATTTGCGTCTAAGTATCTGCGAGCAGCAGCAGCAGCAGCAGCAGCAGCAACAGCAGCCGGCTAAGACATCGCTTGCAAGCTGCACCGGCAGCGCATTCTCATCGTACGACCTCATAGCCTCAGGGCCTCCAAAAACGTCCCTAGTGCTCACCTATGTATGTACTCTTTCCTTAGCAGTCCCGCTTACCCCCCCCCAGCCCTTACCTCACAACGGCGGCTCGTTCGATTGTTCCCCCACGATCTTCGCGTTTTTGCCTATCTTCTTTACCCCTCCTATCGCTCTCTGGATGTGAGCCGAAAGCGACCTTTGGGGTCCGCTTTCACATGCCCCGCACTGATCCCCGTTGTTCCCTGTTTTTGGCCGATTGTTGTTTAGATTAATGCAAACACTTAGAACACGTACGGCAGACGTAGGACAGCCAGTCAGAGAGAACCAGTTTGCTTCGTGAGCTTGTACGCATAACACAGAGACGAAGAAGAGTGAACCGCCGCATGCTTAAAGTGATATGCTACTGTATGGCGAGCCTTTTCGCTACGGCTTGGCCTCGGCGCTCCTTTCACGCGGCCCCTGGGGGAGCTCTATAATAAGGCCAGAGTTAGCGCCCACTGCCGTCGGTGTTAGAGGCTGCATGCATGGGAATCTCGCATCACTACGATTGCTATAGCTCCGCTTTTTTTAACGCGCACAGAGCGGGAGGATGTGTTGGCGTTTGTACTCTGTACTCGATGGTATCTCCATATCACCTTACACTTTTTAATTGGATCATTTTACCTAATTTTACTGCTACTGTCTGAGAGGTTTTTGCGGTGATCAGGTGGAACTGTATCTTCTCTTTAAGGATCTCTGTTAAGATCACATGTTCCGTTTTGGTATATTACTGCTAAGGTAGTTCAACTGAGTCCTTCTTTTCATACGGAGAATAACGTGACATTTTTGAACTTCGATGAAGCTCTGGCCAGCAGCTCCTAGCCATCGTCGAATGAAGATAGAAAGTAAATTATCCAAGAATGATGCTTTTACGAA
The DNA here is from genome assembly GCF_002443255.2 of Varroa destructor. NCBI lineage: Eukaryota > Metazoa > Arthropoda > Arachnida > Mesostigmata > Varroidae > Varroa > Varroa destructor. Next base: position 39,267,159 of record NW_019211457.1, read on the forward strand.
GACGAAATAGTTGTGAGGAAGTCGATCTTCTAATACGTCATCAGACGTGAGTCTGCCTTCAGTTGAATAACGAATCCCGATTCTCGGTGATGCGAAGCCTCCATGCATAAAATCAAGTGTATCTTTACCAAACAGTGTCTAAGTTTTGTCTTACCTGTAGATGAAAAATAAGTGAAATGACGAATCAGCGACAAATAGCAAGTGTTTTTTTTTTTTTTAAATAAACGAAGGAAAATAGGAACTGATCATTATCTCTATTGTACTCATTAGGATGAACTTTTTGACCTCGAAATATTCAGTTAATTTAGTGAAGTTATCTTCTCAAAAGAAATCACTTTACTAATGTTTTGCAATGAGTGAAGCTAAGCTAGCTCTGCTAATTATATAAGACATACAGGCCGTCCCCGTAAATGGGGGATTCGTTTTTAGGCCAAATTAAGCATACCTATTCAACACTCACGACACGTAGCATCGTGATCTGTTTCAGCATTTTCAAGTCCGCCAACTACGAGTGCTGTCCTTCATATCAGCATTGCTTAGTCAACCTGTAGATGTGCGGTATCGCAGTAACTATCAAATAAAATAGGCACTGGTAAGCTATAACAGATAAGCAAATGGCGGTCGAATGTGGAAACAAATTTTGGCAGGTTAAATACAAGGGTCAAAGGAAATTAACAGTGAGGAGCGAGACAGGGGTACATTTGGGAGAAAAGACAGATATAGTAGAGGCTGTTAAAATTATAAACCTGCTTAAGTATTTTTCCCTTCTGTAAACGCATAGCAACTCCAATGGTCAAGACTCCCCATCTAGGGATAATGCAGTGTTTGAAGCCCACAGGTAGGTGTGCCTGATCTAATGAATATTGCCACTATTGTAGTTAACCTTCCCACTGGCAGCAGCAGCAGCAGCAGCATTATTGTTCGTCCTAATCATTAGTATAGGCATGCTGCACGCAGGATACTTTGTTTTTTTCATGCATGACGTCGCGGAGCATCTGCTTTCCTGCAGTGGTACGCTCTCTGCATTTGGTCAGTTTTACCTACTCGCTCCCATCGATTGGCATTGCCTCCCATTTAACGCACGTGATTTACGCGCAGTGCACAACGTGTGATCGCGTACTTTTGACCTCGAAGGCAATAACTAAGTAAAGAACAGTTACAAAATACACTGTATTAGACGTGACATCGCGACGCGTCAATATCAAAAAAGATTAGCCGTTTTAGCTTGAAGTATTCGGCAGGCTCTACAGCCGCTGCCGCTGCTACCGTAACACTCGAATGAGATGTTTTTGCTAAAATATTTCCACTTCGATATCACACGGCCAAACAATTCGGACTATCAGTGGCTCTCAATAGCAACAAACATGTGAACAGATCAGAAGCTAAGCAAAACGGCGCAGAATAATGAAGTTTACATGGGGTTATGTGAGGTGCAGTTACCTGCTACCCTGCATACCTCAAGCTGTTTTTGAGTATTGCCTAGGATCCAAGGACAGAAAATCGGCATACAGAAATTTACATCACGCGAAGGCGTTGTCGCTGTCTTTTCGTGCGGATGCTGTCACGGCAACAGCCGTAGCAGGAGTATACGTTGCCGGTCATCAAAATACGGCAGTTACTTCCACTACTGCCGGCCTCAAGTACGATGATTACTGTAGATCTTTGCAGAGGATATGGCCGTCCCCCTGAGAGGCCTCTGCCTATTCAGCAGGCTGGCATTTTAATTGTCGGCTCTTTCAGAGCTTTCGAGACCTCCATTACTACTGCTATGGCCGCAATCCCAGCACTAAGAATTTGAGTAAAAGGTTCCAAACGGCGCAGCGCTATTGTGGATAATTACATCGTTAGATTGGGATGCACCAGACGTCCAAATCGAAAACGATTTTGACTTGCTTAGCTTAGTTTGCCCCCCCCCCCCCCCGTTCGTCCGCTCCTAGTACGCAGCGTATCGTGCCGAGCAGCCTCAGTGGCGAAGGCACTCGTGCAGGAAAAATGTTCGCATGCCATAAGGTATAGTTAGTATTTATAAAGCGCATAGCGGCTTGTCGGCATGGTGGCACACGAGCTCAAACACTATTTTTTCCACTAAGCGGTTCCGCAAATTAAGACATTTAAAATGGAGAAAATTCGTATTTCTATCGTGCTATTGTATATTGTGTGTTATCCTTTGGCGGTAAGTTTGCATAATGTTTTGTTATATGGTATAAGATACTTGCGGAGTGTATGATTATATATCCTATTCATACGGATCAATTGTTTTGCCCGCAAGCTCAAGATGGCTCCGGTGAGCTGAGCTGTCATTTAACAGAAGGGAAAAGCTGAACAAAAGAATGGTGCGGACGAGAAGGCACTTATGCCAACACATCTGTCCCGAAGCTATTAAATCGGAGTTCTAAGGTATTTATGTGACTTTTTCTTTCGGTTGATATACTGTTAAATACGTAGGGTGGCCTTTTACGCTATCTCATTCTATGGGAATATTAGTCGACTGGTTAACTCGTCTCTATGGTTATTTACGTACCTCGTGATGTTTAAAGACATGCCGATGTCCCGACAGAGTACATGTAGCCCTTCACCGTGGCTTCTGCATGCTTCATTTTCTACTGCCGGCTGTACCTAACTAAAAACCAGCAAAGGACCTAAAAAACAGCGTATGTGAAAAGCGCCTAGCATCACAGTTCCTCGCCCTAAAAGGATTAGTACTTATGTTGTACAAGTTCTACCCTTGAGCTTAATAGTAAGAACAGAAGGAGTGACGAAAGGCACTTCTATGAATCCATCCGATCTAGGCTACTGCTCATTATTGGTGCACGGTATTGTCACTGGGTGTAGCTCTATAGTTTAGATGACTAGGCTTGTCCTAGAGTTTTCTGCGCAAATCAAATTTGTTTTAAAACGTTTCTCAAATGAAATCGGAAGTTCTGATCAGAATCCTTGTATAATGTATGATGTATAATGGAGCGGTGTTTTTTTAATTGAAACATAGCCGTCCTTGCCTGAAATGGCATACTAAGAATGTTGAAGATGTTAATTGAAACCTTCGACACGATAAGCATATGTTAAGAACGATTTCTTTTTTTCTACAATGTTCATCTAATGAGGATGGAATGGAATGAATCTTCGGTAACGTTTTCGGCAATGATTTTCCTAGACCGACAACGTCGTTACGTGTATGTTGTTTGTCCTGTTTACGTCGAAATACCGCTTAGAACACAAATTATCGTCATATTGGATTCTATGGAACAATAGTTACCGCTCGGCCAGTGCTTACGATCGCAATCTTTGTTACCCTGCTTTGCCTGCCGCTGAGCCAATTTTGTATCGGGTTCGAAACTACCTGTAAAGACAGTCTCAGATTCGATTGGGAGTCTAATTGTCCGAGACATCATCGCGTTACCTCACAGTACGCTAGTACGCCGGTCGTGCGGCTTTTGCGAGCCAGCCCAGCACAAATGCCCTCGACCCGCCCGTCCAGCGGCCGCAGAGACTATGTTTTAGCAATTTTTGCCTACGACGACGTCGACTTCGATTCTTTCTCCTCGATTGTCTTCTCCCACGAAAATCGCTCGCTCGATAAGCACCGTGCTCGTTAGGGACGCCCCTCGGAATCAATGCTCGTTTGGGTTGTGGTTGGCAGAGACCATCAAGATGACGAAACGTTCTTCGGACCATCTTGCTGCTGCTAATGCTGTTACAATTTCAATAGCCGGCTGCCCGACTGAACTCTCCGCTGAAACTGGCTTCGAACCCCAGTGACCGGAACTGCCTACCGCACTTTAATCGGAGAGACCGCCTATCCGATGGTCACTGCGGCTGTTATATCAGGGCCTCTAACATCCTGTGGGAATCCTCCTGGTTTTTTTTGTTTGCTTTGCGGTAAGGACAGCTGGTAGACTGATAATGATGCTCGTACTTCTTGTTGGCTTTTTCGATCTAATGCTTAATATATCTGAGTTCAACCATAGGAAATATGTACATACACGATCTGCGTTGGCAAACGCTGTACACGATGGAGGGCATGCATTATTATAAAATGTGTTACGTTATACCGCTGTTTCCTTTATGTTTGTTAATAGTAGGTGTCAGAAAATCACGTTTAGGTATATGCGGTTCGAATTGGAAGTTATTTTTTTCGACTAATTGAACTTTAACGTCAGCTTTTTAACATAATAACGATCCTATTTTTTCTAACGAAAAAAAAAATCCGTAATATTTTGCTAGCATATATCTGATAATCGGCTGCAATGATTTTTACATAAAGCTTTTTTTAGTCTAAAAGAGGTTCGTCCACCTCTTTTAGGCTAAAAAAGCGGCGTCTACCTTAAGGAATTATTAATAGTTTAATAAAAAAGTAGCAATCTTTTCCATGTAGTTTCATTTCGAAAATCAAGTCAAGCTTCAGTTCGAGGCAGTGGCATTACGGCAGCAGGGCAGAGGATCAAGGGAGCACAATGACGGCTTGCGAGAGAAAATGGACGCGCAATTATTGATACAGAAATACGCGACGCCAGTCGTAGGCGCAATAATAAAACTCAAAGCGGTCGAAGTAATATTAATGGCAGTACCAAAACAGTGCTATCGAACAAACAAGCATCATAAATTACGCCGTATTAGTAGTAACGCAGCGCGTTTATTGAGACATGCTGATGGGATAGCTGAAATGGGCAAGTCATGGCGTAAAGGAGACAACATGACAAGGAACAGCCATAGTAATGGGTTTGTATCCAGAACTAGGTATCGAGCAGATCTGAACTCACCTTAGAAGATAACATCCACATGAGCCATACACTGGATGGAGCCCGTATGTGTGCACTGATCGTGCATAAGAAAGAGCTCAGAAAGCGTACGAGGTTGGGTGCTTATTAGCAAATAGTGGGTGTATATATTATACATACGTATATTTATATTATACATACGTAACGTATAGACGTTTCGACATATTAATATCAGCTTTGTTGCCTAACGCGTGTTCATATGATACCTTGTACATAGTAAACTACAGCACCTACAGACACTTGTGTTTGTTGGGACCCGATAAAGGCACTGGGGTTGGCAAAGTAAACAGGGTCAAATACATGCACGGAATACTTTGCGGTCGAATGGCCCTTTGTCCTGCATACCGGCTTTGGGTCTGAGCCCATTATCGCGCCTCAGCTTATCTATGTTACGTAATCTGTGTAGTGAATTGATAATACGCATGCTCAGGTTAAAGGTGTGTTCTGTATTGCATATATGCTTCCAATGCCATACCTGCCTCATGCCGTTATAAAGACGAGCAAATTCCTATAGAATTTTTCGGCTTCAAAATTCTAATTATGTTTTTATCATTATAAATCGTTCGTTGTCTTAATTTTTACAGGTATTTACAAAACACAATAAATGTACTTCGAGCTTCTACTTCCATTTATATCATCATTGATAAGACTAATCATTATTTGCTACATGACTGAAAGTTGTAACTTACAATATGCGATCGTACATACCTGTTTCAGCATAAAGTGAAAATACTTTACATAAAAGACAATCCACTCTTATACTCGAACTTAATATAGTTACATAATAATATATGTATCAAATAAAATTACATTAGAAAAAAAGACATAAAAAAATGCCTTATTTGAAATTCTTTCGTCGAGCTGCTCATCGAGGCTCTTCTGAAATACAAGATCTGATAATAATATTAGTGGATAGTTCAACGATGGATCAGTCCGCTACGAAGTAGACCGTTCGTCTGATCAGCCTACATGGAACGATGTCCATAAAAAAGAGACGAGCGTCTACTAGAATTAGAAATGCTGAACGTCTTTTTTAATTGAGAAACGTATTGCGATCATCCCGATAACGAGAGTACGCCATTGAGTGTAAGCGCGACATATGCTATCATTTAATCGTAGTTCGAGCGTTACGTCAGTGGCCCTAACTTCGGTGTAAAGTAAATTATTTTTCTTTTTTTAAGTAATATTTTATTGTATCTGTATGTTTGCTTGAAGTGGCTAGTATAAAGTATATCACCTTACTCTGAAATTAAAACTTTCAGTATAAACGAGAAGTCCCCGATATGGGGAGGTACGTTAAAATGTTCGCTTCATCTTTTTCGCGTCTATTTACAGTGTTTCTATACAAATATTACCTCAAAACAGACACAACGAAAGGGCTGTTTCTTTGTTACGATGGCCCAATAGCATGTAAATAACACCATGAAGTTGCAGGTTAAGACCATGAGTAAGCATGTTAAAATATGTCCTGAAAATCTCTGATATCAAAACAGGCTCTAGCTTGTTGACGATATACAACACCTTAATCAACAGTAGCAGCATTGAAACTCTGATGTTGTCTAGCAACTTTCCCTGTCCTTAAACGCCGACGAAGCTACTTAGTCACTGAGTGCCGCTTTCTTCTATAGCGACTAAGCGACCCTTTTGGTTGGTTTCGTCTTCTATGAGCTTCGTTGGCCTCTGTTTGTGCTGCGCTCGTCGCCTTTGGCCGCGCGTCCTCGAGAGCGTACAGGCGAGCTGTTCGTGTTCCGCTTCACGCCGCTCGCCGATTCCCAGCCATGGCGCGGGCTACCATTCCCCATTAGTTGTTTTTTGTTACTATGGCTTCGTTCATCAGGCTGTCGCCCTTGTGCGTAGTTCTGCTGGACGTCGCTGGCGGCCACTTTTGATCCGATTTGAGACTGGTTCACGGCTAACCAAGCAGTCGATCCTCTGTCGCTCTCTCTCTCTCTCTTTCTCGTCAATTCCGACCGGCGTCGAGGAGTCGAACGGCAGATCGACACCAACCACCAGATAAACCCCATGATGGCTTCCGGAAACAATGGCAGAGCCTCATGTTGTCAGTACTCTGTTGTTACTGCTCGCACCTCCTTAAAAACAATGATCGCCTTGCTGCCTGGAGCACTTGTAATAGCCATATTGTACAGGCCGCCGTAGGCAGGAATTGGTTTGGCTAAGCACGAACGGCTTTCCTTCTCTTCATAGCAGCTCCGTATTGGACCCTTCGTCCAGTAGTAGCCTCTGGTTACAAACAAGCCAGCGGTCTATTTGGGCTTTGAAATGGATTCACTAACTATCAAACTTGTTCGCCTCGGTGGCGCCCCTGTGTTCCCATCATAACTCTCTACCATCACCAGCATTAGCAGCGCGACCCACCATAACTTGCCCCTAACTATTCTGCTTTGCCCCATCCTGTGCAGACACAAACGTCGATCCGTCCATCTTATGTGTTGTTCTTTGCTCATCTTTCATCCATTTTTGTTTTGATGCGGCAATGCTAGCCACTTCTACAGTCCTCAAGTCTCTAGTTCCAATGCCCCTTACCCCCTTCCGTTTGTCTGAGGACCGCTTTGAGCTCAGCATCGTAACGTAGTCGACTCGAGCAGCAGCGATAGGACCGATTCTTAACTGCTGCTACAGCGTCTGCTACTGCTGCTGCTGCTGCTGCTGTTTTTGTTACGGCTGACGACGAGTCGCACTATAGTCGTACCACGCTAGTGGTGCCCCTACTCGTCGATGCCCCCGTGTGTTCTCTGCCCGTTGTAGTTCTCTCTCTGTTTCTCTCCTTCGTTTTCGCGCTCTAACGAATTCTTCCTGGCCTGCGGCAGCTGCTCGGTGGATCGGAAGCAGACAAGCGGCTCCGGCCAGCAGCAGCTCCCAGCGGCTCCTTTCTTGCTTGGCGCCAGGCAAGTGTTTCTTAGCTGAACTGACCAACGGGACCCGATCTGGCAACCGACGGAAGCGAAGAGACAAGAGAGAGATGAGGTCGAGGAAGACACGGGCGAATGAGCCACTATGTACGCCGATTGGTCGGGGCTCCCATCAAATTGAGTCGATCATTATGGTGGATCATCTGACCATCGGCTGCAGCGAAGTAACAGCAGCCGTCCGCCAAGGAGGATGATCATTATACCCGCCCATAGAATTGTTGATGGGATAGACCAGCCTACAGTCTGCCCATTCTAGCCTAACCAATCTTGCTAACCCGCGTCCACTAAGACGCCAAGTTTTCCCATTGAACAGGTCAAGGAACTAAAGATAGGGGAAGCGTGGTTCGCTATCGGGGTTGGATTGAATGGGCAGAAGTAGGCAATGCTTCATGGGTGGCACAGCAGTCCGCAACCGTTGCAGACGCCACGACCACCATCGCCGCCGAATCCCCCGAACAGTGGGACCTTCCCGTTGCCGCCATCGCCGCCACTACTGCTACTGCTGCAGCAGCAGCAGCAGCTCTCTCTAGTCTCTCTAGCGGAGGCCATAACACAGCTTATATGTATGCCCGTATATCCCACGAGTCATGCGTCTGTACGACCAACTGAAGCCTCATCACTCACTATCGCGACTACTTGCTCTACTCACAGATGGGCGAACGGACGTTTCGGCGCGACTGAGTTAAACTACTTAACCCTTTACGGCTCCGACTAGCAGTTCAAGGCTCTTCTCCTTGGACAGGAGGAGCAACAGCAAGTCAGAGCGAGATCAGAAGCGACGAACAGCTACTGCAGCCACAGCTGCCGTCTAGCCGCTTCGCTTTCCCCAAGGAAATCAAGAATATGCCTGCTCTTACGTATTCATTGCCTTAGAGCAAAGCGCAAGCTTTCAGGGGCCTACGGCTTATTCAAGAGACACCGTCGGGGGCAACACCACACCCCCAGCGGCAGCAAGCTAACGTCATGGCGGCAACGACGACTATGTAAGACGACTCTTCTGACTTGCAGATAGACTCACCTGCAGATTTTTTACTAACTCACTGGGTTTAGTCAGGCGACCCAGCACCTGTCTGGCCTCCTACAGACCACTATCTATCGGTCAGTCAGCCAATAAGATACACAGTTGTTAATTGAATCAGCTGATTCATTCCGTTACGTGTCAGCAGTAATAATGACGAGGAAAACGAATAGTGACAAGTAAGCGAGTGACTAAATAGGAGCTCTTTCCGAGCACCTCGGTTTCTTCGCCGAACCACATCTCAACGGCCGACATGACTTTAACCAGATTTAACTTGCCAGCGGTACTAATAGTGCCGTGCGCTGTCATTGCCCAAAGCTGAAAGCTTGGTCTTCTTCGCATCTCGTCCTGTCGCTCCCGCGAGGTAGGCGCTGCAGTACGTCACTAAAGATGCTCAAGGGCTGAATCGCGGAAAAGGCGCGCCAACAAGCTCTGTTAGGGCACATAATGAAGCAAAGTTAGCAGCGCCACTGCTCGCTCTCCTAAGCCTGCTGCAGTTTCGCCAGTAAGCCACCTTTTCGTTCGTGTAAGCATCTGCTGCTCTTGCCGCCGACGCTCTTACTGTTATATGGGACTGTTTGGCTGCTGCTGGCTTTAGTGGTCCAATGGGCGCGTACAGAAACCTGGCCACTGGTTAGTGAACGCGCTGGGGGACCAAGCGGCTATGTGGGTTGGCTGGCTGCAGTGACCGAAAGAGCAAAAACGCTCCCTTGCCCCTTATGACTATGTAGCGACCAAGTAGCGAAGGGGCGCGCGCACACGGCAGCTGTTAATTACTCCGCGCGGAATGCCAGAAAACGGGAGTGTTAACTGCGACGGCATTGGCGGTGTTAATAGTGGGGGTCGTCTGGTTAGGGCGCCTAGCGTTTTGCCGGTCAGGAGAGCTGTACGCGGCAAGCGGCTAGGGAAAAAGGAGATAAAAATGGGGAGTCTGACTGGCCACGCGGCCGCGGGGTAGCGTAGGAACATCCTACCAAATGGGGGTCGCTGTGCGTGTGTGTTATTGTCGGTCTGCTAGCGTGACTTGCTGGGTTTAGCGGCGACTAGTTTTAAGGATGCTTCTTAGACCAAAGGGAAGGCGCATGCTGCCGACTGGAAGGCGTCACTGACGGGGCAAGGTGGGAAGCGTTGTTGCTTAGTTTTTGCGGTCGCTGAAAGGATAGATCGGGCGGCTTGCGCCAGTTGCCGAGTCCATTTCGAAGTGAGCCTTGTTATATCGAGTGGTCGGCAACCGGAGAGGCAAGAGGCGACACACGACCCACGACGCTCTTCGCTGCCGCCGCCGCTGCAACCAGCTGGCCACACTCCTTTTTACTCTAGCACCGGCACCTGGCAGGCAGCTAGTGCCTGTCTGCCTGCGGAGCACTATGGCGCGCCTCCGACAAACCAAACACGAACGCTTACTTGGTGTTGCCGTCCTGCCTCGACTAGCCAGCGAATCGTGGCAGTTCTTGCATTGGCTGGCCGTTCCCTGCATACAGTCGACCGTATTCACCGTACAGCATCGCAATTAAAAGTTTTTGTATGCTGCTATTGCCACCGGCTGTCTAGCTGGCTACGTCTCGCAGACGACTGCTATGGCCGCGCGCTGTTTCTGCTGCTGCTGCTGACGCTGCTGCTTCTTTCGACAGAAAGGGACGTCTGTGAGCGATCTAACCCCCTCCTTGTAGCCCGTTCTCGCAACCCTTTGTACGGCGTAAAGTCTTCGCATGCCGTGGGAGACAGGACCAACTATGCCACGGCTACCATGGTGTATGTGTGTGTGGCGACTATGGCAGGCGGCCAAAAGGAGGAATGGGATGACTACGTTGCGAAGACCAAAAGCAACAGTAGAGTGCCCGATTACCTCATTGTCCTTAACGCCTGGTGAGGCAAACGGTCGTCGGCAAACGGTCGTCGGTAGGGGAGTGCCAGTAGCCACGAAAAGCATACGATTGAGAGAAAGAAAGTGAGCGCGCACGCGCGCGAGAGAGGGGCCTTTTGGGGCCATGTTGAGGTTGGATAGCCATATGCGCTGGTCACAGGCGGACCAGAACGACAAAGCGGCTGACACCTGTTTTTAGGAACAGCTGTCTTCTACGCTTGGCCCTTGTGTACCTCCTGCCTCACCAACACACCGACCGCGTATAGCTTTGGCTTACATTGGCTAAACGCCGTGCTATGTCTCTCACATGCTTTTTTCACTTAAGAAAAGAATAACAGAGAATAGTAAATTGATGCACTCAACAAAAACACTTAAAGCTTTGTTGATATGATTATTATTATTATCACATATTATACATTTATGTAAATATTTTGAAAAAGTTTAGTTTATTTTACACAGAATGTTTAGTATTAGAATGTTTAAGTTTATCGAAAATGTTATTTGTTATATAGTCAATTAGCTGATCGTAGATCGATTGGTTTTCAAAACTTAGACTTTAAATAACAGGTTATTTATTTTTCCAAAATAATTTACTCTCGTTAAAGCCAGTCTTTTTTTTCTTCTAATTTCTTCAATCAAACTTAATATAAATTAAAAGTCATTGGCAAAGTTTGAACCAGCGGCCTCGTCCAAATTATAGCCAAATAATAATTTCGAATTTTGAAACCATAGTGTATCATTTAACTATGTTTGTCTAACGTCCTTGTCATTATAAACAACTATGATATATCAATAAGTAATTCTTACCGCACCAGAGGTTTTGTCAGGTTCCTGTACCTCACAAACCCCAATGTGAGGAATTTTTCTTGTTATTTCAATGCTCAGATCCAACTTGCTGTGTAGTTACTTTTGAAGCCATAATACCATTACACTTTTTATCTGTAAAATATTGTAGATGATACTGAGAGGCGCCAGCCCTTATAATAGTAAGTAAATTTAACTTAGACCGTTGCAATTAATAACATCTTTTGGCCAGATAAGTATGCATAAAAGATCTCCTGGAAACTTCCCCGAATAGAGCCAAAAAAAAACGCTATATGCATGTGTACACCTATAAATATTCGCAAATGCTATTCATTTTGTCGCCACTAGTCCCTCTAATTAAATTTTAGAGGGTAAAAAGTAAAGGATTTTTGCTCGGCTACTGTTTTTGTCCCATCTTTGTATAAGAACGACAACTGATGTTCAACCAACCAGATAGCCAAATATTCCTTTTAACGGCCCCCTCCTGGCTCTTCGCCCTCGTTTTTCTGCTCTCGCCAGGTCTTTCCATCTTCGCATTCATTTACGACATGATATGTACCATGTAGAAAGTATGTATGATCTATATTCATATAGAGGCGCCAATAACGCATACTCTAGATTTACTCATGTATGTTCAGATAAGGACGTAGAGATTTAGTAGTTTCAGGGCCATATCGGGGTAAACAGGCAGATCCGAGGATGAGGAGCACAGCGGTAACACAGGCCGTGGTGATGCTTCGTTCTGACCATCAACGGCAACAACAAAACATAAGAAGAAGCAAAGCTGTCTCGCGTCGTATCGATTTTGCTTCCCGAACCGTACTTTTCGTTGCTAATACTACTTTACACTGCAGCTGTTGAAACACTAGCGCTGGTCTGAAGAAGCGAGGTACAGAGCATAGTTATTAGCTATGCTTCAGATTCAGCTGGCCGGACCAAGTGGCGCGATGCGGCGGCGCCTCCGACTCAGTGCTTCTTATAGAAGTAAGAGTTTGGGTGCCGTGGCGTTCGGCCTGTCGTCGTCGTCGTCTATAGGAAGTTAGTGCTGCAGCCCTCTGTTTGGCTCCTATAGTAGCCGTTGCTGTTGGGGTTGTCGATGGGTACACTTAGTTTGTACGAAGCTTTGCCGCCATGTGGCATCGCTGAATTGCGGGAAGGCACCAATGACTATGGCGCCGTTGCAAACAAAGCAGAAAGGAACGGTATCAGTGAACCAGCGAATGAAAGGACGGTGATAAATACTCGAAACCCAAACTCTGACGAAGCGATAATGTGGTCGTAATGTCGTGTCTGAGTCGTAGCCGTTGTAAGTACCACGGATACCACAGGCATCGTATGGCCATTGGCTAGCATGACTGTGATCCTGCCGATGCTGAATATCGAGACTGGCAAGAGAAGACAGCGGGATGAGGGCGAGCCTTTCACGGTCCGGAAAACGAAAATCATCATCATGGGGCAGCGGTACGGAAGGCGTCACGATCCAGTGGCCGCCGCAGGAACGACGAAAAAGCATAAAGCCATATTAGTCGTTTCTACTGCTGAGGAGCGGCCTGTGCGCTAGGAAAAGGGGATGATCAAGGAAAGGAAATAGAGAGAAAAAGCAAATGAAGGAATAAGAGGCAGAGACGATAAGTGCTGGATAGTCAACGATCGACCATACGGGCGTCGTTGTGGAGTTGGAGCGGAATGAAGGGTTGGGGAAACGCCCATGACAGCCACTGGGGGGGTCAAAGACGGGCTTCAACACTAACAACAGTAGAAGCAGCGGCAGCCACAACCACCGAAGCCGCAATTGCGGCCACGCGGGTGGTAACGATGGCTGAAGAAAGACAACAACGAAGGCAACACTTTTAACGCTATTTAAGAATAATTGTATTACCCCCCTTTTGTGCTGAGGGGCTGCAGGATGGCGGCGGCAAAATCTAGTTCCGGTCGAAGGGGTTCTGTTGGGTGGCGGGGTGTAAGAGTTTGTTCTTCGTGTATGGCTAGCAGAATTACGGGTGACAAGAAGCACTTGAACGGCAATCTAAGCAATGCAGGCGTTCGGATCAAGCAGACGTTTTCGTGGAAAGGAGAAAAGAAAGGGAGGGGAAGGGAATTATAATTGGAACCGAGCGAGCAGACTAGGGTCACCTTTAGTAAGAGATCGGCAAAAGAACTAAGTCGAAAGAGGAGCCAATATGATGAGCCATAGGGAACGCTGTGACTAGCAATTTTACCCACTATTGTTAACGGTGTTCTTGTTGAGGCACTGGCTATACTTTTGTTACTTTTCTCGAATTAAAAAGCTAATAAATATATATTCTCTTACGACCTGTGTGTAATCATCCGAGACCCTAAAAAAGAAACATGGCCTGACAAATCGCATAAAAAGATAAACTGTGAAGTTATTGCGATCGATTTAAACACAATTGACTAAAAGGTCTTTTATGATGACATAAACGACAGGTACAAAGAGTATGTTCTTAATAGACCAGCTCACGCTCAAGTCGGACTTGAATTGTCTAGTCGGACAAGTTGCTACCATAGAGTTTGTCCTTACGATCGTATCTACTCACTTCCATTCCGCTTCGTTTAGGCTTAGCGTTATGATAAACTAAAGCTTGACTCGTGACTTTTGTACGTTCGTCCCGCATGCCTTTTGAACTTTTAACTAAAGGAACACGAGTTGTGCCAATCCCTATCATGGACATTTTTTACTACGCAGCTTTGCATTAACAAAGCCAATATTTTGGCCGAGCACTCCGATTGTCTGAGTGCTATCAGTTGACATCGGCAGCCTTAGGTACTCTTAATAGTCATAATTTCTAAACTTCATGTATCTTGAACGTCAGTATTGTTACATTTGTAGTTAAGATAGGCTGTGAAACAACTGTGCAAAACTACCGCTCAAATTACCAGTGCTCTTGTCCTGTTGCACCTTTGAATGAGAGACAATAGTACGTTAAACGTCAATTTTCCTATACAGAAATGGGTGATTTAACCCCGCTCGACCCGGTTTCATCGTCCTTTCATTGGTCTGTTTCCCCGTAGTTAGTGGAAATGATTCAGGACTCGATATGTGAGTGGCAGACCACAGGACTAGGTTTATTCTCATTATAGAAGTGCCTTCCACATTTTTTTTTTTAGAGAGATTTTACTTAGGAAACTTCACAGTGGCTCTCAGCCCATTCGGTTGCGAAGTCACTTTGTGTGAAAATTAGAAATGTTCGAAAATTATCGCTACCTATCTTCTCTGCTGTTTCTTAGGAATACTTTTGCACTTCCTATAATTAAGTATAACCCACCTCAAGTATACTGTTCTCTGGATCGCAAAAATTTACCCAATATGGGGAACCACAACGTAACGCAAATGGGAGCGTTACGTTGTGGTGCTAGGTAGTGTACAGTCTTTCTATAAAAAATAATGTCGAAATTTCGCTCGACCTTAATTGAAGAATTGATGATGCGATACCATACTTAAAGCTTCAGCACAAAAATGTTCGTAATATTAGACTTTTATTGGTCCATATGTCAGCTGAATCATTTATGCACAGTAGTTATAAATACAATTTTCAGATGCTTTTTCCTAAAAAAAAGAAAAGGGGTTTATATATTACTTTGTTTTATCTGAACCTTGAAACCCATACCCTATGAAATAGGAAATTCCTGGTTAAAGGAATACAAACAATTTTCAGAGCGCAAACGTTCGATATGCTTATGGGAGCACTACCAAATAGATTTGCAAGATTTACAGAGCAAAAGGCTCGTATTCTCCCGTACCTATATATATATATATATATATATATATATATATATATGTGTGTGTGTGTGTGCAATCCATTGTTCACGTATAGCACAGCCCGCTTACTTGCTGGTTCATTCAATTTAATAATAGAGCGTGTTGTTATCCGAGAGCGTACTATACTGTATAAAAACTTATTATATTATGAGCGTTTTTCTTAGTATTAAATAAATCCTAATAAACTAATGTTTATCTATTAGTAGTCTTTTTCAATGGGCTGTCTCTCTTTGGATAAGCTATGCAAGCCAAGGAACTGGTTTTAGAAACCTGCTAATTTTCCAAGATACTAGAACATACAAACCTATACGGTAGAGTTTCCACCGGCTGCGACTGTCAGTCGGGGATAGGTCGACGCAATCGCAATCGAACGCATAGAGAACATCCTTTAAAAAAGTTGCCAAAAGAAAACTCGCCTTCGCTGTGGGATCGAAGGCGAGTGAGACTGTCGAAGCCGACAGTATGTAATCAGCAACTTTTCTCCTCAGGACTAAGAAAGGACCAAAGTCGGAAAATCAACTGGCTGCCAGGCACCAAGTATGGACCGTGAAGACATCGGTGGGGGTCTAGTCGCTTTGAGTCTGGGGTACACGAATGCTGAGCGACATGTAAGAGATGAAACCGTCATCGGAGTCACGAAAGAGACGATGAAGATGAAGCGGAAGAAGATAGCTAGAAATCCTCATATCGCCCCAAAAAAAACTCGACACGAGCGCGTAACGACTAAATAAGCCCAAATCAAATCATAGACTTGGTCGACCCTGGCCGCAGTTGCCGCAAGGATCATGGTTGAGTACCACACTACTCCGCCTTTGTAGCCGCCTCTTCTGCGCCTCCAACCAATGTTAGATGAGAGAGAAAGAGAGACTGGCTGCAGGGCTGTGGGGTAAACAGGAAGGCAACCGAAAAAACTTGTGCAAGAGTATCAGATCGATGCTTGCCGTGCTCAGCCTCATGTCGTGCTTCATGGGTGGATTAATAAGTCCGAAGGTAAATGACCTCCTTTTAGATAGAGTACAAGAAGGGCTACCACTCGTATGTCTATATTATATGGCGGAGTATTCAGATGATGCATCTTCGACTGATGAGAGGGAAAGAGGCTGTTGGGGTTAAAAACATTTTAAGGCAGGGGCCGGTAGGTTTCTGCTGTCGGTATACTTGAGGACCCTGCCCTCCTGCATTTCTGCCGCTCCGCGAGTATATACAACGTTACGCTGGTGGCAATTACAGTGCTCCTACAGAGCCCAAAAGAGCAGAGTAGATGCAGAAGCGAAAAGAACCGGCTGTAATATGTGGGAATACGACTAACGGGAATATTGAGGGGGGCATCAAGTATATTTGTGTCTATTTAACAGACGCACTATTAGAGCACACATCGGCTGGACAAGTTCAACTTTTTTAGCAAATAGATAACCTGACATTTTCTAGGCAAGATGATCAAGCGTATTTGAGGACCATAATAGTTTCTTCTTCTGCTTAATATTTTCCTAAGCTCTTAAGTTGTTGCAGTGAGTCCCGACAAAGAATGTCGGTATCGTCGTCTGTGATTGAATTTTCTGCTGATATAGATGATAGAGATCCCCTCGGTCATAGATTTATAGAATTTCTAGTATCCAGAATTATTGTAGGTGCAAATTATACGTTTTTAAATGGCTATGAACGCCGGCTTTATCAAGCCTCAGATGGCGGTTCTGCAGTCTAAATTGAGCAGAGGGTAACAAATCTATTAAATGATATTGGAGGGAAGTATGACACTACCACACGTCAGAACAATGTATTAAGCAACTGATGGAACCGGAAACTAGGTAAGCAAAAGTCGCCATTGGGCAGAATCGAGAGGCGTGGTGTAACTAACTAGCGGAATTCGTGTAGTTTCATAGAAGCCGGGAAAAACAACAGGACGTAAAGTTAGATAGTTCGTTATCAAACGTACCGAAAAAGTCTACTTTTACTGATTGTGAATCTATTCATGAAATATCATTGCTTGTTGAGCTGTATCAATGAGAAAATATAGTTGTTAAAAGCTGTTGCTGTTAGCGCAAACGTATTGTTAGGAGCAGTAGATATAACCTCAGCGTCATGTTCCAAGGCAAAGCCAATTTGCGTACTTGGCGTTTTTAAGAGAGAAGTTTACATGTCACTACACTGAAACGTATTTCTATCTTTAACAATTATCTGATAACGAACTATCTAAATTTACGTCCTGTTGCTCCTTTCGAGTCCTATGAAACGTAAGGCGTCCACCGGTTCTGCTCGTTACACTACACTTTTCGATTTTGCCCTTGTTTGAATGGCCCCTTTTGCTTGCATAGTTTATCGAGGCGACCAATTGCCACTGGAATCGTGACCACTATCCTTACTGTCAGTATCAGCTTATCAGTACGTGTTCATCTGTGCCCACTTACGGAGGACGTCCGTCGTACGCTTACTCATTCGTACAGTCAATCAAGGTAGAATATGCAGAGGTTTTTTTTACGCAAAACGAGAATTTCGTCGTACTCAGGGCACACGGTGACCAGTGCCATAGATAACATTTTCCTATCAATAGAGACGCGCTATCGTACTACGTTTACGTATGAAATATTTAATTGAGTTGGAACAAACGCTATTGTCTGCTATCACTTTCTTCCCGTTCTTCCTCTTGTCTTCAGAAGAGAATAAATACAACATATCCAACAGCCCTGAACTCATGTTTCCTTTTCGTTGCGACAGTTTTGATTCAGTTTGCTATGACATGTTAGTAGATCTTTGTCATCTTCACCTACTCATAGTGTAAGTCACCGACTTCCGATGTGGCTACCGATAAATCGGAGACGCTAGGACTGGAAGAAAAGCATCTCGGATAGAACTGTAGTCCCGGCAAACGAAATCAAGCTGCTAGAATGAAGTCAGCTGTCCTCCAGTCGTCGCACAACAGCAGCCATGCCAGGGACGCTTCAATAGTCACTGCGCAAGGGCCATCTAGGTCCCCAGAATATAATGAGTGCCACGTACACGGACATCGAGCCTACGCTGTCCGGCTGATGGTGGTGACTGTGCCATGTGTGCGTACGAGCACGCCTTGTGTATGTATGTCTGTGTCCGGGTTAGCGGAACCAATGTTGGGCGCTTCTATGGTCATAATATATACGGCACTGGCTGGTACATCGCCGCTTGGTTTTCTCCCGTTTGTTCCCATTCCACCTTGGTACAGCCAACGGAGATTGGGGATGCATTGCCAGCAGGAGGTGGTATTGGTGTGGTAGTTCACAGCTTTGGTACTCAGCGCACCCCGCCGGGTTGGAGGGGAAAGGCGAAGGGGCGAAGAGGTTTGGGATGGCGTGAGGGGCGCAAACATGACGACCGTTTCTGTTTCGCCGCCTCTGATCGGACGACCCTCACGAAGGTTCTTGAACGACAATCCTACGCAGTCATAAACACTAACTTCACACAGCAGTGAAAATCTAGGTAACGGGATGTTGAGAAGTTTGTTAAAAGGCTATCAGGCTATAACAGTTATTCGGTCAAATAAGCGTTTATATGAAAAACCCGTAAGCTTCTAAAGCAGAAACGTATCCAACAGAAATGGCGACCTTTAAATCTCCAAGATTAATAAGAACTATTGTATTTATATATTATGCCGAACGTCTTCAGACAGGCGATTCAGTTCTCTAAATAGAAAACAAGTTTGTTTAGACTGCATCCAAGAGAAAATGTATGAAGCTGTCGAAAGTTATAAGAATAACGTATAAGTTAGGAGAAATAAGGTATGCATTACCTGTCGCATATAGAATGTTGGATCCTACAAAGCCTTATATTTACTTTTCTGACGTCTTTCGATAGTAATTGTGTTAGAAAATGTGTCCAATGCAGATTAACTAGTTCTTCCTGTTATATTATAGCACGGCTTCTATTGAAGGTGTTAGTTTATGAAAAAGAAGATGAAGTTGGTTTCGAAATCAAGATAATTACCTTACTACTGTTTTACAATGCACAATAAAATACCTCAGATCCCATATACTCTAGACAATATGTGGATTACCGTATAATCTCTAGAGATATTCACACAAACGAGGATATCTCATATTCATTCAAAAAAAAAAAAAAAAAAATTCATTTTCTAGGTGACATTTGGTTCCATCTCGATACATCGTACGCATCGGCTAAAATTATGAGTTTACAATTGTGACATAGTCAATTACGTTATTGCGCTTGCCGCCTTGTTGGAATATTTGAGGCTCACCTAACTTCGATTTGAAAGCAATACGTTGCACGTATGTTACGCTAAGTTCTAAAAAAAAATCTGCCTCCATCGTAACAGACATCTGGAACTATCATACAGTCTCAGAGTCATACCGAACTACAGCTCTGCCTAGTTGGCTAGGCGAAAAGGTAACTGAGCATACCGTCAACAATCAACTTACCCCAATCGTCGGTTAATCTTGATAATTACCCAGTATAAAGGTCGGAATTGCACTGATCATTTTTATTTATGACATTTTTATTTATTGATGAATTGTATGTTTTTTCCTCTAATCTCACTTACCGTCGTGGCTGGATTTGAACTAGCAGATGAATAGATTTAAAAGGATCAACTAAGATACCGCAATTAAACTAGTACATTTGCCGTTGTTTTTCGCAGACGAATAACTTATAGTTTAACTTAAAATGTCTAGTGTCAAAATTGGCTAGCAAAAGTTACTTAGCCATGTGATTTTGTATTGCAATCGGGACGTATTGAAATTTTTATGGAGTCATAGCTAACTCGACCGATCGTCGAGAGCAGACTTGATTAGAGAAAAGCACGAAGTTTCTTTGTTAATAGTGGTAACGTCCGAAAGCTCCAGGGGACCTTTTTCGGGGGGAAAAGTTTCGCCATATTTTACAAAATTTTTAGTTGTAAATTGATTGAGCAGTATTTCCGCTAGCAATTTCGTGATTACAGATAAGTACCGTAAAATTCACATATATACTTTTTCTTATAAAGATTGCTTTACTCGTATTAGAAACGATCGATAGGTGAGATTCCATCATATACTGTATTATAAAAAGCAATTGTTTTCAATAGTGGCGAATCTGATTACTATCAGCGAGCAACGATTAAACTTTAGAATGTATCTTACGACCTAATGAGTAGTTCTTTATTAGGTTATATATTGAACAAGACAGAATGATCGGCATAAAAGGATCATGCTGACTTCTTCATTTCACTGAAGATAATCATTTATCATTGGCACAAAGGTATCTAAATGGCACTAATGTACCCTTATATCTACCTATGCTAAACTGAAAGTCAATTATTGCATCACGATCCTCTAGACGTTTTGATCGGCGCTCCTTGCAAGAATAATGTACGTTCCTCTTTCTAATATTCCACTGTTTCCTGTTTCTCTCTATTAGGACGGAGTTACGGAGTAAAAAAGTAGGTACTATTCTTTTGTCACGACCACACACATACGCCCGCATTGTAGCAGGGCCGACATCGTTCAAGAACTCGTAAATGAGCCTAGTAGAAGGAGAATAGAGGAGGCGTGGGATGTGCGGCTAGCTGTGTTGCAGGGACCACGAAAGGGACGAGGGTCTAAGATTCGGGGCACACAACGGAGGCTACCACAGGCCAGGCAGTACGGCGTTCTACAGCGGGGGGAACGGCTAAGGGAAAGACGGCTGCAGAGACCGGCCGGCCACTGCTGGCCTAGTGTGAGTTGCAGAAGGCAAGGGATCGAAACAGGGAACTTGGGGCAGCTAGGGGTTGGTCGTCTGCTTGACAGTGATTAATGACCCTGCCTGATGACGTCACGATAAAAGGAAGAGACGAGAAAGAACAACCAACACCAGGCGGTTGGCTCGAGTCTGGCTCCGGCCCTCCTAGGTCTTCGCGAACGGGGGAAGGGGTTGGGGGTGAAGCGCAGGAATGGTGGCACAAGGGCGAGATATGCCGCCACCGTCACACAGACACACACTACTCGCACATAGACAAGCGCAAATTCTCTCTTTCTCTTGCGTTCTTGCACATTCTCTCATATACACACAAGCAGGCAGGCAGGCAGGCAGGCAGGCCTAAAAGTAGGCACACACTCTGCCGGCCCCCGCCGCGCACCCCAAATAGATATGCTCACCGCAGCGTACCGCTGAAGGCGAGCGGGGTTATCCCGTTTTCCGTCCCCGGACTTCCTTGCCGTCGCTCCCACTTATCCCGCCATTGGTCATAAAGTCCTTACAAGGTGGCTTCAACTCCGTCCGCCCGTGAGTAGCGTTTCAATCTCCAAAAGACCACCACCCTGACACCCCCTGTTTTCCTTTTCCAATCGACAGCTCGTTGACAATCCATTCCTGTAACCGGTCTGGTTACAAGGGTTGCTTGCCACGCTGCTAATAAATGCGTCCTCCTGCTAACAATCTGAAAAACATCTCTTGTTAGCTCTACCTTTATACTCTATATGTTGAATACTATGAGTGGCAGTAGCCACAAGCGATGCCTTTTGCAATTATGATAAGCTAACAAAGATTGGATCACTAACAGATGCTAGCGTTCATTACTACACGAAGTTATATGTATAGAAAGATGGCCATAAATAAATTGATGTTTCGGTCTATGATAGCCTGGCACACGAATTACTCGTTAGATTCAATATTGTATTCTCCCATCGATCATTTCCGGATCATGCTGGACTCAGCTAAGCACGATCTGTGTAATTTTAGCTAATTCAGAAAAAAAAAAGTACCGTTAAGAGCCGTAAGGATACCTAAGGCCATACGAGAATTAAGATATGTGCCGTTATGTACCTTATTTTCTATTTCTCATTACATAGATTTATAAATACTCTTCTTGGTGGAAGGAGGTGGAATTTTTAGGCGTAGCGATTTTTGGAAATGAGGCGCCCCAGAGGACGTCATGAACACCACGTTATGACGTTGCACTAGACCTTAAGTTGCTAACAAGCTCCAAAGTCCGAAGTAGCAGACGGCCCTAGAAAAGGCCAAATAGAAGGTGACCGGAAAAGACTAGGAAACGCTCTCTAAGGCAGAGCCTGTCCGCCGCATGCCGCTGCATTCACTTGAAACTATTGTTAGTTCTACTTCGTCCGTCAGGTTTAGGCTAGTATCGAATAACGGTCAGATCGAGACAGATAGAAAAAGATGAATTTTCTATTGTTTTCATATCACTTTAGGAGAACAGCGCCAATTGAAGCCAAACCGAGGCAAATTCGATATAATTACTCTATCTCTATCCTTCAGCGTGTAGGTCATGTTAAAATACGTTGCTCGCCTCTAGGCTTAAATATAGTGAGTGTATTCTCAAGTGGTCATGTTAAGCCTACCGTCAAATGTCAGGCCTTTTTTTTTTCATCTTGATTGTTGTTATATGCATACGTATGCGATTGCAATTGTTTGTCTAGATCAATCGTTAGCATCACTGACAAATGAATAGTTTGCGACTACTATATATAGGCCGCAGATCATAAGGCGTGTATTTTATAAAGAACCTGACACCTTGGATGTCCTGCCTATACAAAAATGCAAAATAGCACGCAAGGATCTTGCATTTTTGTATGTCGCGTGAAGGGGGTATTCTTGAAGATAAGCTGCTATTTTCGCGACTAACTTTGTATAGAGGCGCAGAACTTTTGTCATTTAGCCCACATTTGATATGCTTCTTATATCATTGAGAACGAAACCGCGCCCCGCTATAATTATTCCCTTTGTATTGCTAGACCTAAACGGCATTAGGCACTTTTCAAATATATTTATGAATAACTATGAATCTATTGATAAACTAAAAATCTATACTTAGCCGTCCCCCTATGAATTGAAGTGACAATGATTTGTGGATATTTCTTCTAAGAAATACAGTCATTACATTCAAAGCATATCCAAAATGTCTAATATTATCACCACTCTGTTCGGCAAAAACGAAGCTTATTTTTCCTCGCTGCGATGTGGCCTGATAAAAGCAATGTATCGGGTTGGTGTCCTGATCGAGGTCGCGTTCCATCTTTATGCAATGATACGAGAATGCCGAAAGGCCGTCTTTATTCTTGGCTGGATTCCGCCATTTGACATTTTTGATCATACTGCGCTTCTGATCTATTGCTTAGCCTGCGTCACGCTGCACGGAACCTGGGCAGGTCTGGTTATGGGTGCCCACTTAAACATTGTGCCTCCCAGTGCTACGGTACTAGCAAATGATGCTGACCGCCATTATCACGCCCTGTTGTGCGTCGCGCACTTCATCGGTGCTGGATTCTACCTAAGCAAAGCTGTGTGGAACCATTGGCGTGGTAAGTATCGTTACTTAATCAGCTTAAACCGCCAAATAGTGAAGATGCTGCACGTGAGTGTGCAGCCGTATTATATATGGCAATAAAAAGCGACCCAACAGAACCCAAGTCAAAAATGTATCTAAACAAGAAAATATTTTTTGTGTACTTTTTTTTTCACACGGATTAGCCGTTTTGTTTCAAACTAAGGCTCTAGATATTCCTTAATTTTGTCCACCTTGCTATATGTATATGGAGGAGGAATATTCGGTGCCTTACTGCGGCGTCAGGTAACCGAGGCTTCATTATTACTCAATTATTTCAAAATCGTAGCTTTTTCTGCTGGAAAAACCACAGTTTTGAAATAACTCGGCTTACTTTAGGAATAATTATCATGTATTACATGTATTCTCGTTACAATGTCTTGCTCTAACAGGAAACACGATTGATCCACAGCATACTGACGGATTCCTCGTGGTGATGCATTGTAGGTAAGCCATGGACGCTCCAGCCCGTCATAGTCCCGCTGTTTCTCGGCCTTTTGCATCGAAGTCTTCTTTGCATCTGGCAGTTAAATGATGATAACGAGAGGAGACACAGCTTCGCGCGCAGGTCGATTCAGCGTCATTCCGTGAGAACCTCATGTTCAGAGGCAGTTGCCCCCGCCGCTTCAGAGTACAGGCTGGTGCGTGGAGCTCCGCATTACCATGGGCCTATAATCCATGATCATCACGATGCAATGGTTCGCCAGTCTCGCACGAGAAGTTGTCACTCGTGCTGCTCCGCGTCGCGTAACTCGGTTCATCATGCCAGTTGCCCAAAGGTCCAGTTGCCGGCCGGGCTACCAGATAGCATAACTGCCCCTTTACCTGGCAGTTCAACGTGACGGTGTGGAGCTGTCATCATTGCTATCACAATCATTGTTAGGTTAGAGTTCTAATATCTGAACGTTTTGATCATTATATTCAAACAATAATCTGTTTGCGTTTGCAGAGATGAGAGTGCGTTTGGCTGTTCCCTATTGCAAATCCACTACTGATTAGATAGCTGGCAACTGTGCACTTAATGTAAGCGCCATTTAGCGAGAGACGTGATACGTCGCTTAAAGAAAGGGAGACAAACAGCAATCGAAAGTGGCAAGCAGACGAAAACAGAAGCAAAACAAGGCTAGTGTAGCAGCGCTCCAATAACGACTGTACGTATTTATTCCGTAAAGGAAGCCAGTAAATTGCTACAAAATCGACATGTCGTAATAACGTGGGCTTTGCGGCGGGGAGTGTTTTAAGTTTCATGGCATCAGAATAGCATCAGAATAAAGTAATTTCCTTTCGATTTATGTGATGGATGCGTCAGCTTGAATTTGGATTACAGAACAAACCCACCGATAGAAGAAACGCTAAATCAAAGATGAATGTTTTCATCATGGAGCTCCCGTGCCTATCAATCTTTATTTAATGTTTGCCAGTACTTCGACACTGTTGGACCACACTACTATAGTAAAGAAAAAGATAGAATTTAATGCATATTTTACAGGATGATACGTGATGTTTGAATGTGCCCATTTTGATTTAGATTAGATTTGACGACCTGTAATGATAAAGGGCCTCTTCGCTGCTCTTTCTTCACACCGGGATTTACGTGTTTATGCTGGTCAACTAGGAAGTATGACCCTTGTATTATCCACTGCTATCCATATACGTATGCCTTTTATTGTTATACGCTGTTGTGTCTGATTTCTCGTGAGTTCACGAAACAACGTAGGTTACAGATCGAATGAAGGCTGGGTGTTATTCTAGGCCCGACGTGGAGCGGAAATGCTTGTCACGCGCCAGAATGAGCGCGTATTGGTTTTTTCGACGTGAAAGTTAACAGGGGTACGACTCTAGCTTTCAAACAGTAGTTAGTATCAACGCTGTAAGAGCGTCGAATAGATCGTAACGGAACGCTTCCATGACAACCCATATGGCTGCTTTTAGGACTGTTACTTTTCCAGAGTCGTTGCCTTTTCGCCGTTTTCAGAGGAAGCTATCTCGCTCGTTCATTCGTTCGCTCTTTACGTTCATGTCCTTCTCCCACTGCACTCATCCCAGGCGTTTCTTCTCTTTTCTGCCTACTTCTGTCTTTTTCCGCGGTGAGAGCATTTGCCGAAAAAGGCGACTGGTGATGGTAAAGGCAACGACAGCAGCGGCTCGGATCTCGATTCCCAGCCGAACAATTACTTCTAATTGAGAGAATCTTCCCTCTTCCCACTTAGTCCCGTTTCTCCAATATATGCCGTTGCCATTGTACTTTACTC
Source organism: Varroa destructor (assembly GCF_002443255.2). Taxonomy (NCBI): domain Eukaryota; kingdom Metazoa; phylum Arthropoda; class Arachnida; order Mesostigmata; family Varroidae; genus Varroa; species Varroa destructor. Next base: position 39,292,867 of record NW_019211457.1, read on the forward strand.
TTCTCCACCGTCTCCACCCCTGCTTCACCCCTGTCATCCCTCTCTTAGGCTCTAACTGCCCCAAAAATTGCTCCTTCGCTTTTCACCCTGTTGACCGCTACAGCCAAAGCAGTACTATTACTACCTCTAGAACGGTTGATGCTCGAGTGACAGTGCTCTGCTGGACATCTGGGGTTCTCGGCTGTTTGGCCTTTCGGCTGCCTCTTGCTCTTAGCTGTCCGGTCCCGTTGTCTCGCTGGCCCTCTACTCATTAAGATCAAAGCTTGCACGCTGACCACTACGACTACTACCGGTAGTGGCCCCTTACCAACGAGAAACCACCAAGAGCGAGCAAGGATGAGAGATCAAAATGGAGATATATGTGGAAAGAGAGGAAGCAGGAAAAGGAGGCTTCGAGCCACCAGAATGAAGATGGGGGAGGGTTGATGTACGAACCAGTGGGCCGCCACGGCAAGCTAACGCTCGACGATTGCAGCAAGATGTTTCGGACGATTCCCTTATTTGGATGCCCCCCCCCCCCCCGTCTAAATAGAGCAAAGAATGAAAGTGGATGCGCGGGAAGTCGAACCTTTAGACTTGACCAACTCTTTCTGTTAACTACCTAGAAGAGTCCAATGGCGCAGGCGACGGCGCCGGGGAACGGGGGAAAGGAGCAGTGCGTGCCCGCTTGCAAGCGCGGCTGTTAGCTCGCAACCTACTCTGGAACATTGCGGCACAGCTTTGTATAGTAAAGGAGACAGGGCTATGGGATGTTGGAACGTGGCGCGAACTGGTCCGCTGGTGGTAACCACTATGGTGGTTATAATGTGATATTGGGGAATTAGAGGGGTCCCCCCAGAGGTCGAGAGGGCGAGGACGTCGCGGAAAGTAAAACCGATAGTGGTGTGGAAGTGCAAGGAGATGGAACGGCGACAGCGTCAGTAGTGACCAAGTATATTTTAATTAAAATACCTTTGCTTGTTATTAATAGTGAGTTAGTAGACTTGTGTGATAGTGGTCGGTCGGGACCGGAGTGGTGACCAGCCGATTAGGCGTAGTTCTCTGTTGCTTCCAGTGTTGCAATTGCCACGGCTGTAAGTCGCTCTCCTAATAAAGGTTCCTTTGATTATAAGCACACAGGCGGACGAGTTAGAAAGGCAGACAGGGAGTTAGAATGCGTACGGAACTATAGGCAAGTGTAACAGGAAGAAAAGTCTCCACGTTGGCACAGAAAGAAAGCTAGGCGAAACGGTCATTGCTAGGTGGTACGCTCAACTGCTGCAATAGCGGTCACACGGAATTCGCGTCCAACTGTACTGCTAACTACACCAGTTCAGTTTCCCCAGCCAACCTTATTCCTCGCAAACAGAGTCTCGTGAGGTTAGGCTGCCACCTGTTGTCATGAGTACTCCATACAAGTTAACTGTTCGAGGTCGAGAAGGAGAGAGATGGAAGTAGCGTTGAGAAAAAGGTACTTGGGGATAGAAGTTGTGCCACGTTACCAAGTACTTGTGTCCCGTTCGTGACTTGCCTTTATATCGATAGATTGAGTAAATTGTTAGAAGGCGAACGCATGTGTGTCAGTACGTCAAAGTCAGTACGTGGACAAAGCTGTCACAACCATACAGAGGGCTCGTAAACGTAGCTCCGCAGATCCTCGTGAGCAGGATCATGCGATTCCAATTCTGCACGTCGAAATGGATGAATGGATAATCCTTTAAACGAAAGAACGTCTGTAGAACTGCGCGCAGTATCGTCTCCGTGCTATCCTGTTCAGCTTCAATTAATCCAGCCCATAACGATAAGCATTACTTCGTGTGTTTCTGATCATTCTTTCAAGCGAAGTCGAAAGTGTTTGCGTCAAGGTTATCTGTGTAGTTTTGTAAGTAAGCTGCTCATATTATTGTTTTCTGGAAGAGCCGATTTAGATATATGTATTATATCGTTGCGTATCGTTCACATAGTCCACACACTAGTGCATCGGCTATATTTGCTGAGAAAGCAACATACGCTGTGCACACCAGTTACTTGTTACGAAATATTAAAAAAGTAATTTTTTAATAAGTCACACTATTATTTTTACAGCTGAAATTATCGGTGACTTTCAGTAGCTTGGGTATAGAGACATCTGAATTTCTTTCTTTACGTATAACTATTTTATTATAATACAGCCACCAACATAGAAGATGTGTACATCCCTATTTAAGAACCCAAGTCGGTACGAGTATCGGGATAAAAAATTCAATGTTAGAATTTAGCATGCAGATTACAGAATACTATTTACTCAGTATTGGCAAGCAGTAAAGGTCTAAATTAAGTAAAATTAATTAACAGTAATAATAGCTAGAACGTTCGGAATCGATCTGTTCCCGAAACTACGTAGACGTTTTTCCGTAAAATTCAATTAAGGTCTTAAAAAAGTTCACACAAGTCAATAGTTTTTCGAGATTTGCTGTATCCGCATTTTTATCATTGTTTGGTGATAGATATTAAACATTATCATGAATAATTAACCCTGTTTTATGCTTGATAACCAATGTGAAATTTGAATTCTATCCAAAACAATCATCATCGTGGTACCAGTGACTTTCATACGACCTTAATCTCATTGGCACTGAAACAAGAAGCAACCGGAAATTGCCGATAGGCTCGGCTCGCCTCGCGTTGTCTTCATAGAAGAGACTGAAAAGCAAAGCGTACGAGAGGTGTTTGGTTCCGGTTGACCGGAGGATGCCTTCGCCGAACACAATAGATTTTCGAGTGGCATCTTGCCACCCAATGAGTAGCTAATGTTAGCCCGACAATGTAGTCCACCGCGTGGCTAAGACAGGCAGGGGTCGTGTTGTCTCCGCCGCCGTACGAGCGACGGGGTCAACCGGGAGAAAGGCAACGAAAAACCAAGAGTGGGAAACAGATAGTAGTGAAAAGTGGCTGCTGCTCCGCGTGGGTGGTGCGGACGATCGACCCAGGCGAGCGCTCGGTGGAGCTGGTTGGTCACTTTTTGTCGGTCTTCCGGTATTGGAGGAAGCCCAATGTTCAATGCTGCCGTGATAATTGTCACCGTGTCTGTGTCGTCATTCTGGACATCCGTGCTTCGTTGCCGTACTAGCCACATGGTAAGTCATTGCTATAAACAAGAATCTCATATGAGGCCCCTGTAGAGGTCTCTTGGCGCGATGCCCTTCCACATCCTTTCCTCGTGTGCTTACAGACCTCAGTTCTACTGAACTGAGCTTGTCCCCGTCGGCGGCGCCGATAGCGATAACGACAGGAGCAGTAGCAGTCAAGCTCGCTCGCCAAGAATCAAGGGCCGCGGCAAATCGCCTTTCGCGAAGTCGCGGGTCCTTCGACGCGCCCGCAGGCTGTGTGCTTCGCAAACAACGTCAGTGGAGAGCGGCTGGCCATGACTGTTGTAATGGCGAAGAAAGTGCCAAGCGTTTTGCGCAGGCGCGCACAGCCGTCACGCTTGTGCTAACGCACTGCCGCACAAGATGGCAATCGTCTTTTTATCATTGTCCAAACAACTAGACTGCCATTGCCAGGGGAGCGGGAGGAAGGGAATAAGAACACAGGATGACTTGCTACCGCCCCCGCAGCACTATGAGATGTCGGTCTCGACCGGGCTTTGTACGGGGTGAAAGAGGGGTACGTCGCCTGATGGTAGAACACTCTTCCTCTTCTACTTTCACTGAATCGTTCCCCTCAGCAGTCCCTTTTCCTGCAGGCAGCGCGCGTTCCTCAAGAATTGTCCTCGTCCTGTTTAGACATCTGTTCGATCTCAGTGTCACTTCGCCCGATAAACTACTGAAGAGCGCATTGTTCACTCTATGAAGAACGGTTTTTGGGTGTTGACCAATATTTTAGTGTCATTAGGGTATTAGTCATCTGACTGTCTACAAACGGTCTTGGTGATTTTGTCAAATCGGGAGTTTGGCTCAAAAGGACAAACGTATTTTTACAACCACTGCCTTCCTAACGTTTGTTTACGAACCCCGAAGCAGGAGCTTTGGCAGACTATTATGCAGTAAAACTTTCAAAAAGTCCTGTCAGGATCGGCGTCATTTTTTCTGAGCTTAAACATTAATATAAAACAAATCAAGCGAGTCCGACACGAAATATAGTGATAAAGGAAAATGATCGCTAATTACGTATTAGTCAAATCAAATTGATAACGACTTAGTTGCGGAAACGAAATAAGTCAACAGATATTGCAGATTTGGTATTAGAATCAAGTACATAATAAGGCACCTCCGACATTTCACATCGGCTCTTCTCTGATCTGTACTTTGGGTTTATTTGGTAACACTGAATTTTTGATATTTTGGCAGCTCACGCCAGAAGCGCCAGTCTGAAAGCCTTGGGTTGAAGGTGCGGAAATTTTCATTCAAAGGCAGGTAAATTCGAAAGCGAGGAGACTACAAATACACTGGGATCTCTAACATTAAATAAAACTCTTCGGGTATGAGTTCGTATGGGATGGACCCAGTTAGTTGAGTATGGAGAATAAGCGTCGTTCTGAGCCTTGGTGTCCAGCGGCGGCCACTGAAACGGTAGTAAAGGTGCCAATGCACATACAGTCGCGCTACGTTGTCAGTTCTAAGGACAAATTATCTTGATTGAATGCTGTTTGTTGCAAGCACGAAGGCGCCTACTAACGGCCTGTGCGGCGCTGCTTTTCTGGGCGTTCGTAGTCGTCATGGAACAGCCATCCTCATTCTTGCTGTTAACGTTACCTATGCGGCCCATCTTGTGACTGCTACTAATGCCTGCAGCTGGTCATCGTAGCTGCTTTCTGTTGGCTGTTAACACTGCTTTTCTGGACATCCATATTTCACGGACGCCGTTTCTGCTTCGGGTGTGATGCTCGCTGACTGCTGACTGGGCTTTGTTTGCCACTGCTACCGTTGCTGGCGCTGGTCCTCCGCCGGCAGGAGTTCCTATAGAAAAGTAGGAAAGCGTCCACGAATGAAGGAAGCCGTCGCACGTGCAGAAGATAGTTCCCACCGTCACGGGGCCGCTATCACCACCGCCACTACCACGAATAGAGTCAGGAGACCGTCCTGCCGCATCGGGAAGGCGAAGTATATGGCGGTAGATGGATGTTCATAACTCGTTCAACTTATGACAAATGCTCGGCCGCTTGCAGTACGAGAACTGACCCCGTTGAATTGTCTGGTCTGGTTGGGCAGATGTGATAACTGACTGACTGGCTTTACATTGGCGCGTTCGTTACGCGGCCGCTGTTACTGGGTCACTCGCTTTTTTCTTCTTCTAGGGACAAATAGATGTTTCATCTCGGCCGTCACCCGACGCCGTAATGTTGCGCGCACAGGCGCAATTATGATTACATCTAGTTCTGGATCTGTGTGGCACATGCGCGCGTCACTTAGCGAATTCAACTGCAACGTACCATCGCATTCGGAGGCAAGACCTACCCCTTTTTGTTGGGAAGCTGTGAAGAGATATACAGAAAAAGAACAGCGAAAGACTTTGGCTGCCGCGCTACGGTGGCTTAAAAGCACTTAAAAGCACTAAGCGTCAATTCATGCACGGACATTCGACATATTTTCACGACAGCTTTTTCACACCCCTATCTGAAACTTTTAAGCTCTCAAGTACCAACAACTTGTATACCTTCAATGAATATTATACCTATAAACAAACTAAAACAAAACTTCCGGCTCTA